>NC_065597.1:16739153-17039448 GCF_024542745.1 Macaca thibetana thibetana | reverse complement strand
ACTCCTGACCTCAGGTGATCTGCCCTCCTTGACCTCCCAAAGTGCTAGGATTACAGGCATGAGCCACTGTGCCGGGCCTTTTTTTTTTTTTTTTTAGTTTTCTTCCTCCAGTGCCAAGGAACTGGCTTTTATTTGGGGGTGAGGGGATACAGAGTCTGGCTCTGTCATCCAGGTTGGGGTGCAGTGGCGCTGTCTCGGCTCACCGCAGCCTACGCCTCCTGGTTTCAAGCCATTCTTTTGCCTCAGCCTCCTGCATGGCTGGGATTACAGGCACATGTCACCATGCTTGGTTATTTTTTGTATTTTTAGTAGAGACAGAGTTTCTCCATATTGGCCAGACTGATCTGGAACTCCTGCACTCAGGTGACCCGCCCGCCTCAGCCTCCCAAAGTGCTGGGATTACAGGTGTGAGCCATCGCACCGGGCCTGGATTGCATTTTTATACTCCAGAGCTCCCTGTTCAATCAGATTGAGGCAAAACTTAGGTGAACTCACATCTTTACTTGGCTTCTTTCCCTGCCCTATTCCGCTTTCCCCACTCCCCTGGGAAATCGCTTACACAAGAATTCGTGTCTCAGGCTCTGCATCTAGGGACCCAAACTAAGATATCCCTATGGGCAGTCCTGGCACCCAGAGGGAATTTCTGCTACCAGTAACAGCCACACATCTCATCAGGGGCCTGAAGATTTCACCTTCTCCAAGAAGTCCTCCCTCCCAGACCTGGACCCTCCCATTCTGGCAGTAGATTGTTTGTTTAACAATAAGGAGTTTGGATGCCTACACTGTACTAGGCACTGCACTAAACCCTTTATGTGCATTAGCTCATTAAACCCTCCCAACAACCTGATTTGGTAAATTCTATTTTAATCTCACAGATAAGGAAGCTGGGCTCAAAGAGGTTGAGTGGCTTGCCCACAGGGTTAGAAAGTGATAAGAGGCCAGGTGTGGTGGCTCATACCAGTAATCCCAGCACTTTTGGATCCCGAGGTGGGAGGATCGCTTGAGCCAAGGAGTTCAAGACCAGGCTGGAGGCCAAGAGTGGTGGCTCATGTCTGTAATCCTAGAAGTTTGGGAGGCTGAAGTAGGCAAATCACCTGAGGTCAGGAGTTCGAGCAGCCTGGCTAGCATGGTGAAACCCCATCTCTACTAAAAATACAAAAATTAGCCAGGCATGGTGGTGCGCGCCTGTAATCCTCAGGAGGCTGAGGCAGGAGAATCACTTGAACCCGGGAGGCAGAGGTTGCAGTCAGCTGAGATTCTGCCACTGCACTGCAGCCTGGGAGACACAGCGAGACTCCATCTCAAAAAAAAAAAAAAGGACTTGGCCGGGCGCGGTGGCTCAAGCCTGTAATCCCAGCACTTTGGGAGGCCGAGACGGGCGGATCACGAGGTCAGGAGATCGAGACCATCCTGGCTAACACAGTGAAACCCCGTCTCTACTAAAAATACAAAAACTTAGCCAGGCGAGGTGGCAGGCGCCTGTAGTCCCAGCTACTCGGGAGGCTGAGGCAGGAGAATGGCGTGAACCCGGGAGGCGGAGCTTGCAGTGAGCTGAGATCCGGCCACTGCACTCCAGCCTGGGTGACAGAGTGAGACTCCGTCTCAAAAAAAAAAAAAAAAAAAAAAAAAAAAAAAAAAAAAAAAAAGGACCAGCCTGAGCAACGTAGTGAGACCCAGTCTCTATGGTATAAGGGAAAAAAAATGTTTTTAAAGGGCTGAGTGTGGTGGCTCATACCTGTAATCTCAGCACTTTGGGAGGCCAAGGCAGGAGGATTGCTTGAACCCAGCTGTTCAAGACCAGCTTCAGCAACATAGCAAGACCCTGTGTGGTGGCACACATCTATAGTCCCAGCTACTTGGGAGGCTGAGGCGGGAGGATCACTTGAGCCAAGGTGCTGGAGGCTGCTGTGAGCCGTGATTGCACCACTGCACTCCAAACTGGGCAACAGAGTGAGACCCTCAAAAGAGAGAAGAAAGAAAAAGAAAAAAAAAGAAAGTGGTGGGAGCTGGGCGGGTTTGTCTAAGTTTAATCCTTGGATTTATTCACTAAATTCTGCTCTATTTTATTTTTATTTTATTTATTTTTGGAAATGGAGTCTCTCCATATCACCCAGGCAGGAGTATAGTGGCATGATCTTGGCTCACTGTATTTTCTGCCTCCTGGGTTCAAACGATTCTCCTGCCTCAGCCTCCTGAGGGGCTGGGATTACAGGCATGCGCCAGCATGCCCAGCTAATTTTTGTATTTTTAGTAGAGACAGAGTTTCACCATGTTGGCCAGGCTAGTCTTGAACTCCTGACCTCAAATGATATGCCCGCCTAGGCCTCCCAAAGTGCTGGGATTATAGGCATGAGCCACCATGCCCAGCCAACTCTGCTCTATTTTATTTATTGTATTATTATTATTTTTTTGAGACGGAGTTTCACTCTTGTTGCCCAGGCTGGAGTGCAATAGCATGATCTCTGCTCACTGCAACCTCCGCCTCCCGGTTTCAAGCAATTCTTCTGCCTCAGCCTCCTGAGTAGCTGGGATTACAGGCACCTGCCACCATCTCCACTAATTTTTTGCATTTTTAGTAGAGACAGGTTTCACTGTGTCGGCCAGGCTGGTCTCGAACTCCTGACCTCATGATCCTCCCACCTCAGACTCCCATAGTGCTGGGATTACAGGCGTGAACCACCATGCCCAGCCGACTGTGCTGTATTTTGTAACAGAGAGTGTGTGTGTGTGTGTGTGTGTGTGTGTGTGTGTGTGTGTGTGTAATGGCTCTGTGTACCCCAGATGGTGAAACCATGTACAGATTTTTGTGTCTGCTGCTGCACTGAGGGTTTCATTTTACTAAAAACGTTCCTTGAGTTTCTTTGCTTCTCAGGCAGGGAGGTGCCAGAGCAGCCTGGAAAAAGCTACCTCTCCTCTGCCAACCATACTGCCCTAGAAGGCAGGGTGGAGCTCTTTGCCTCTGAGCTCCTTGGGGGCACATTCTCTTTTCTTGAGTCCCCGCCAAAGCTGCAGTTGCAGGCATCCCTGCCTCCCACTTCACTGCGGCGCCTGGGACCTGCATTGCTGAGAACAGCAGCAGTGGGAGGCAGCTCATCACCTCCCTGGAGGCCTCCTGGGTTCACGGAAGAAACAGCAGGCACTGAAGTGGGAGAAGGAGGATGAGACCTGGGGCAAGTGTAGACAGGGGATGACTCCAGTGGGAGAAGACTGAGGGAAGCAGAGAGTGTGAATAGGAGGCGGGTGGTGGGAGCTGAGCAGGAGGTTGCTCTTCATTCATTCAACCAGTTGTTTTTTTTTTTTTTGAGACGAAGTCTTGCTCTGTTGCCCAAGCTGGAGTGCAGTGGTGCGATCCCAGCTCACTGCAACCTCCGCCTCCCAGATTCAAGCGATTCTCCTGCTTCAGCGTCCTGAGTAGCTGGGATTACAGGCGCCCACCACCATGCCAGGCTAATTTTTGTATTTTTAGTAGAGAAGGGATTTCACCATGTTGGCCAGGCTGGTCTCAAACTCCTGACCTCAGGTGGTCTTCCTGCCTCCGCCTCCCAAAGTGCTGGGATTACAGGTGTGAGCCACCGCACCCGGCCAACCAGTTGTTTTTAACCACCTACCACGTCCTCAGCACTGTTCTAGGGCCTGAGGGTACAATGGTGAACAAACCAAACATCCTGCTTTAATGGAGCAAGATGGGAATAATGACAGTAATTATAACGGTTAGTACTTTTTGAGCATTTACTATGGAGTCAAGCATTTATCCTACCCTCACGACAATTTCAGACATTTGATACTGTTATTCACCCACTTTATAGATGGTTACACAGAGTTAAAGCCGGGTCCATCTCCATTATGACTGACCTCAGGGCCTCTCAGCCTTCTTATTTCGTAAATTTATATATATATTATATTTTATTTTTTGAGACAGAATCTCACTCTGTCACCCAGGCTGGAGTGCAGTGACACGATCTCAGCTCACTGCAATCTCTGCCTCCTGGCTTCGAATGACTCTCCTGACTCAGCTTGCTGAATAACTGGATTACAGGCGCCCGCCACCACGCCTGACTAATTTTCATGTTTAAAAATTGGCCACTGGCTGGGCGCAATGGCTCACGCTTGTAATCCTAGCACTTTGGGAGGCCGAGGCGGGTGGATCACCTGAGGTCAGGAGTTCAGGACCAGCCTGAACATGGCGAAACCCTGTCTCTACTAAAAATACAAAAATTAGCTGAGCGTGGTGGCACACACCTGTAATCCCAGCTACTCGGGAGGCTGAGGCAAGAGAATCGCTTGAACCCGGGAGGCGGAGGTTGCAGTGAGCCGAGATTGCACCACTGTACTCCAGCCTGGGCAACAGAGTGAGACTCTGTGTCAAAACAACAATAACAAAAAAATTGGCCAGGCTGATCTTGAACTCCTGACCCAGAGTTTTCTGCCTGCCTTGGCCTCCCAAAGTGCTGGGATTACAGGCATGAGACACCTCACCCGGCTCTAATTTATGTATATTTTAGAGACAGGGTCTTGCTACGTTTCCCAGGCTGGTCTTGAACTCCCAAGCTCAAGCCATCCTCTGACCTTGGCCTCCCAAAGTGTTGGGATTACAGGTGTGAGCCCCTGTGCCCAGCCTTAGGCTCCTTATTAACAACAGATTTGGAAAGTACATTCTTGTAAGAAAAATTCAAACAATACAGACAAAGCTCAAGTTCTCCCCACTTGTTCCCACCCTTAGCAGTCTCTCCCTAGCATGCATTCCTTTCTAGCCCTGTTCCTGTGTATCTGCACACTGTCTATCCATAAACATTATTTTTGATTTGAGGGGCTTCCCATACATGTTGCTGTACAACTTGCTGCTTTTCCCTTAACATGAGGTCCTGAACATCACTCCCTACTGAACATATAGATCTGTCTTGCATGGATGTGCCTAGTTTTCCAGTTGTAAACCGAAAGGCACCTGAGACTGGTCTCAATCAATTTACAAGTTTATTTTGCCAAAGTTAAGAACGTGTGTACCCGGGAGACAGGTCTGTACCTTTCTGCAAAGATGATTTTGAGGGCTTCAATATGAGAAAGGTCAGATATTGGGGAAAGAGGAATTTTTTTTTTTTTTGAGGTGGAGCCTTGCTGTGTTGCTCAGGCTGGAGTGCAGTGGTACGATCTCAGCTCACTACAATCTCTGTCTCCCAGGCTCAAGCAATTCTCCTGCCTCAGCCTCCCAAGCAGCTGGGACTACAGGCACGTGACACCACGCTCAGCTAATTTTTGTATTTTTAGTAGACAGGGTTTCACCATACTGGCCAGGCTGGTCTCGAACTCCTGACCTTGTGATCCACCCGCCTTGGCCTCCCAAAGGGCTGGGACTACAGGTGTGAGCCACCGCGCCTGGCCTGAAAGATGAAATTTTTTAAAGGCATGGGTAGGTAAGAGGCAAATGCATTCTTCTGAGCCTTTGATCAGCCTTTCACATGTGAGAGGGGGATAGAGGACTAGTCACTTATGCTTTCATCTAGCTTAGTGAATTTGCATCTTTACATAAGAAAAAATAAACATAGGGCAGGGGAAGCAATGAGATATGCATTTGTCTCACGTGAGCAGAGAAATGACTTTGAGTTCTGTCAAAGTCCAGCACCTGTGAAGATAAGTGATCAATTTACATTGTCAGAGTGAAATTCCACAGAACTGTTTGAGGGTACAGATTTTGGGGCACACAAGGAATTTCCTAGTGGGCAAATTGTGAGAGCCAGGCCATACCTAGCTTTTTTATCTTTGTGGTTATCTTGTTTAGGAATAAAATGGGAGGTAGGTTTGCCTGATGCAGTTCCCAGCTTGACTTTTCCCTTTGGCTTAGTGACTTTGGGGTCCTGAGATTTATTTTCCTTTCACATAGTAACCCAGAGAGAGACACTCAAGAGTATTTCCAGTTTTCATCTATGACAATCAATGCTACCATTCACAACTTTCCCAAAAGCTCCGCAGATCCTCTCCCCACTACGCAGTTGGAAAGTTTCTTCGCAAAGGACCCACGTGATGAAACCAGCGCAAACCCTTCTAATTGCAAATCCAATGGCAGCTGCTTCCGCTTGGGCAAATTGTGATTTTTTTTTTTTCCCTTCATCAGTGGATTTCTCTCCCGAGGAAAGCGACAGCTCCTGGTGCCGTCCAGAAGGGGTTAAAAAAAACAAACAAATAAACAAACCCAAACCAGAAAACAAACAAAAAAGCAACACGTTAACCCGGATCCCTAAGTCCCAGAAAAAGGGCCTGTGTCTTTAAGGCGCATCGGTCCTCTGGGAGTTGTAGTTTCGTGGGTCCTGGAGCGGCCCTCTACCCACCTCCCTTCTGGATCGCAGCCCCGCTGCACTTCAGGAAAGCGCTGCCCCGGCCACCCACGCTGGCCCGTGCGGTGGCTCCGAGAGTGTCTTATGCTGGGCGGGGGCCCGGCCAGGCGGGGCGCGGAGGTGAAACTACATTTCCCAGCGTGCACAGCGAGGGTCGCGCAGCCCCGCGTTAAAGAGCCCGCTCCGCCGAGCGCCGGGCGGCGGCAGGTACGTCAGTCCGCGAGGGTCCCCGCAGGGCCTCTGCGCCCCAGCAGCTTTCCGGTGCACCGTCACTGACTGGGAGCACCGAGTCGAGCCGCGGGCCACCCGGGTCCTGACAGGGAAGAGTCCCCGGGAGCTTTGCGGTGTCCCCGGGAGCCCACAGGGGTTTCTGCGCTCCCGCGTCCCCTTGGCCTGGGTCTTCCAAGGAGCCCCGGGACCCGGCTGGTGCGGCGGGACCTGCGGGCGGCTGGGACCGGGAGGGATGCGGACCTCAGAGGATCCTCACCCTGAGGCAGGTGGGACTCTGGATGCCGGCGCTGCTCTGATTTTACTTTGAGGCCGCTTCTCCTGTCTCAGTTTACCCGGCCGGGGCCCCGTATTATGCACGAATCTCAATGATACGCTGTTGGGTAATTTACAACACGATTTTACTCCCATTTAACTTCTTTCGGTCTGTTATTTCAGAAGGCAGCAAATCAGAGTCCTCCGTGAGCTTTTTTTTCCTCTTTAAAGTTATAAAATGTGCAGTCCCTGACCCACCTGTCTTCAAAAGGTTCATATGAAGAGTTCTTAGTACTTTATTCTCTCTCTGGCTCCCCAGCCCTATCCCAGTCTTGGACAGCGTGGGGGTGAGGACACTAAAAATATTTCAACTTGATCTCAGCAGATGAGGCTCTATTGGAAGTGGATAGAGGCCGGGCGCCAAGGCTCATGCCTGTAATCCCAGCTTCTTGGGAGGCTGAGGCAGGAGAATCTCTTGACCTCAGTAGGTGGAGGTTGCAGTGAGCCGAGATCACGCCACTGCACTCCAACCTGGGCGACAGAGCGAGACTGTGTCTCAAACAAACAAACAAACAAACAAACGAACCTTAGGGCCTTAGGGCACACTTTCTCAGTACCCCTTGAGATTGTGTAACTCCAGCGAACTATTAATTAAAAACAAAAACAAAACAAAACAAAAACCCGGGTGAGGTGGCTCACGCCTGTAATCCCAGCACTTTGGGAGGCCGAAGCTGGTAGATCACCTGTGGTCAGGAGTTTGAGACCATCCTGGCCAACATGGTAAAACCCCGTCTCTACTAATAATACGAAAGTTAGCTGGGCGTGTTGGTGCACTTCTGTAATCCCAGCTACTTGGGAGGCTGAGGCAGGAGAATCGTTTGAACCTAGGAGGTGGAGATTGCAGTGAGCCGAGATCACGCCATTGCACTCCAGCCTGGCGACAGAGTGAGAGTCTCTCAAAAAAAACAAAAACAAAAACAAAAAAACAAAAAAGCCAGGCCTGGTGGCTCACACCTATAATCCCAACACTTTGGAAGGTCAAGGCGGGAGGATTACTTGAGTCCGGGAGTTGTAGGTCAGCCTGGGCAACAAAGCGAGACCCTATCTCAACAAAAAATAAAAACTAGCAGGACTCATGCATAGTCCCAGCTACATGGGAGGCTGGGATTGGAGGATCGCTGGAGCCTAGGAGTTTGAGGCTGCAGTGAGCTGTGATCACACCACTGCATTCCACCCTCTGGTGACAGAGCGGGACCCTGTTTCTCAAAAACAAAACAAAACAAAAACCTAGCCTGCCTGTACTATTAAAGGAATGGCAAAAGGCAAAATTAATTTTGCGCCAACCTAATGGCTATGTTTCTGCTTTTTTTTTTTTTTTTTTTTTTTTGAGACGAGTCTCGCTCAGTGGCCCAGGCTGGAGTGCAGGGGCGCGATCTCGGCTCACTGCAAGCTCTGCCTCCCGGGTTCACGCCATTCTTCTGCCTCAGCCTCCCAAGTAGCTGGGACTACAGGTGCCTGCCACCATGCCCAGCTAATTTTTTTTACAATTTTAGTAGAGACGGGGTTTCACCGTGTTAGCCAGGATGGTCTCAATCTCCTGACCTCGTGATCCACCCGCCTCGGCCTCCCAAAGTGCTGGGATTACAGGCGTGAGCCACGGCGCCAGGCATTTCTGCTTTTTAAACTACAGTTTTCTTGTCTAGAGCTTCAGTGAGATAAGAGCCAATTCTTAGGACTGATGGGTAGGTCGTATGAAGTGACACTGATGTGCCTTTGCCATAGTGCCTGAAAAAAGCACTCCGTATGTATTTGCTACCTGTATCATTTTACCTTTTGTGTTAATCTCTCAGGGGATGCCTCTCAGCCTTGCTTGATTCCCCGGGCCTTCCCTGATTTTTTTCTTCTTCAGGGCAATCTTTAACTCAGAGAATGTTTGAGAGCTTCCAGTCCTTCCTCCTTCAGGGACAGGTTAAACTCTCCTGCTTCCTTGCCTGGCTGGAAAGATCTATCATTCATTGAGCCACTGGTGTGTGCCACATACTTTACATTGTATTTCATGTTGAAAACAGTCCTGGGAAGTTGATGTCTTTGGCCTTAAATTTCAGATTAGGAAACTGAGGCTTAGAGAGGTTAAGTAACTGCTGGGCGCAGTGGCTCATGCCTATAATCCCAGCACTTTGGGAGGCCGAGGTGGGCGGATCCCAAGATCAGGAGTTCGAGACCAGCCTGGCCAGCATGGTGAAACCCCGTCTCTACTAAAAATACAAAAAATTATCCAGGCATGGTGGTGGGCGCCTGTAGTCCCAGTTACTCGGGAGGCTGAGGCAGGAGAATCGCTTGAACCTGGGAGGTGGAGGTTGCAGTGAGCCAAGATCGCACCACTGCACTCCAGCCTGGGCGACAGAGCGAGATTCTATCTAAAAAAAAAGAAAGGAAAAAAGGTCAAGTAACTTGCCTAGGAGCCTACAGGAAGAGGTAGAGATGGGGACAAAGACTTTTGGGACTGATACTCAACCCAGGACTGTTCCTCTGCCCCATCATTAGTAAGGGATACCCTCCCCACTCTGGTCATGACCTGTCACCTGCCCATGTCTCTCCAGCACTATGCTGAGATGAAGACTAGGCTCAGACCTTCTGGGCCTTTGGACTCTCTTTGGGGCATTTCTTTCTTTTTTTTTTCTTGAGACAGAGTCACTCTGTTGCCCAGGCTAGAGTGCAGTGGCATGATCTTGGCTAACTGCAGCCTCCGCCTCCTGGGTTCAAGTGATTCTCCTGCCTCAGCCTCCTGGGTAGCTGGGACTACAAGCGCACATCACTACACCCAGCTAATTTTTGTACTTTTAACAGAGATGGGGTTTTGCCATGTTGGCCAGGCTGGCCTTGAACCCCTGACCTCAACTGTCCACTTTGGCCTCCTAAAGTGCTGGGATTCCGGATGTGAACCACCACAGCCTGCCATTTCAAGGATTTCTTTCTTGCTGTCTTTTTTTTTTTTTTTTTTTTTTTTTTCCAGACAGGGTCTGGCTCTGTTACCCAGGGTGGAATGCAGTGGTGCCAGCTTACTGCAATCTCTGCCCCCAGGGCTGAAGCAGTGCTCCTGCCTCAGCCTCCTGAGTAGCTGGGACTATAGCACAGTCACTATGCCCGGCTAATTTGTGTGTGTGTGTGTGTGTGTGTGTGTGTGTGTGTGTGTGTTTGGTAGGGATGGGGTTTTGCCATGTTGCTCAGGCTGGTCTCAAACTCCTGGGCTGAAGCAATCCACCTGCCTTCGCCTCTCAAAGTGCTGGAATTACAGGTGTGAGCCACCGTGCCTGGCCTCTTGCTGTCTTTCAGTGCCTTTGCTTGGAACCAGATAACATTATCAGCATCAGCTGAATAAGAATCTAAAAGACCCAGGTATGTTGCAACTTTGACTATTCCTGGCCTCTGTGAAGTGGAGATAATAGGAGATAATATTTATCTTGCAGGGTCTAAGGGTGTTGTCAGGATACAAAAAATCACAGCACCTTAACTGTGGTCCAGAGTGCTCAGTCCTAGTGGCTTTTCTTTCCTCCTTTCCTTCCTTCCTTCCTTCCTTCTTTCCTTCCTTCCCTCCCTCCCTCCCTTCTTTCCTTCCTTCCTTCTTCCTTTCCTTTTCCTTTCCTTTCTGAGGCAAAGTCTCACTCTGTCACCCAGGCTGGAGTGCAGTGGAACGATCTCGGCTCACTGCAACCACTGCTTCCTAGGTTCAAGCGATTCTCCTGCCTCAGCCTCCTGAGTAGCTGGGATTACAGGTGCCCACCACCGTGCCCGGCTAACTTTTGAATTTTTGGTAGAGATGGGGTTTCACCATGTTGGCCAGGCTGGTCTCAAACTCCTGACCTCAGGTGATCCACCTGCCTTGGCCTCCCAAAGTGCTGGGATTACAGGCATGAGCCACCGTGCCCGGCCTATTAATTTTAATTTAATTTTTTTTTAGACAGAATCTCGCTCTGTCACCCAGGCTGGAGTGCAGTGGCATGATCTTGGCTCACTGCAACCTCCACCTCCCGGGTGCAAAAGATGCTCCTGCCTCAGCCTCCTGAGTAACTGGGATTATAGGTACCTGCCACCACGCCTGGCCAATTTTTGTATTTTTAGTAGAGACAGGGTTTACCATGTTGGCCAGGCTGCTCTTGAACTTCTGACTTCAAGTGATCTGCCTGCCTTGGCCTCCCAAAGTGCTGGGATTACAGGCGTAAGCCACTGTGCCTGACCTCCTAGTGGCTATTATTATTAAATCATCCCTCCCTTGTATTTGTTTAGGCTTTGTCATAATTACAATAGATAATACATGCTGAGCTCTTTACATATATTTACTCCTTTTGTACTTCAGCTCTACAAAGTAGGTTTATTGTAGTGGTTGAGCAAGTGGACCCTGTAGTAGCCTGGGAAGCATGAATTTAAAAATTAATTAATTTAAAGGCTGAGGCAGGAGGATTGCTTGAGTCCAGGAGTTTGAGACCAGCTTGGGCAACACGGCAAGACCTGATCTTTTTTTTTTTTTTTTTTTTTTTGAGACGGAGTCTCGCTCTGCCGCCCAGGCTGGAGTGCAGTGGCCCGATCTCAGCTCACTGCAAGCTCCGCCTCCCGGGTTTATGCCATTCTCCTGCCCCAGCCTCCTGTGTAGCTGGGACTACAGGCGCCCGCCACCTCGCCCGGCTAGTTTTTTGTATTTTTTAGTAGAGACAGGGTTTCACCGTGTTAGCCAGGATGGTCTCGATCTCCTGACCTCGTGATCCGCCCGTCTCGGCCTCCCAAAGTGCTGGGATTACAGGCTTGAGCCACCGCGCCTGGCCTACCCGATCTCTTAAAAAGAAAACAAATAATGAAAATATTAGCTAGGCATGGTGGCGTCTGCCTATGGTCCCAGCTATACAGGAGGCTGAGGTAGCAGGATTGCTTGGGCCTGGGAGGTTGAAGCTGCAGTGAGCTATGATTGCACCATTACACTCCAGTCTGGGTGACAGACTGAGACCCTGTCTTTAAAAAAAAAAAAAAAAAAAAAAAAAGTAAAAAAGGCAATATAAAAAGAGGCTGGGCATGGTGGCTCATGCCTGTAATCCCAGCACTTTGGAAAGCCGAGGCAGGTGGATCACCTGAGGTCAAAAGTTTGAGACCAGCCTGGCCAACATGGTGAAACCCCATCTTTACTAAAAATACAAAAATTAGTCAGGCGTGTTGGCACGTGCCTGTAATCCCAGCTACTCGGGAGGCTGAGGCAGGAGAATTGCTTGAACCCAGGAGGTGGAGATTATAGTGAGCTGAGATTGTACCACTGCAATCCAGCCTGGGGGATACACTAAGATCCAGCTCAAAAAGAAAAAAAGGGAATAAAATGGATACTCTGGAAAAAAGGTTTAGTATCAAACTTGGCTGTGCCACTTGCTAGCTTTGGCAAGTTATTTCATCTCTCTGTGCTTCATTTCTTCGTGTTTTTTTTTTTTTTTTTTTTTTTTTTTTTTTTTTTTTTTTTTTTGTAGAGTCAAGGTCTCTGTATGTTGCCCAGGCTGATTTCTAACTCTTGGGCTCAAGTGATCCTCCTGACTTGGCCTCTTGGCCTCCCAAAATGCTGGAATTATAGGCATGAGCCACCACACCCAGCAATTTCTTCATCTTTTTTTTTTTCAAGATAGATTTTTGCTCTTCTTGCTCAGGCTGCCGTGCAATGGTATGGTCTCGGCTCACTGCAACCTCTGTCTCCCAGGTTGAAGTGATTCTCCTGTCTCAGCCTCCCAAGTAGCTGGAATTACAGGCGCCCGCCACCACACCTGGCTAATTTTTGTATTTTTAGTAGAGATGAAGTTTCGCCGTGTTGGCTAGGCTGGTCTCAAACTCCTGACCTCAGGCAATCCGCCCGTCTCAGTCTCCCAAAGTGCTGGAATTACAGATGTGAGCCACCGCATCCGGCCTCTTTTTTTTTTTTTTTTTTTGGAGATGGAATCTCGCTCTGTCACCCAGGCTGGAGTGCAGTGGCGCAATCTCAGCTTACCGCAACCTCTGCCTCCCGGGTTCAAGTGATTATCCTGACTCAGCCTCCCGGGTAGCTGGGACTACAGGCAAGTGCCACCACACCTGGCTAATTTTTGTATTTTTGGTAGAGATGGGGTTTCATCATATTGGCCAGGCTGGTCTGGAACTCCTGACCTCGTGATCTGTGCACTTTGGCCTCCCAAAGTGCTGGGATTACAGGTGTGAGCCACCACACCCGGGTGGCAGTGCAGTTCTAAGACAGTGCAGTTCTAAGCTGCCTGCCAGAGGAGTCTGGTATCTCACAGGAATAGAGGTCTATTTCAGTGTGCCAGCTGTGCTCAGTCATTGGTTTTGAGAAGGTTGGTTGGAAGCGTGGCCTCCATGTAAACAAGGTGGGAGATTCAGATCGTAGCAGCTGGGGGCATCTGTTAGTTAAACTCCCTGCTGCAGCTGACCTGAGGGTTAGAGGTGCCTACAGCCATATGGTGAATTGGTGGCAAAGTTGGAGGGAGAGCTTGGTGGGTGTCCTGGGAGAAGCCTTCACCCTCAAGTGCCTGGCTGAGATTTCTAGCTGGAATGTCCCCTCTGGTTTTCTCTTCTGGGCTGAGTAGGGAATGGAGCAATTTCTGTTACTGACAGAGGCTTTTCCTGAAGGTGTGGGTGTTGCTGAGTGGTAGTGTCCCGTCAGCCTTTTCTCTTCTGGTGGCAACAGAGCCTGGCACAAGAAGAGCCTGTGGCTGAGCTTCAGGTTTCCTGTCACTTTGGCTGGGATGTGGGCTGACCACCAGATGCGTGCTCAGGGCGCAGCTCAGCCGGTGGTGAGCAGCTTACTTGCGTGGTCTTTTCCCATGCTGAGCTTTGAGGGCTGGAGGGAGGAAGTGGGGGTGCTGCTTTGTGGGACAGCAGTGGGAGCCCTGCCAGAGGTGAATGTGCAGGTACTCCTGGGGACTCATTGGTCTCGGGGAGGCCAGGGGCTCAGGAGTCAGATTGGTTTTCCATCTGGCAGGAGTGCTGGCAGGTTGGGGGAGACAGGGGTAGGGGTGAAGCCAAATCTTTGGCCTTGCTTTGCCCCTACTTGCTGAGAGTGCCCTGGAGGAAGATGGCGGGCGGGTACGGCTGCATCCCCTGCTGGGCTGGATGAGACCCCTGGGAAGGGAGGTCCCCGAGTGCCCACTCCTGCAGCTCTGTGTGCATATGTGCTCCCCACAGCTGCCCCCCTCTCCAGGGAACCCCCATCAGCTTGAGGAGCCTGAGGGGTGGGGTTAGGCATTTGCTCTCAACCTCCTTTCCCCCTTGCTCTGGGTGGCCCCAACTCTTACCCTATCCTGCTGCCCTCCCTTCCTCCTTCCTGGGCACACTCCCTGGGGAAATGGCACCCATCCACATTTTGTAATGTCAGCAGACACGCTGATCGTGTGACCCCGTCATCCGCCTTGGTGTCCACCTAGAGAGATGAAATCTTCTGTTCACACGAACCTGTCTCCAGAGGTTCATAGCAGGACTATTCATATCTGCCAAAAACTGGAGACAGCCCAGATGCTCTTCAGTGGGTAAATGGAGAAACAGATGCGGCCCGTCTGTGCGAGGGAACACTGCTCCTCCGATAAAAGGCTTGGGCCACGGATATGCGCAATGACTTGGATACGTCTCAGAGGCATCATGTTGGATGAAAGAAGATAATCTCAAAAGATTATATTCCATTTTATTTGACTCTTTTTTGAGGTCTTGCTCTGTCAACCAGGCTGGAGTGCAGTGGAGTGATCATGGCTCACTGTAGCCTTAACCTCCTGGGCTCAAGCAATCCTCCCACTTTGGTCTTCCAAAGTGCTGGGATTATAGACGTGAGCCACTGCACCTGTCCTGGCCTTTATTTTATTTTAGTTAATTAATTAGAGATAGGGTCTTGTTCTGTGACCAAGGCTGGAGTGCAGTGGTACAATCATAGCCCACTGCAGCCATAATCTTCCAGGCTCAAGCAGTCCTCCCACCTTAGCTTCCTGAATAGCTGGGACTACAGGCACACGCCACCACACCTGGCTAATTTTTGTATTTTTAGTAGAGAAGAGGTTTTGCCATGTTGGCCAGGCTGGTCTCGAACTCCCGACCTCAGGTGATCTGCCCGCCTCAGCCTCCCAAAGTGCTAGGATTGCAGGCATGAGCCTCTGCGCCCGGCCGACATTTTTTTTTTTTTTCTTTGAGACAGAGTCATGCACTGTTGCCCAGGCTGGAGTGCAGTGGCGCGATCTTGGCTCACTGAAAGCCCCGCCTCCTGGATTCACGTCATTCTCTTGCCTCAGCCTCCTGAGTAGCCGGGACTACAGGCAGTTGCCACCATGCCCAGCTGATTTTTTGTACTTTTAGTAGAGACGGGGGTTTCACCGTGTTAGCCAGGATGGTCTCGATCTCCTGACCTTGTGATCTGCCCGCCTCGGCCTCCCAAAGTGCTGGGATTAGAGGCGTGCGCCACTGCGCCCGGCCCCGGCCGACATTTTTTAAGTCGATGAAACTGTAGCTTTAGAGAGCAGATCAGTGGTTGTCACGGGTTAGGCGGGGAGGAGAGGTTGCATGAGGAAGTTTGTCTGAGTGTAGATAGTGGTGATACCAACACGAATCTATACATGTTAAAATCATAGATCGCATACAAAAATAATTAATTTTAGTTATGACAGTTTAACAAATAGTCATATCTACTCATATTGCCATCTCAGGAAGCCCCTCTGCTTGGCCAGAATGGAGCAGCCAAAGGGAGTTGATTGGACGGTCGTCATCCTGACCTGCCAGTACAAGGACAGTGTCCAGGTCTTTCAGAGAGGTAGGGGACTCCCCCTTCCCACCTTGCCCCTAATGGAGAAGCTCCCTCCCCTTCCTGGCTATGTCCCTCCAACACCAGGTGCCAGGCCGGCCTGGGTTCAAACCCAGATCGCACTTCTCCCTAGCCATGTGACAGCATACATGGCATGTCATTCCTTGTGTCTCGGTTTTCTCATCTGTAAGATGGGAGTAATAGGACTTCTCTCACTGAGTTGGGTGAAGATCTAATGGCCTTCTGTATGGAAAGCTAAGTCAAGGAAGATCAAACACTGATGATCAATAGGCTTGCTCAGGTGCTTTGGGCCAGGGCAGAGAGCTGGGGGTCAGGTCCCAGTGTCTCTTCTGACCCTAGAACTGGAAGTGCGGCAGAAGCGCGAGCAGATCCCTGCTGGGACGCTGTTACTGGCCGTGGAGGACCCAGAGAAGCGTGTGGGCAGCGGAGGAGCCACCCTCAACGCCCTGCTGGTGGCTGCTGAACACCTGAGTGCCCGGGCAGGCTTCACTGTGAGTGCTCACCAGGGCCACCTCCCTGGTCCGTGTCCCTGCTGGAACCAGGTCATTTCTGAGATCCCCAGCTCCTCTGGCTCCACTGCCCTGGCTAATTCAGCATTGGCTTCCGCACTGGCCTCAGTTTTTGTTTCTGTAAATTGGGTGGACTCATCTTTGCCTTGTCGTCCAAGTGAGGGCAGAAGGCAGGGCCAGCTTTTGCAGTGTTTTTAGAGAGTTGGAGCCAATATCTCAGAGTGAGGCTTTCTGGCTTCTCTTGAAACATTCAAAGGTCTTGCTAGTCTGGGCTGTCATCCCCACATGGCAACTAACTGTTCACTGGAACTGAGATGTGACTGCCTGCTTTGGGCAGAGCATGTGAGTCAGCATCCCACTGGTCCCGTGTCTCCTGTGCAACCAGCCACTTCACCTGGTCACCTCATCTGCATAGCACCTTTGTGTGCAGAGTGAGGGTAGGCACAGGCTTGGACATGCTCTGCAGAGGGAGATGGCACCAGCAGGGGAGGGGACCACTGTAGTTGCTATGGAGCTGACTCCCCAGAGTCACCCAGCCAGGCCTCAGTTGTTGTCGCCTATAACCTCCCCTTCAAAACAGACAGCAGAGGCCGGGTGCGGTGGCTCATGCCTGTAATCCCAGCACTTTGGGAGGCCGAGGTGGGCGGATCACCTGAGGTCAGGAGTTGAAGACCAGCCTGACCAATGTGGTGAAACCCCCTCTCTAATAAAAATAAAAAAATTAGCCGGGCCTGGCTGCTCACGCCTGTAATCCCAGCTACTCGGGAGGCTGAGGCAGGAGAATCGCTTGAACCCGGGAGGCAGAGGTTGCAGAGAGCCGAGATCATGCCACTGCATTCCAGCCTGGGCGACAGAGCAAGACTGCATCTCAAAAAAAAAAAAAAAAAAAAGAGGTAGCCAGGCGTGGCGGTACACACCTGTAGTCCCAGCTAGTTAAGAGGCTGAGGTGGGAGGCTCACTTTAGCCTAAGAGACCGAGGCTACAGTGAGCTGGGATCATGCCACTGCACTCCAGACTGGGTGACAGAGTGAGACCCTGTCAAAAAACAGCCAACAACAGCAGCAACAAACCAGGCAGCAAGAAGGTGGCCCAGGTGGAGGGCCCTGGGCTGCCTTATCCAGGAGGGACCAGGGCTACCCCTTGCCTGCCTGTGGCCATTGGTTTGACCTTGCCTTTTGTCCCTTGAGTACCTGAGTAAATTTGTGTTGGGGTCTCTCTCTGGATTGGAGGGTGCCATCCTCCAGGGCCTCTGCCTGAGGCCTCTGTTCACAGGGCTTTCCCACTCCTGCAGGTGGTCACATCTGACGTCCTGTACTCGGCCTGGATCCTCATTCTGCACATGGTAAATGAGCTCTGGGGCGGGGGCCAAGCAGAAGGCCGGAATCCCAGTTCGTGGAGTTGAGCAGGACTTCAGGCATGTTCTGCCACAGTGTGTGTGCAAGGTGAAATCTGGAAGATTCTAAATGTCTAAAAACTGAATTGGCTAAATATATACCACGTATTTTCCCAGCAGAATATCAGATTAAAAGGTCCATCTAGGGCCGGGCACGGTGGCTCACGCCTGTAAATCTCAGCACTTCGGGAGCCCAAGGCGGGAAGATTGCTTGAGCCCAGGAGATTCAGACCAGCCTGGGCAACATGGTGAAACCCCATCTCTATAAGAAATACAAAAATTATGGCCGGGCGCGGTGGCTCAAGCCTGTAATCCCAGCACTTTGGGAGGCCGAGACGGGCGGATCACGAGGTCAGGAGATCGAGACCATCCTGGCTAACACGGTGAAACCCCGTCTCTACTAAAAAATACAAAAAACTAGCCGGGCGAGGTGGCGGGCGCCTGTAGTCCCAGCTACTCCGGAGGCTGAGGCAGGAGAATGGCATGAACCCGGGAGGCGGAGCTTGCAGTGAGCTGAGATCCGGCCACTGCACTCCAACCTGGGCGACAGAGCGAGACTCCGTCTCAAAAAAAAAAAAAAAAAAAAAAAAAGAAATACAAAAATTAGCCGCCATGGTAATGCACGCCTGTAGTCCCAGCTCCTCAGGAGGCTGAGGTGGGAGGATCACTTGAGCCTGGGAGGTTGAGGCTGCAGTGAGTTATGGTTACACCACTGCACTCCAGCCCGGGTGACCGTCTCAAAAAATAAAAATATAGGCTGGGTGCAGTGTCTCACACATGTAATCCCAGCACTTTGGGAGGCTGAGGCGGGCAGATCACGAGGTCAGGAGTTCGAGACCAGCCTGGGCAGCATGGGGAAACCCTGTCTCTACTAAAAATACAAAAAATTAGCCAGGCATGGTGGTGCATGCCTGTAGTCCCAGCTACTTGGGAGGCTGGGGCAGAAGAATCACTTGAATCCGGGAGGCAGAGGTTGCAGTGAGCTGAGATCACGCCATTGCACTCCAGCCTGGGTGACAGAGTGAGACTCCATCTCAAAAAAAAAAAAAAAAAAAAAAAAAAAAAATATATATATATATATATATATATCCATCTAACTCTATGCATTGACTAGAATCCAGGCTTATCAGCTCTATAACCATGGGGAAGTCACTTAACCCTTTTTAGGCCTCAGTTTCCTCCCAACGTGGATATGAACATTCTGAGACACTACATGTAAACGCTTAAAACAGGGCCTGGTGGCCGGGCACGGTGGCTCATGCCTGTAATCCCAGCAATTTGGGAGGCCAAAGTGGGCAGATCACTTGAGGTCAGGAGTTTGAGACCAGCCTGACTAACATGGTGAAACCCTGTCGCTACTAAAAATACAAAAATTATCCGGATGTGGTAGTACACGCCTGTAGTCCCAGCTACTTGGGAGGCTGAGGTGGGAGAATTGCTTGAACCTGGGAGGTGGAGCTTGCAGTGAGCTGAGATCGCGCCACTACACTCCAGCCTGGGCAACAGAGCAAGACTTCGTCTAAAAAATTTCAGTGCAATGCAATGCAATGCATAATATAAAAATATATTGTAGGAGAAAATATCAAGAGAACATTTTTTTTTTTTGTCTTTTTTTTTTTTTTTTTTTTTCCTTTTTGTGGAGAACGGGGTCTCGCTATATTACCCAGGCAGGTCTCGAACTCCTGGGCTCAAGCTATCCTCCCGCCTCTGCCTCCCTGAGAGCTGGAATTACAGGCGTGAGCCACCGCGCCCGGCCAAGAGAACATTTTTTATCAGCCCTCCACTGGATGGCTTTCTGCCTGCAAAGCTGATGAGATGGCCTTGGGCTGTCTGCACTGGGGCTTCCTCACCAGTCCCCCCACTCCCAGGGTCGAGATTTCCCCTTTGATGACTGTGGCAGGGCCTTCACCTGCCTCCCTGTGGAGAACCCCGAGGCCCCCGTGGAAGCCTTGGTCTGCAACCTGGACTGCCTGCTGGACATCATGACCTATCGGGTGAGGCTGGGTGGTGACCCCTAGTGCCTTGTCTCAGGTAGAGCCACTTCCCTCCCACTGTTCCCCAGCTATGATCTATGCTGTCTCAGCTGGGGGGCCCCAGGAGGAATGGTTTTGAGGGTGCCTAGTGTTAGTTAAGAGCTTCGGCCGGGCACGGTGGCTCAAGCCTGTAATCCCAGCACTTTGGGAGGCCGAGACGGGCAGATCACGAGGTCAGGAGATGGAGACCATCCTGGCTAACACCGTGAAACCCCGTCTCTACTAAAAAAAAATACAAAAAAACTAGCCGGGCGTGGTGGCGGGTGCCTGTAGTCCCAGCTACTCGGGAGGCTGAGGCAGGAGAATGGCGTGAACCCGGGAGGCGGAGCTTGCAGTGAGCTAAGATCTGGCCACTGCACTCCAGTCTGGTCGACAGAGCGAGACTCCGTCTCAAAAAAACAAAACAAAACAAAAAAAGAGCTTCAAGAAGTTAGTTGTGTCTGGGGGCAGTGGCTCATGCCTATAATTTCAGCACTTTCAGAGGCCAGGGTGGGAGGATCACTTGAGGCCAAGAGTTCATGACCAGCTTGGGCAACACAGCAAGACCCCCTCTCTACAAAATAATTTTTAAATAATTACCTGGGCATGGTGGCATGCACCTGTAGTCCCAGCTACTCAAGAGGCTGAGGCAGGAAGATCGCTTGAGCCCAGGAGTTTGAGGCTGCAGTGAGCTACAGTCTCACTACTGCATTCCAGCCTGGGTGACAGAGTGAGACCCTGTCACAGGAACAACAAAAAAGTTAGTCACATGGGAGAAGCTGTAAATCCGGGTCAGCCAGAGGGCGGGACAGACCAGGTCTTGGAGGACCCTGTTACGTCAACAGCACAGTATCCTTGAGGGCAGGTGAAGCGCTAGGTCAGGCACCAGCTGTGTTCTGTCTCCTTCCCCCGCCGCAGCTGGGCCCGGGCTCCCCGCCAGGCGTGTGGGTCTGCAGTACCGACATGCTGCTGTCTGTTCCTGTAAATCCTGGTGAGCCTGAGACTACCTGGGACCACCTTCCCTCGTCACAGCCACAGCGAGAAGCCAGCTCTGCCTTTCTTTGCCCACCTTGCCTCTGTGCCTGCCCCACTGCCCTGTTAGATGGGAAGCTGGAGGGTGTGGAGAATGAAGCCTGGTGGAGGCAGGGCTTCTCCTGCTGTGCCTCAGTCCGTCTGTCTATAGGATGGACAGAAGCAGCCCTGCCCCTTCTGCCCCACGGGGTTCTGCGGAAGAACTTTGGGAGAGGAGGGCTGTCATTTTCCCAGGGGAATGTCCATTTGGCTTGGAAGCCGTATTTCCCTTTTAGAGGCGCCTGGGTGCCCCAGCCCTGGGCTCTTGCTTCCTCCTGGCGGGGGACTCCCTGCCTTGGGTCGAGGCCCCTGGGAGCCTCCTGACTGCCCCACCCCACAGGGATCAGCTGGGACAGCTTCCGGGGAGCCAGAGTGATCGCCCTCCCAGGGAGCTTGGCCTACGCTCGGAATCATGGCGTCTACCTCACTGACCCCCAGGTAGTTCCCCTGGGGGCAGTGGAGCCGACTGGGGTAGCCTTCCCCCTGTCACTGGTCAACCTCTCATCCTGGATTTCTTGGCATGCTCCTGAATCCAAGGAGTTTCCTCCATGGCAGCGGCGCCAGTGCTCCCTCACTCTGGCCAAAAATACATTTCACACTGACCGCCTGCCCGGTCTCTGTGCCCGGGCTTGGGACTGCGAAGATATTTAAAGCCTGTCCTCCGCCATCATGGAGTAGAAATCTCAGGCCTCCTGAGAACGCCAGCAACTGCCAGCCTTGCATCTTCAGCTTTGCTTTGAAGAACGCCCTTGCTGCTACCTGTGGCTGTGGCCTCCTTCCAGATCCCTTCCTGCTCCCTCCCCTGATTCTGTTTCTCCCTGCATATAGGGCCTCGTTTTGGACATTTACTACCAGGGCACTGAGGCAGAGATTCAGCGGTGTGTCAGGCCTGATGGACGGGTGCCACTGGTATGGCTGCTGGGCCCAGGTTGTGGGGCTTTGGGGACCTTATGGGATGGGAAGGGAGGGTTTGTCTTCCTTCAATTCCTTCTGGAAGCCTCCAGGACAAGCTAGTGCTAGAATCTGAGGATAGGGTAATCTTGAAATCAGGGGCTTGTCCTGAACCAGAAAGCCTAGAACCAGGTGTGCACGGTGGCTCATGCCTGTAATCCAAGCACTTTAGGAGGCTGA
Source organism: Macaca thibetana thibetana (assembly GCF_024542745.1). Classification (NCBI taxonomy): domain Eukaryota; kingdom Metazoa; phylum Chordata; class Mammalia; order Primates; family Cercopithecidae; genus Macaca; species Macaca thibetana. The sequence goes on along the minus strand of NC_065597.1, from coordinate 17,017,708 downwards.
GGTGGGTGGATCAGTTGAGGTCAGAAGTTCGAGACCAGTCTGGGCAACATGGTGAAATCTTGTCTCTACTAAAAATACAACAGTTAGCTGAACATGGTGGCGTGTGCCTGTAATCTCAACTACTTGGGAGGTGGAGGCCCGAGAATCGCTTGAACCCAGGAGGCAGAGGTTGCAGTGAGCGGAGATCATGCCACTGCACTCCAGCCGGGGTGACAGAGTGAGACTCTGAATCAACCCCCTGTCCGCTGCAAAACAAAACAAAACAAACCTCAAAAGCTCAAACACAAAAAGGAAGCCTAGAACCAGAATGTGAGCAAGTTAAGGAGTGCGACGGGAGGAGGCCTAGAGCCAGACTCCGGGAATGCTTCCAGCATGAGGGGCAAGGATTGGAGAGGCGGGGAAATCTGGGAGTGGGCCACTGCGAGGGTAGAGAGCTGGGTTCGGGAGGAGGCCTGACAGTTGAGGGGGTCCCAGAAGGTGCCTTGGTGGGAGCTGCCCCAAAGAAGCCTGGAGTCTGGGTGGTGGAGTGGTCAGAAGGCGACACTCCCTGCCTGGTGTGGCACTCAGCTTCACGTGGCCCGTCTGCATGTGCCCTCCCTGACTTGTACCAGGGCCTGGTCCAGGGCTCTCTGTCTCTGATCCTTTTGGGGTCCCTTCCAGGTCTCTGGGGTTGTCTTCTTCTCTGTGGAGACTGCCGAGCGCCTCCTAGCCACCCACGTGAGCCCGCCCCTGGATGCCTGCACCTACCTGGGCTTGGACTCTGGAGCCCGGCCTGTTCAGGTGACTGGGGGAGGGCAGCTGGGGGGGCCTGGCCTGGGGATGAGGCACTGTGTGGCCTCAGGCCAGCCACTTCCCCTCTCTGGGGCAGAGTCTCCACAGACGGGACGGCCCTGGTTTAGCCTCAGAACTTGGGGGCTAAACCCCTGCCATGCCAATAGCTGTGCTTCTTCCCCTTCCTGCAGCTGTCTCTGTTTTTTGACATTCTGTACTGCATGGCTGAGAACGTGACCAGGGAGGACTTCCTGGTGGGGAGGCCCCCAGAGTTGGGGCAAGGCGATGCGGATGTAGCAGGTTATCTGCAGAGTGCCCGGGCCCAGCTGTGGAGGGAGCTTCGCGATCAGCCCCTTACCATGGGTGGGTACTGCGTTTCAGCTCCCTGGGGTGGGGAGACCATGGGAGTGAGGACCCCAAGAATGGAGCTGCTCACTGCATGCGGGGCCAGGCAGCCTAGCACAGGGACTGGGCAGTTCTCCTGTCCTGTGCCAGATCCCCGCACTGAGCTACCTCCTTCCCCTTCCTGTCTTCCTTTTGTCTCATTCCTAGGCTCTCCCAGCCTGTCCACTTTGTTTGTTTTGTTTTTTGAAACGGAGTCTCTCTCTGTCGCCCCGGCTAGAGTGAGGTGGTGCGATCTCAGCTCACTGCAACCTCTGCCTCCTGGGTTCAAGTGATTCTCCTGCCTTAGCCTCCTGAGTACCTGGGATAATAGCCGTGCATCACCACACCCGGCTAATTTTTGTATTTTTAGTAGAGATGGGGTTTCACCATGTGGGTCAGGCTGGTCTTGAACTCCTGGCCTCAGGTGACCCGCCTGCCTCGGCCTCCCAAAGTGCTGGGTTTACAGGCATGAGCCACCATGCCTGGCCCTAAGCTGTCTACTTACTTTCTTTTTTTGAGACAGAGTATGGCTGTTGCCCAGGCTGGAGTGCAGTGGTGCAATCTTGGCTCACTGCAACCTCTGCCTCCGGGGTTCAAGTGATTCTCCTGCCTCAGCTTCCTGAGTAGTTGGGATTACAGATGCGTGGCACCATGCCTAGCTAATTTTTTTTTTTTTTTTGGTTTGAGACAGAGTCTCGCTCTGTTGTTCAGGCTGGAGTGCAGTGGCACGATCTCGGCTCACTGCAAGCTCTGCCTTCCAGGTTCATGCCATTCTCCTGCCTCAGCCTCCCAAGTAACTGGGACTACAGGCGCCTGCCACCACACCTGGCTAATTTTTTTTTTTGTATTTTTAGTAGAGATGGGGTTTCACCATGTTAGCCAGGATGGTCTCGATCTCCTGACCTTGTGATCCGCTCGCCTCGGCCTCCCAAAGTGCTGGGATTACAGGCGTGAGCCACCGTGCCCGGCCATGCCTGGCTAAGTTTTGTATTTTTAGTAGAGACGAGATTTCACCATGTTGGTCAGGCTGGTCTCGAACTCCTGACCTCATGATCTGCCTGCCTCGGCCTCCCAAAGTGCTGGGATTACAGGTGTGAGCCACCGTGCCCAGCCAACCTGTCTGCTTTCTAGCTGTGTGGCTTTGGGCAGGTTCCTGACTCAGTTTCCCCTAACAGGCTCATTGCCACACCTGCCCCCATGTGTCTGTGCTGCTGGGAGGCCAGCCTGAGTCACAGCAGGCATGGGGTTGGGGTCCGTACTTATGTCTTTACAGCCTACGTCTCCAACGGCAGCTACAGCTACATGACCTCCTCAGCCACTGAGTTCCTGCACAGCCTCGCACTCCCTGGGGCTCCTGGGGCCCAGATTGTGCACTCCCAGGTGGAGGTGAGACCTCCCTGCCCCTCTGGTGCCTGCTGGGTGCCTGGGATCAGGTGGGATGTGGATTCCCAGGAAGACAATAGCCGGCCTTGGAACAGATGGCCTGAGTGCAGGTGTTACCCCCGGCTTACGCATGAAGTGCTGGAGGCTCAGAGAGGCGAAGTAACTTGCCTAAGGCCACACAGCCAGTAAGTGACCAAGTCAGGATTCTGCATGGAGCTTACCTGATTGAGAAGCTAAAGAAGACCTTTCTTTGGGGTCTGCCTGGGGTGACAGTGGTGGGCCTGGGTCAGTGCTGTGCTGCTGAGAAAGGGGACAGGTAGGGTTCAGAGGTGGCCCCCAGGGTGGCGGGGTTGGGCGTAGCTGGACAGGTGGGATGGAAATAGGCCTGAGGCTGGGGCCCAGGCAGGTCCAGAGAGGAGTCTAGGGGGCTGCAGGGCAGGGGAGCAATAGGCCTGGACGCTTCGCCCCCAGATGCTTGGCTTGGGAGGAGAGTTGAGGCAGCCCTGGCCCTCGACCCTCATGCTCTTCCTACCCGGCTGCACAGGAGCAGCAGCTCCTGGCGGCTGGGAGCTCTGTGGTCAGTTGCCTGCTGGAGGGCCCTGTCCGGCTGGGTCCCGGGAGTGTCCTGCAGCACTGCCACCTGCGGGTGAGGCCTGAGCGCGTGGGCATATTGGGGCAAGGGTGCTGGCATCCCGTGTGTGTTGGGGGGTGCTGGGTGCCTGCCCACCCAGGATGTCTGCCCTGTCCCCCGCCAGGGCCCTGTTCACATAGGCGCTGGCTGCATGGTGAGTGGCCTGGACATAGCCCACTCCGAGGCTCTGCATGGCTGGGAGCTGCATGACCTTGTCCTGCAGGGACACCGTACGCGGCTACACGGCTCCCCGGGCCACGCCTTCACCCTTGTTGGCCGTCTGGACAGCTGGGAGGTAGGCAGTCGCCCTGCATTCCCTCACCCCCATCTTCAGGCTTTGGGGAGCCCCAAGGAGTCCTGGCCCCCACCCCACGGCGGGGTTCTCTGAGCACTGGTCCGTGGGACAGGCTGTGAGGAGGGTAGGATGTAGGAGGAGAGGATGAGGGAGGAGGTAGGGTGAGGTTAGGCTGTGAGACCAGCAGAGTCTCCACAGGCTTTCTCCCTCCTTGCATCTGCTGAGACAGCTGCGCTGGGTGGGGATTTTGTTTTTGTTTTTTTTTTTTTTTGGAGATAGAGTCTTGCTCTATCACCCAGGCTGGAGTGCAGCGGCCCAATCTCAGCTCACTGCAACCCCCGCCTCCCAGGTTCAAGTGATTCTCCTGTCTCAGCCTCCCAAATAGCTGGGACTACCAGCGTGCACCACCACGCCCAGCTTAGTACAGATGGGGTTTCGTCATGTTGGCCAGGCCGGTTGGGTGGATTTTTTTTTTTTTTGAGACAGAGTCTCACTCTGTCACCCAGGCTGGAGTGCAATGGCGCGATCTCGGCTCACTGCAAGCTCCGCCTCCCGGGTTCACGCCATTCTCCTGCCTCAGCCTCCTGTGTAGCTGGGACTACAGGCGCCCGCTACCACGCCCAGCTAATTTTTAAATATTTTTTAGTAGAGACGGGGTTTCACCGTGTTAGCCAGGATGGTCTCAATCTCCTGACCTCGTGATCTGCCCACCTTGGCCTCCCAAAGTGCTGGGATTATAGGCGTGAGCCACCGCGCCCGGCTGGGTGGAGATTTTTATCCCCCTTTGGCAGGCTAGAGACTGAGGTTCAGAGAGGGAGGTAACCCGCCTTGGGCTGCAGCCAGTTGTGGTGGGTTGGGCCTGGAACCCAGGGTTCTGCTCCAGATTTCAGGCACCTCGGCAGGAGTGTTGGAGCTGCAGGGCTGAAAGCAATTTCAGAAATTGCTCCATGGCTGGGTGTAGTGGCTCACGCCTGTAATCCCAACACTCTGGGAGGCCGAGATGGGAGGATCTCTTGAGTCCAGGAGTTCATACCTGCAGTGAGCTGATTGCACCACTGCGCTCCAGCCTGGGTGGGTCAAGTACGTGCTTTGTCTGTCTTTCTGCCCTCACATGAGCACTTAAGCAGCTCCTGGCCCCCTGGCCTAGTGTCTCTAACCCTTTCCTGTGGCCCCTGCAGCCCTGACTGCTTCCTCCTCTCCCCCAGAGACAGGGGGCAGGCACATATCTCAACGTACCCTGGAGTGAATTCTTCAAGAGGACAGGTGTTCGGTAAGGTGGACACCGCTAGAGTCTTGGTGACCTGGGCAGCTGGGGTGACTGCTGCTTTTCGAGGTGTGTCTCTCCCCTGCCCCAGAGCAGCACGGGCCCTGCTACCATCCAGGGGCCTGGGTGGTTTTGAGATTCTCTCCAGTACTTTCCCCTGGGCAGCTCCCAGTCTCTGGCTGTGCTGACTTTGGCATTCTTGTTCAGCGGTCTGGGAAAGGATGCCAGGCAGCCTGGCCCCAGACCTGAATTGCCCACTTGTGCTACCTCGGAGGAGACTGTCCTATCCCCATGAACTGACAGGTGGCTCAGGGCTTGGGGAGGAGACTGGAGCTTTTGCTTCCCTCCTGGGAATGTGCCTTCTCCCCACATCAGAGCCTGGGACCTGTGGGACCCTGACACGCCGCCAGCAGAGTGCTGCCTTCCCAGTGCCCGCCTCTTTCCTGTGCTCCACCCTTCGAGGGACCTGGGACCCCAGGACCTGCTGTGGATGCTGGACCGCCAGGAGGATGGGGGCGAGGCCCTGCGAGCCTGGCGAGCCTCCTGGCGTCTGTCCTGGGAGCAGCTGCAGCCATGCCTGGATCGGGCTGCCACGCTGGCCTCTCGCCGGGACCTGTTCTTCCGCCAGGCCCTGCATAAAGCGCGGCATGTGCTGGAGGCCCGGCAGGACCTCAGCCTGCGCCCGCTGATCTGGGCTGCTGTCCGCGAGGGCTGCCCCGGGCCCCTGTTGGCCACGTTGGACCAGGGTGAGTGTGCGGGCTGGTAGTGCTGCAGAGTCAGGCCAGGGGCACCTGCCCTCCCTGTCCTCTGGGCCATCCCCTGAGGGGACTAGGGGGCCATGAGGTGCTCAAGCTGGGAAGGGGCACGCTGGAGTTTACTTTTAGGATTCTGGAAAGCCTCATCCTTGTCAGTGGGGTTTGATCAGAGGTTGAGGCCTGGCAGCTGAGCTCTAGGTCCTAGGCACATCGGCAAACCCTGCATGTTCTGTACCGGGTGCCGGGATGTGGGTGCAGAGCGTGGGGAGGGGACAGGGCCCCCAAGGGACATGGTCAGTTCTGCGTGAGGTCCCAGGCACACTGCTGGGGGCTCACAGCCTTAGCCTCGTAGGCCGTACCTCGTGGAAGGTCCCAGGGATCATGGACATGATTGGTATTGAAGCTACTCACCCAGAGCCACACGGCTAGCTGGTGGTGAGGCTGAGACCTGAGCCCAGGTGGTTTGAGCCCAGAGCCTGAGCTCTTCACCACTATGGGAGTCCTAGGTGATGCTGAAGAGACACCTATGGGCTGGGACTCTGGGACTGGCAAGACGAGAGGATCTCTGCCAGGCAGAGAGGAGGGGTGCAGTTACAGTCAAAGATACATTGTGGGCAAAAGCCAGGAGGTGTGAGGGGTCTGGCGCATTTGGGGACTGTTGAGTAGCCTCTCAGGGCAGAGGATTTTGAAGACAGGCCTCTTCCCCTGCCACCCCCAATTCCTGGTCCCTCAGTTGCAGCTGGGGCAGAAGATCCTGGCGTGGCAGCGCGGGCACTGGCCTGTGTGGCGGACGTCCTGGGCTGCATGGCAGAGGGCCGTGGGGGCTTGCGGAGCGGGCCAGCTGCCAACCCTGAGTGGATGCGGCCGTTCTCATACCTGGAGTGTGGAGACCTGGCAGCGGGCGTGGAGGCGCTTGCCCAGGAGAGGGACAAGTGGCTAAGCAGGTGGGTACTAACGGAGGTCAGATCCCTTGGATATGCCCCTGGCTATCTGGGAAGTGGCCCCTGATGGACGAAGCCCAGAGAGAGGTGGGGCACCGTTGGGTACCCCAGGACAGTCAGGTCCCCAAAGCCAGGCAATCGGCCTCCAGCTTGGGCTGCATGCCGCCATCCCTCCCTCTTCTTTTGGCAGGCCAGCCTTGCTGGTGCGAGCGGCCCGCCACTATGAGGGGGCTGGGCAGATCCTGATCCGCCAGGCTGTGATGTCAGCCCAGCACTTTGTCTCCACGGAGCCGGTGGAGCTGCCGGGACCTGGGCAGTGGGTGGTGGCTGAGTGCCCAGCCCGTGTGGATTTCTCTGGTGAGCCCCTTGTGGCAGGTGGGGGTGAGGGTACCTGCCCCAGAGCCAGGCTGGCAGCTTCTGTGACCAACTTGACTCTTGCCACGCTGCCGTAGGGGGCTGGAGTGACACGCCACCCCTTGCCTATGAGCTTGGTGGGGCTGTGCTGGGCCTGGCTGTGCGAGTGGATGGCCGCCGGCCCATTGGAGCCAGGGCACGCCGCATCCCGGAGCCTGAGCTGTGGCTGGCGGTGGGGCCTCGGCAGGATGAGATGACTGTGAAGATAGTGTGCCGGTGCCTGGCTGACCTGCGGGACTACTGCCAGCCCCATGCCCCAGGTCAGGCACCCTGAGACCTCTGCAGGTGGGGCTGGCACACATGGCCAGCTAGGGGTGGGGGGCAGAAGCTAGAGACTGCAAGCCACTGGGGTCTGGCCTGAGGAGCCAGCCAGTCTGGCTGAGGAGCCTGAAGGGAAGGAAGGGGCTGGGAGTCAACCTGCATAGGCACCTACAGACACAGGAAGTAGAGATGACATGTGTCCCTGTCTGGGAGTCCAGAGGCCCTTTTATGGCTTGGGGGTGGGGCCAGTACTGCTGCTGGACTTTTGTCCCACCGGATGAGTCCCGCACTGGCTGGGAAGTCATGAGGGTGGGTGGGTGTCTGTGTCTGCCCTTGGAGACCAAATTCCTTCCTCATGCCTGTCCCTCTGCAGGGGCCCTGCTGAAGGCGGCCTTCATCTGCGCGGGGATCGTGCATGTCCACTCGGAACTCCAGCTGAATGAGCAGCTGCTCCGCACCTTCGGGGGTGGCTTTGAGCTGCACACCTGGTCTGAGCTGCCCCACGGCTCTGGCCTGGGTAAGCGGTCCCTGCCACCTGCTACCCACTGACTGTCACAGCCCTCCAACCTTGCCTGTGATCCCTGTCCCTGGCCTCTGCCCTTAGAGGGAGTCAGGCAGGCCTGGGCAGGGCAGAGGTGTTTCATGCCTGCTCTCTCCTCTCTGCCCTGCAGGCACCAGCAGCATCTTGGCAGGCACTGCCCTGGCTGCCTTGCAGCGAGCCGCAGGCCGGGTGGTGGGCACGGAAGCCCTGATCCATGCAGTGCTGCACCTGGAGCAGGTGCTCACCACTGGTATGTGACTGCCCTGGAGTTGGGGGAGGTCACTGACACTTTCCCAAGGGCCTGCGGGGGGAGTGGATTTGCATGTGATTGGCCAACAGCCACGTGACTGTGCTGCTGTTGAAAATACTTTCCTTCTAGTCACTTTGACCTTCTCTGGTCACTTTCAACTTGAAATGTTCTACCTCCCAACGAGCTGTTTCATGAGCATCTACTGAGTGCCTGTGCTGTGCCTTTCTTTTCTTTCTTTTTTGAGATGGAGTCTTGCTCTGTCGCCCAGGCTGGAGTGCAGTGGTGTGATCTTGGCTCACTGCAAGCTCCGCCTCCCAGGTTCACACCATTCTCCTGCTTCAGCCTCCCGAGTAGCTGGGACTACAGGCGCCTGCCACCACACCCAGCTAAGTTTTTGTATTGTTAGTAGAGACGGAGTTTCACCATTAGCCAGGATGGTCTCGATCTCCTGACCTAGTGATTCGCACGCCTCGGCCTCCCAAAATGCTGGGATTACAGGCGTGAGCCACCGCACTGGGTCTGTGCTGTGCCTTTTATGCTTGTTGGAACCAGGTGCTATGCTTCGTGACTGTGCCTATCCAGGGCTGTGCTCAGGTAGGGCTGGGCAGAGCTGGTTTGGACCTTCTGCCTGCCCTTCTGGCATCATGCCCTTACTTGAGATGCGATCACCTGTGCCCCCGCCCCCACCCCCTGGCCATATGGTAGGGCAGCAAGAGCCCAACAATGACTATGATCTAATGAATGTCACCAGCGCCAGGCTTCTCACTCCTCTTGGCCACCGAGCCCCCTGGAACCCATGGTCAGTGTAGAGCAGCCACAGGCTTGTCTGGTTTCAGGTCCACCTCAGGGTGTCAGGCCCCATCTCCAGCACACCCCTGGAAGGAAACTGCTGCAAAGGCCTACTGAAGCCTGATTGTGGTGTTTCTGTAGCTCAAGCCTCTCATTTCACTGTAGTGACTCATATCCCATAATCGGTAGTCATTAGCAAAAGGGGCAGATGGGGAAGCCTTTCCAGCTTTCTTTTGAGGTGCGCCATTCAAGTTCTACATTGGCCAACGGATGACTATTTGTTGAGAACCCACTCTGTGGGGCCCCGGGGATAAAATGAGCAAAAATGGGGTCCCTGCCCTCAAAAGTCCTGTGGTCTCCTGGAGACAGACATTAATCAATAACCACTCAGGTGCATGTGTATTACAAACTGTGCCAAGTGCTCTGAAGCAGAGGGGCACAGTTAAGTCTTGACGTTTCAAGACATAGCCACTTTGCAGCCACCAGGTTTTGGCTGCAAAGTTCCAGATGGCTCCTGTCTTTTGCATTTCGTACTCTAAACCCTTGCAGGCCCTTCCCTAAATATCAAGGGTCTGTCCCAGAAGCAACTCAAGTTTTGTTATTTTTAATTTTTCTTTTATTTTTGAGATGGAGTCTAGCTCTGTCACCCAGATTGGAGTGCAGTGGCACAATCTCGGCTCACTGCAACCTCTACCTCCCGGGTTCAAGCGATTCTCCTGCCTCAGCCTCCCGAGTAGCTGGTATTACAGGCGCCCGCCACCATGCCCAGCTAATTTTTTGTATTTTTAGTAGAGATGGGGTTTCACTGTGTTGGCCAGTCTGGTCTTGAACTCCTGACCTCGTGATCCGCCCGCCTTGGCCTCCCAAAGTGCTGGGATTACAAGCATGAGCCACCATGCCTGGACTAGTTTTGTTATTTTTATGCAGCTACAAGGAGGAAAATGATACATACCTTTCATTACTGAAGCTGGAAAGATGTGTAAGTTAGATAGGATAAAAATAGATCCTGATGAGCTTCCTTCCAACATAAACCACCTTTCAGAAGATGGTGCAGGGAGACTCAGGCTATAGGGAAGGTATCTGTCAGCCTCTCCTCTGACTAAAACTCCCCTAGGAGGGGCAGAGGTTAGTGTAAAATATGTATTTTTTGAGCCAGAGTCTCACACTGTTACCCAGGCTGGAGTGCAGCGGTGACATCTCAGCTCACTGCAACCTCTGCCTCAGCCTCCCCAGAAGCTGGGATTACAGGGCACGTACCATCATGCCTGGCTAATTTTTGTATTTTTGGTAGAGATGGGGTTTCACCATGTTGGCCAGGCTGGTCTCAAACTCCTGACCTCAAGTGATCTGCCCGCCTTAGCCTCCCAAAGTGCTGTGATTACAGGTGTGCGTCACCATGCCCGGCCATAGTGTAAAATCTTTATCCTTCAATGTGGTTTATCCCAATTCCAATTACACATTAGGTCTAAAACAAAACTCAGGCCTCGGGAATGCCAAGCTTTGCCCTGGAGTGAAGCCCATTCCCTTGCTGGGATTATCCTGGGGACAGAAGCTGCGTAGCTCACTGTCCTGTGGAGTTGAGGGAAGCTATCTTTCCATACTGCTCCCAGCAAGGGGTGCAGGGCCGGGAGCCTAGACTGGGAGAATGAAGCTGGGCCAGACAGACTCCAACAGTGACAGGCCCTGGGCTCACAGGAGGTGGCTGGCAGGACCAAGTGGGTGGCCTAATGCCTGGCATCAAGGTGGGGCGCTCCCGGGCTCAGCTGCCGCTGAAGGTGGAGGTAGAAGAGGTCACGGTGCCTGAGGGCTTTGTCCAGAAGCTCAATGACCACCTGCTCTTGGTGTACACTGGCAAGACCCGCCTGGCTCGGAATCTGCTGCAGGTGAGCTCCGGCCCCAGCATGAGGGAGGCAGGCAGGGAGCCTGCTGGCTGGGCCTGGGTCCTCACCACCCCTTCTCCTGCCCCGTCCACAGGATGTGCTGAGGAGCTGGTACGCCCGACTGCCTGCTGTGGTGCAGAATGCCCACAGCCTAGTGCAGCAAACTGAGGAATGTGCTGAAGCCTTCCGCCAAGGTGAGGGGCTTCTTCCGGGGCGGGGGGGTCAGGGCACCAGGAGCGAGTATCCTGCCACTTGTCGGTTTGAGGCCAGGGTCATCTGCAGGCTTGGTACAAGCTCCAGATATTAGGCCTCTGGGAACAGAAGCCTATTGTCTGTCCTCTCCAAGGTCTCACATTTAGGGGAAAGTCACATCTGAGGACAAAATTTTCATTATGGGAAAGGCCCTCCAGCCCCACCTAACAGGAAGCAGAAAGGGGAAGGGACTCACCCCATGGCTGAGTTCCAGGGAAGTCTGAGCTGGGCAGGGCCCCAGTGTGTGGCTTCACAGCTCCCTAGATGCCGACTGTGCTGGGTGTGGTGTTGGTTGCTTCCCGCACATTGGTCCTCAGGTGGTCCTGGGAAGTGGGCTTGTTACTTCCAGCTCCAGCCAGCACTGGAATCCGGCTTCTTTACCATGACACTGGCTCAGCAGCACGTCCTGGCACTTCATGCAATCTCCAGACGGGTGCTGAGTATCTTGGCCCAGGCACATCACTCCCCTCTGCCCCACCTCAGGAAGCCTGCCTCTGCTGGGCCAGTGCCTGACCTCATACTGGGAGCAGAAGAAGCTCATGGCTCCAGGCTGTGAGCCCCTGGCTGTGCGGCGTATGATGGATGTCCTGGCCCCCCACGTGCATGGCCAGAGCCTGGCTGGGGCAGGCGGTGGAGGCTTTCTCTATCTGTTGACCAAGGAGCCACAGCAAAAGGAGGCCTTGGAGGCGGTGCTGGCCAAGACCGAGGTACTGATGGGGCTGGGGTTGATCAGGAGACCTCTTGGGGCAAGAAACCTCACTGTGGCCCACCAGTTAACCAGGGGCTATATCTGCAAGTCCCCTGGTCCTGCAGGCTCAGTCCAGCCTCCAGAAGGCCTGAGATTTGTCCAAAGCCTTCTAAATACTTCCCGTCCTGTCCAGGGCCTTGGGAATTACAGCATCCACCTGGTTGAAGTGGACACGCAGGGCCTGAGCCTGAAGCTGCTGGGGACTGAGGCCTCAACCTGTTGCCCTTTCCCATGAAGCTGGCTTCTCTCTGCAATAGGAGAAAACCTGGAGCTACAGTGTCCCCCACCTTCCTTGCCCCATGGGAACCTCCACCTCCTACTCCCCACCCACCTCTGCGAATCTGCTCCCAAAGGAAGCTGACCAGAGCAAGACCTGGGCAAGCAGAGAGTGCCTGGGACAGGACTGACCTGGTGGACAGTGGCCTAGGTATAGCCTCTGTTCCTCCTGGACATAAGAAGGTCCCAAGCTTAGTATCCCATGTGGCCTTTACAAATCCTATGACTGGCCTTCTCATTCCACGAGGGCCATGGAAAGGGTTGACAGCCAGCCTTGGCATATGGCTGGGAGTCCCTTGGCAAGGCCAACCCTGAAGAGGCCCTCCGAGGCATTCCCTGTGGCCTTCCTTAGGGTTGTAGACTTCACGCTTCACCCTCATGGGAGCGTGGGAGTGAGGGTGGCGGTCCCTTGCCAAGTTGGTGGCAGTGACCCAGCGATTCACTGCCATCCCAGGCCTTAACCAGCAAAGCTACGGACCGTGCCAAGTGACCTGGTGCCTGTGGGAAGTGGGTTCTCAGGACTGGCATTCTTGGAATAAAGTCACTCTGTCCTTACAGGTGGTTCTCATAAAGTCACTTTTGCTCCTCCTGGGAGCAGTTCCCACTTCCCCTACACTATGGGGAACTGGCCCTGCGGTGATCCAGCTTGTGGTGCTGAGGGCCCCATAGGGGCATGAGGGTCTGGGACTGGATGGGGGCTCCTGCCATCATGTGGGTCCCGGACATAGCTGTGTGCTGCACTGCGTGTGGGAGGAAGCTGAGGTCTTGGGTTTTGCCTTCCTATTTCAGTGCAACTGGTAGACCTGCCCTGCCCCATAGCATCTGGCCCTCCGTGGAAACAGCACACTGGCATCTCTCCAAGGGGTAGCTTTATTCAAGGATCATAAACATCACAGCCTTTCCTCGAAGTCAAGCCTAACTGCTAGGTCCCCAGATGTACCCAAGGTGTCTAGGGCTGGCAGGGTAGCTTGTTTGCTGTAGTGTTTGAGGGCAAGAGGCTGACCATCCATGCAGAAAGCTGGCCTGGGCTGCCCACTGCCTGCCGTGGCTTTCCTACCTCATTAGGAACCCGCTTCTCTTGGTGGGGAGACGCTGCCCCCAGAGCATCACCTGGCCAGGCCTGAGGGCAGAGCATGGAGGGGGTCCAGACCTTGTTTCTCTGCTGCCAGCTGTAGAAGGGTCTGGGCTGTCAGATCTCCCCCAAGTCAGACAGTCTCGCTCAGCTCCTTGGCTGGGGCCCCTTCGGGAACAGGCCCGGAAGTGTGATGAGCCAGGTGTGTTCACCCAGGCAGCTACAGGCGCAGCCTCTTGATATCTTCACTGCGGAAGTCTATGCGCAGGGCCAGCACCTGGCGCACTTCAGCAGGGGTGAGGCGCCACGTCAATGGGCCGGAGTTGGGTCCCCAGTAATCGAGGATCTCGGTCACCTGTGGGGAAAGACATAGAGACCAGTCAGCAAGGTGGGGCTATTCTGAAAGAGGGCTCTGGCCTCTACCAGGGGCAGAGCAGGGGCACCTGGGAAGGGGAAGGTGTCCTGTAGGGCTGGCTGCTGGCAGAGACATGGTTTAGAGGGAAGTGGCGGGGATCCATCTTTGCCTCTTTCAGTCACCCCTCCGTGGCTGGGCCAAGGGCGAGCCACCTACCCGCTCCAGATTGAGGATGGTGGCCATCTGGGAGAGCCGGGCAAACTTGTCTCGGATGGTCCAGGTGGTCACCGTGGTAAGGTAGGCAATGAGTGACCTCAGCTCTTTGTCAAACTGCAGACCGCCCAGCTGCAGAAGAACCCAAGCCCAGTAACTACTTAGGCCTGGCCAAGCAGAACTGGCCTCCAACTGCCCCCAGAGCTGGGTGGCAAGGCTGGCCAGGCCTCAGGTGGTGCCCTGTGGCTCCAGTTTGCTCTACGGCTTCAGAAGTCAGGGCAGAACTGGACCCAGACATGCAGGGCCTGTGGGCAGCAGACAGAGGGGATGCAAGTCCTGGGGTGGTGGCACGGCTTGTCTTCCTCAGAGGAGAAACGCGAGCTGCAGACCCATGACCCCTTTACCTTACCCGGTTAAAGGTGGATTTCAGCACCACTTTCTCCAACTCGACGGCAACAAGGCTGGTCATGAGGCCGGTTAGGCTGTCGTAGATGACCGGGGACAGGCTGGCCTGCACACAGAGGGTTGACATCAGAGCCCCACCTAACTCCTCTGCCTCTACGCTGGAGTCTTAGGTGGCGAGGATGGTTAGGTGAGGCCACGGGGCAGTGTTTCTACAGGTTAGCGTTGGAAGGGCTTCCAGGGTTCCCAGAAGGAATGTGATGAGACCCTGCAGGCTGCTGGTTTGGGCAGAGGTGGGTAATTCCCTAAGTGGATCCCTAGGGCCCCTACGCACCTTGAACTCCGCCATTTGCTGCTCCAGGTTAAGGATGAACTGTTGTACCCAAGGGTCATTGGCTTCATAGTCATTGAATTCTTCCTGTTGTCAGGAAGCAGGACTGGTGGTCACCATGGGCCTCTTTCTAAGAAGTACCATTCACTGCCACCCACCTCTATCTCTCTAAGAAAATAATGTAAAACGTTCTTTCTTTCCTGTGCCTTGACTCATCTAGTTTAAAACCAGCTCAGACACCCAGGCTGGCAGAAACTGACCAGCAAACAGCCCAGGGCTGTAGCAGAGGCCCACATAATATGGTAAAGTTCTTGGCATTTTATTCCTTCTTGGATCTCATGTTCTACAGGAATGAAATCACTAGGCCAGGAGGAAAAAAACGCTTCTAAGTCTATCATAGGTGGGGCAAAAAGAGCTCCAATACAAGGGAATAAGTTAGGTCAAGGCAAACTCCATGTCTTTTTTTTTTTTTTTTTTTTTTTTTTTTTTTGAGACGGAGCGTCGCTCTGTCGCCCAGACTGGAGTGCAGTGGCGCGATCTCGGCTCACTGCAAGCTCCGCCTCCCGGGTTCACGCCATTCTCCTGCCTCAGCCTCCGGAGTAGCTGGGACTACAGGCGCCCGCCACCACGCCCGGCTAATTTCTTTTTGTATTTTTAGTAGAGACGGGGTTTCACCGTGTTAGCCAGGATGGTCTCGATCTCCTGACCTCGTGATCCGCCCGCCTCGGCCTCCCAAAGTGCTGGGATTACAGGCTTGAGCCACCGCGCCCGGCCCTCCATGTCTTTCTGAGCCCTTCTGACTAGGGAGAAACTGTTTCCCGGGAGGAACCTAGTCTTCAAGGGTGAGGGTGGGGGAAGTGGGCTGGGAAGCATGGAAGGTCTAGTCTGTTTAGATGGCTCCGCTCCCTCCAGCTGGGGCTAGGGGCGAGGCGTCACTGGGGCTTGATGGCTGCCTGTGGCCAGGCTAACCTCCTCGATGTTGTGGGAGACGGAGAAAAAGCTGTTGATCCAAGGCTGCACCTGTGGCTTGATGGCTGTGCTGTTGAGCTCCGTCAGCCCTTCCTGCACAAGACAAGGTGGAGACATGTAACACAGAAGGCACACCTCATCCCTTCCCTCTCTCTTCTCCCCATCCCTCCCTTCTCGTTCCCTCCCCATCCCTTCCGTCTCTCCTCTCCTCATCCCTTCCCTCTCTTCTCCCCATCCCTTCCCTCTCTCTTCTCCCCATCCCTTCCCTCTCTTCTCCCCATCCCTTCCCTCTCTCTTCTCCCCATCCCTTCCCTCTCTTCTCCCCATCCCTTCCCTCTCTTCTCCCCATCCCTTCCCTCTCTTCTCCCCATCCCTTCCCTCTCTCTTCTCCCCATCCCTTCCCTCTCTCTTCTCCCCATCCTTCCCTTCTCGTTCCCTCCCCATCCCTTCCGTCTCTCTTCTCCCCATCCCTTCCGTCTCTCTTCTCCCCATCCCTTCCCTCTCTCTTCTCCCCATCCCTTCCCTCTCTCTTCTCCCCATCCCTTCCCTCTCTTCTCCCCATCCCTTCCCTCTCTCTTCTCCCCATCCCTTCCCTCTCTCTTCTCCCCATCCCTTCCCTCTCTTCTCCCCATCCCTTCCCTCTCTTCTCCCCATCCCTTCCCTCTCTTCTCCCCATCCCTTCCCTTTCCCTCCCCATCCCTTCCCTCTCTCCTCTCCCCACCCCTTCCCTCTCTCGTCTCCCCACCCCTTCCCTCTCTCGTCTCCCCACCCCTTCCCTTTCTCGTCTCCCCACCCCTTCCCTTTCTCCTCTCCCCACCCCTTCCCTCTCTCCTCTCCCCACCCCTTCCCTCTCTCCTTCCCATCTCTTGACTGCAGGGTGCTCTTCCAGCCCTGAGGCTTTCTGCAGGCCCTGTTGGAGGTTATAACAGAGCTAGTGCTAATGAAAGGAGGAGCCAGGAACATGCCCCTTTCCAGATCTCAGATGATTCAGGTCCAGGGTAACAATGAGGCCTTGAGACTATTCTGATAGACTCTCACGAGAGATTTCAGAATGCCGGGTGCTAGGCAGCACCTGTGGCTAGGGCCACAGGTCAGAACAACCATGTGACTCCGCTTCCTCTGAGCATCTTCTGAGGGCTCTTGTCATTGTGGGGCCAAGTGGAAAGTCTAGAGGACCAGAGGGTGGCTTGTCAGTGTGACAACTTCACTGCTGAAAAACCAACAGGGCCTTTAGTCTCAAGGGACCTGCACAACTCCAGGCGTCAGGGCTTGCTTGCTGCTCCCTCACCCGTCCTCCTGGCTTCCTTGCACACGATGAGCCAGCTAACAATCTTCTCAGAGCAACATACAGACACAGGATTCAGTCAGCAGTTGAACCTGGGGCTTACCTGCAAGAGGTCTCGGAATTTGTTGGACACGGCGGCCAAGTCAGAAAGGCAGCTGTCAAACTTGGCCTGAGCCTGCTCCCCTCCAATGCCCTGGCTGAAGAGCTTGGTGCAATCACTCTAGGGGAGAACACTGCTGTAAGACCACCAAGCATGCGTGGGCCATGGGAGTGTGAGGAGAGGCACCAGCCACTTCTACTCCTCCAGCCTTCTCTGGGTGTAGCTATGGCCTGTCAAGAGTCTTTTCTGTTTCAGAAAACCTCGATTCTATCCTGGTGGCTATCCACTTGGCTCCCACTTCCCCCTCTGTAATATGGGGGTACCAGTGTTGGGGAAGTGAATAAGAAACAGAATACCACAAAGTTTTTCCTATCTTTAGAGTCAGACATTCCTAGGTTCAAGTCCTGGCTCAGTCATGTATTAGTTGAGTGACCTTGGGCAAATGATTTAAAGTTTCTGAGCTTCAGTTTTCCTGTCTATAAAATGGGAACACCAATTCCTGCTCCTCATGTATGAGATGAAGCACAATGTGCCTAGCTCAGTGCCTGGCACAGGAGACACTAGCTATTATTGCTATAGTTCCTCCTTTTTCTCTCTTTTTTCCCACTTTTCTATTTATTTACTTCTCTTTAAATTTTATTTAAATTTACCAAAAAACCACAAAAGCCAGTTCTGCTTCTTAAATATTTTGGTCTGGCTACCAAAGGGAGATGGTCAAGATCATAGCTAATGTTTAAGGGCTTACTGTATACCAGGCTTTGTTCTAAGCATTTTGCTTTTATTACAGTACCAGGCTGGGCGAGGTGGCTCATGCCAGTAATTCTAGCACTTTGGGAGGCCAAGGTGCAAGGACCACTTGAGGCCAGAGTTTAAGAACAGCAGGGAAACATAGTGAGAAGCCGTCTCCACAGAAAATTAAAGAATTAGTTGGATGTAGTGTTGCACCCCTGCATCCCCAGCTACTAAGGAGGCTGAGGTGAGAGGATCCCTTGAGCCCAAGGGTTCAAGGCTGCAGAGAGCTATAACTGTGCCACTGCACTCCAGCCGGGGCAACAGAGTGAGACCAAAGTACCTATTCTGCTTAAAAACCAAACAAAATGAAAACCAAAAAACCCCCACAACTACTTAAGTTACTCTGACCTTCAGAAAAAAAAGTATCTCTTTTATGAAGGAGGTAAAATTATCCCCATTGTACAGATGAGGAAACTGAGGCATAGAAGTTAATAATTTATTCAAAGTCATGGCAATAAGTCATGAAAGGCTGAGCGCGGTGGCTCACTATTGTAATCCTAGGACTTTGTGAGGCCATGGTAGGAGGATCGCTGGAGCCCAGGAGTTCAAGACCAGCCTGGGCAACAAAGCGAGACCCTGTCTCTCTCTCTTTTTTTTTTCTGAGACACAGTCTCACTTTGTCGCTCAGGCTGGAGTGCAGTGGCATGATCTCGGCTTACTGCAACCTCTGCCTCCCGGGTTCAAGTGATTCTCATGCCTCAGCCTCCCGAGTAGCTGGGATTACAGGTGTGCGCCACCATACCCAACTAATTTTTGTATTTTTAGTAGAGATGGAGTTTCACTATGTTGGCCAGGCTGGTCTCGAACTCCTGACCTCAGGTGATCCACCTGCCTTGGCCTCCCAAAGTGCTAGATTTACAGGTGTGAGCCACTGCGTCCAGCAGAGACCCGTCTTTTAACGTAGATAAATCATGGAGCTGGGACTCTAGACCAGGTATTCTGACTCCAAAAATCCTGTTTTTGTTTTGTCTTGTTTTGTTTTTTTGAGACAGTCTCGCTCTGTCACCCAGGCTGGAGTGCAATGGCATGGATCTTGGCTCACAGCAACCTCTGTCTCCCAGGTTGAAGTGATTCTCTCACCTCAGCTTCCAGAGTAGCTGGGATTACGGGCACCCACTATCATGCCCAGCTAATCACTGTATTTTTGTAGAGACGGGATTTCACCACGTTGGCCAGCCCGCCTGAGCCTCCCAAAGTGCTGGGATTACAGGCGTGAACCACCATGTCCAGCCCAGAATGCCTGTTTCTAATCACCACACTACAGTGTAGGTGTAGTACTCTCTAGGGGGAACTGCTTGAAACTTGTGTTTTAGGTTGCCAGGAGCTGCCACATTTCTTGTAGCCTCCTTAGAAAGTTCATGCTGTTTTGGCTCCAGAGAGGAAGCAGAGTGGAAGAACTCAAAGGGACTCTTCTAGCAGACAGAGGCCCTTCACTCCCACAGTATTCCTGACACTTACTGTCTTCGAGTAGTCTTGTAACCTCCCCTGTAAGCTGAACGTCATGCCACCTGATCTGCCTATCTCAAAGGGCTGCTGATGGGGCTAGGAAAGAACATCTGTGAGATGCAAATCTAAGGATGGCTGGGATTTATGGGAATAGGTTTTTCAGCTCTTTTACTTGGCTAATTCTATGAAAGTCATAAGCTCACGTATGAATTTCTAATATTTCCCCAAATTTTACTTCCAAAACCCAACAGACTCATGTTAAGGATAAGGTCAGAAATAGTCTAAAGTGCCATGACTTAAAAACAATGATGTCGGCTGGGCGTGGTGGCTCATGCCTGTAATCCCAGCACTTTGGGAGGCCGAGGCAGGCAGATCATGAGGTCAGGAGATCAAGACCATCCTGGCCAAAATGGTGAAACCCTGTCTCTACTAAAAATACAAAAATTAGCTGGGCATGGTGGTGTGCGCCAGTAGTCCTAGCTACTTGGGAGGCTGAAGCAGGAGAATTGCTTGAACCCGGGAGGTGGAGGTTGCAGTAAGCCAAGACTGTGCCACTACACTCCAGCCTGGGCAACAAGAGCGAAACTTCATCTCAAAAAAAAAAAAAAAAAGGCCAGGCATGGTGGCTCATGCCTGCAATCCCAGCACTATGGGAGGCTGAGGCGGACGCATTGCCTGAGGTTGGGAATTTGAGACCAGCCTGGACAGCATGGTGAAACCTCATCTCTATTAAAAATACAAAAATCAGCCGGGCATGGTGGCAGGTGCCTGTAATCCCAGCAACTCAGGAAGCTGAGGCAGGAGAATCGTGGAAGTTGCAGTGAGCCGAGATCATGCCACTGCACTACAGTCTGGGCAACAGCGAGAATTGGTCTCAAAATAAATAAGTAAATAAAATAAAATAAAATAAAATAAAGACAAGGCCAGGAGAGGTGGTTCATGCCTGTAATCCCAGCACTTTGGGATGCCAAGGCGGGTGGATCACTTGAGGCCAGGAGTTTGAGACCAGCCTGGCCAACATGGCAAAACCCCATCTGTACTAAAAATACAAAAATTAGCTGGTCATGGTGGCAGGTGCCTATAATCCCAGCTACTCCAGAGGCTGAGGCAGGAGAATTGCAGAAGTTGCAGTGAGCTGAGATCGTGCCACTGCACTCTGGCCTGGGCAACAGAGTGAGACTCTGTCTCAAAAAAAAAAAAAAAAACCAACAATGGGCCGGGCGCGGTGGCTCATGCCTGTAATCCCAGCACTTTGGGAGGCCGAGGCGGATGGATCACAAGGTCAGGAGATCAAGACCATCCTGGCGAACATGGTGAAACTCTGTCTCTACTAAAAATACAAAAAATTAGCCAGACGCTGTGGCGGGAGCCTGTAGTCCCAGCTACTCGGGAGGCTGAGGCAGGAGAATGGAGTGAACCCGGGAGGCAGAGCCTGCGGTGAGCCAAGATCGCGCCACTGCACTCCAACCTGGGCTGCAGAGCAAGACTCCGTCTCAAACAAAAACAAAAACAAAAACAAAAACAACCAAAAAAAAACCCAACGATGACAGCCAACTTGTTGAACACATACGATGTGACAGATACTGTATTATCGGTACATTATGCCACTGTATTTATTTTTATTTTTGAGATGGAGTTTTGCTCTTGCCCAGGCTGGAGTGCAATGGCATGATCTTGGCTCACCACCACCTCTGCCTCCCGGGTTCAAGCGATTCTCCTGCCTCAGCCTCCTGAGTAGCTGGGATTACAGGCATGAGCCCCTACACCTGGCTAATTTTGTATTTTTAGTAGAGAGAGGGTTTCTCCATGTTGGCCAGGCCAGTCTCAAACTCCTGACCTCAGGTGATCCACCTGCCTTGGCCTCCCAAAGTGTTGGGATTACAGATGTGAGCCACTGCGTCCGGCCTATGCCACCTTATTTTATTCCATCCCCCATTTTAAGGCTTTTTTGGGGGGTAAATTCCTAACGTAATCCAGTTTACAGTACTATAAACACCCACCTGACTGTTCTCTCTGAGCCACCCCTCTCTCTGTGTGCTGGCTCCAGCCTCCTCCTCAGTGTGCCAGCATAAGGCCCACACTTCACACCAGGTTGTGCACCGAGCCCTTTGTCTCTGCTGCAAAGCATCCTCCTTTGCACAAGTGTTCACTGTGGAGGCAGGGCCCTGGCCTCACTTCTTTCCCAGAGGCTGAGTTTGGGAGTGGGGAAGAAATGGGCCCCTCATTTTCTAGTAGTTCACAAAGTGATCTCTCCATGCTGTTATTTTTATTTTGTTAAATTTAAATTGATTTTTACTATTTTAACTTTTTTTTTTTTTTTTTTTTTTTTGAGACGGAGTCTTACTCTGTTGCCTAGGCTGGAGGGCAATGTCATGATCTCGGCTCGCTGCAACCTTCGCCTGCCAGGTTCAAGCGATTCTCCTGCCTCAGCTTCCTGAGTAGCCAGGATTACAGGTGTGTACCACCACGCCCGGCTAATTTTGTATTTTTAGTAGAGACGGGGTTTCACCATGTTGGCCTGGTCTCGAACTCCTGACCTCAGATGATCCACTTGCCTTGGCCTCCCAAAGTGCTGGGATTATAGGTGTTAGCCACCACACCTGGCCACTATTTTTATCTTTTTTTTCTTTTGAGATGGAGTCTTACTCTGTTGCCCAGGCTAGAGTGAAGTGGCATGATCTTGGCTCACTGCAACCTCCGCCTCCTGGGTTCAAGCAATTCTCCTGCCTCAGCCTCCTGAGTAGCTAGGATTACAGGCATTCGCCACCGTGCCCAGCTAAATTTTATATTTTGTATTTTTAGTAGAGACAGAGCTTTACCATCTTGGCCAGGCTTGAATGCCTAACCTGTGATCCACCTGCCTTGGCCTCCCAAAGTGCCGGGATTATAGGCATAAGGCACTGCGCCCAGCCTATTTTTCCTTTTTAAGTGATGGGGGGTCTCATTATGTTGCCCAGGCTGGCCTTGAACTCCTGGCCTCAAGCAATCCTTCTGACTCAGGGTCCCAAGTAGCTGGGACTATGGGCACAAGCCACCCAGCTACTGTTATTTTGAGATGGAGTTTCGCTGTTGTCGCCCAGGCTGGAGTGCAGTGATGCAATCTCGGCTCACTGCAACCTCCACCTCCGGGGTTCAAGCGATTCTCCTGTGTCAGCCTCCCGAATAGCTGGGATTATGGGCGCATGCCACCACACCCAGCTGATTTTTTTGTATTTTTAGTAGAGACAGGGTTTCATCATGTTGGCCAGACTGGTATCGACTTCCTGACCTCAGGTGATCCACCCGCCTCAGCCTCCCAAAGTGCTGGGATTACAGGCATGAGTCACCCCCCGGCCCAGCTATTATTATTTTTAACTGTTAATACAACTAATAAGTACCACTGCATGCCTCTCATGTACTAAGTGGTTCATGTTATCACATTCATCTCGTAACAGTCCTGTGGCACAGAGGTCATTATCCTCTTTTATGAATGAGGAGACTGAGGTTACAGAACTTTTGCCTAAGGCCACACAGCTGGGCAGTGGTCAAATGAAGATTTGAACCTGGCGTGTCTGGCTTAAAAGCCCAAGCAATTTCCACTATACTCTGCTGCCTTCCTCTAAAAAACAACAGCTACCAGCTTTGTATAGGATTAGGCAAACCTTATCTTAATCTCCTACATTTATACAGGGATTTGTCATTTTTATAAGGTGCTTTTGATCCCGGTTTTTTTTTTTTTTTTTGAGACGGAGTCTCGCTCTGTCTCCCAGGCTGGAGTGCAGTGGCGCGATCTCAGCTCACTGCAAGCTCCGCCTCCCGGGTTCACGCCATTCTCCTGCCTCAGCCTCCCGAGTAGCTGGGACTACAGGCGCCCACAACCGCGCCCGGCTAATTTTTTGTATTTTTAGTAGACGGGGTTTCACCGTGGTCTCGATCTCCTGACCTTGTGATCCGCCCGCCTCGGCCTCCCAAAGTGCTGGGATTACAGGCGTGAGCCACCGCGCCCGGCTTTTTTTTTTTTTTTTTAAAGACAGAATCTCCCTCTGTCGCCCAGGCTAGAGTGCAGTGATGCAATCTTGCACTGTAACCTCTGCCTCCCGGGTTCAAGCAATTATCTGCCTCAGCTTCCCGAGTAGCTGGGATTACAGGCAGCTGCCACCACGGCTGGCTCAGTTTTTGTATTTTTAATAGAGATGGGGTTTCATCTTGGGCAGGCTGGTCTTGAACTCCTGACCTCATGATCCACCTGCCTCAGCCTCCCAAAGTGTTAGGATTACAGGCGTGAGCCACCTCACCCGGCCCTGATCCTGATTTTAAAAAAAGTTTTTTTTTTTGTTTTGTTTTGTTTTTTTTTGGTAGAGATGAGGTCTCACTACATTGCCCAGGCTGGTCTCAAACTCCTGGCCTCAAGTAATCCTCCTGCCTTGGCCTCCCAAAATGTTGAGCTTATAGGTATGAGCCACTTGGCCTCGATCCTGTTTTTTCATTGGGCTAGCAAAGAAACCCAAATTAGGGCAGGATGGAGCTATGTATCTTATTTCGTAGATGAGAGAACTGAGGCTCAGAGGGCTAAGAAACTTGGCCAAGGTCACACGCCAACTGTGTGCTGGAAGATCTAATTTGTGTGTGTGTTATTTTCAGACAGAGTCTGTTCTGTCCCCCAGGCTGGAGTGCAGTGGCACGATCTCAGCTCACTGCAACCTCCGTCTCCTGGGTTCAAGCGATTCTCTTGCCTCAGCTTCCCAAGTAGCTGGGATTACAGGCGTCTGCCACCATGCCCAGCTAATTTTTGTATTTTTAGTAGAGATGGGGTTTCGCAATGTTGGCTAGGCTGGTCTCAAACTCCTGACCTCAAGTGATCCACCCGCTTTGGCCTCCGAAAGTGTGGGATTACAGGCATGAGCCACTGTGCCTTGCCTGGAAGATCTAATTTGAATTCTGATCTTCCAACTCTTGAGCTTTTCCCCCTGGTCCAAGGATGCCTTGCTATCATGTCAGTCACCAAGAAATCCCCTCGAGTGTGGCTCAACGTCACCAGGATAAGCATCTTCACCATGATGTGTGTATAGGGCTCTCTCTCGACATGGGAAAAAGTGGCTGCTGACCACCGATAGGCAATTTCCCTTGTACCTCCAGTGTCTTCTTCAGAGTGGAGATGTTTTCACTGCAGACTTCCACGTTGTTCAGAGTCACCTGGGAGATGAGGAAGGAAGAACGTGACTTCCTGCCGACTGTGCCTGCCACCCACTCCAATGCCAGACTGGCTGACAGCTGCGCTCCATGAAGCTCAGAGAAGGGCTGGCTGGAGTTCAGACTCGGGCTAGTGAAAGCCCACACCGCTACATCTGAGCAGGACGCTCAGATCTTGGATTGGGCAGAATGGGGAAGCAGGCTGGCCCTTTCTTCTGTGCCTGATACCAGGGAGCCTAAAGCTATCAGGACCTCAGAGTCAGTGAGCTCAGGTTTCAGGTCTTCTTGTACTGTTACCTACAGAGCAGAAATGACTCAGGCATACAGGTCTGGGATAAGTTTTGAGGCTCCAAATGGTCAAGCCCCAGGTCAGTGACACAAAGCCTGACATTCATTAAAGAAAAGCTTCCACAGAGCCTGCCACCTATGAGGTATTGTCTCATTCTTTAACTCATGGAGTCTGCCAAATACCCCCACAGAACACATATTATCAAGCCCAGTACATGGGAGGAAATGAGACTCCTCAGAAGGTAAAATGATTTGGCCAGGCGCGGTGGCTCACGCCTGTAATCCCAGCACTTTGGGAGGCCGAGGCAGGTGGATCAAGAGGTCAGGAGTTCAAGACTAGCCTGTCCAACATGGCGAAACCCTGTCTCTACTAAAACTACAAAAAATTAGCTGGGCATGGTGGCAGGCGCCTGTAATCCCAGCTACTCGAGAGACTGAGGCAGGAGAATTGCTTGAACTTAGGAGGTGTAGGTTGCAGTGAGCTGAGATTGCGCTACTGCACTCCAGCCTGGGTGACAAGAACAAAACTCCGTCTCAAAAAAAAAAAAAAAAAAGTAAAAGGATTCACCAAGGTCAGACAGCAACTGATTCAGCAAATATTTACTGAGCACCTGGATGTGTCAGGCATGGTTCTGGGCACTGAGAGAAAGTAATTAACAGAACAGACATGGTCTACCCCTCACAGAACTGACATTCCAGAAGGGAAGCCAGATAGTAAACAAATGCATTATATAATGTCAGGAAGTATAATAAAGCAGGATAAGGGACAGACACTCAGAGTGACAAGGCCACAAAGCTGGAGCCAGGCTTAGAATTTGGGTCTCTGAGCTTCCAGATGGATAAACAGGTGGAGGTTCCTGGGGAGTGGCCACCTGGGGGCATGGAAGCTCCATACCCCTTCCCCCATAATTTGCCCTCTTCATCTCTTCATCTATATCCTATATAATATCCTTTATAATAAACAAATAAACTAAAAAAATGAATTCAGGTCTCCCTACTCTGGTCCAAAGATGACTTTTTTCATAACACGACTGCCTTACAGACTAGGTGCAGAAATACCAATGATAAAAGTAGCATGGGCACGGTGGCTCACTCCTGTAATCCCACACTTTGGGAGGCCGAGATGGGTGGATCACCTGAGGTCAGGAGTTCGAGACCAGACTGGCCAACATGGCAAAACCCCGTCTCTACTAAAAATACAAAAATTAGTCGGGCGTGGTGGCAGGTGCCTGTAATCCCAGCTACTGGGGTTGCTGAGGCAGGAGAATCGCCTGAACCTGTGAGGTGGAGGTTGCAGTGAGCCAAGATCGCACTATTGCACCCCAGCTGGGGCAACAAGAACGAAACTCCATCTCCAAAAAAAAAAAAAAGTAGCATGGGGCAAAAGTATTAGGGCACTAATTGCTCTGGCCAATGAGAGGAAAGAACAAACTGTTTTGGTGTGAGGCATTCAAGGAAGGTTCCATGGCAGAGTTGGTAGCTGAGCTGAACATAAAAGGGTAGAACACAATTCTGACAGGAGATGAAGGTGAGAACATTTCTCCACCCCCATCAGCCTCTCTCTAGCTCACTGTCCTATTTGATATTTTCTTTTTTTTTTTTTTTTTTTTTTTGAGACTGAGTCTGGCTCTGTCGCCCAGGCTGGAGTGCAGTGGCCGGATCTCAGCTCACTGCAAGCTCCGCCTCCCGGGTTTACGCCATTCTCCTGCCTCAGCCTCTGGAGTAGCTGGGACCACAGGCGCCCGCCACCTCACCCGGCTAGTTTTTGGTATTTTTTAGTAGAGACGGGGTTTCACCGTGTTAGCCAGGATGGTCTCGATCTCCTGACCTTGTGATCCGCCCGTCTCAGCCTCCCAAAGTGCTGGGATTACAGGCTTGAGCCACCGTGCCCGGCTGATATTTTCTTTTTTTTTTTTGAGACGGAGTCTCGCTCTGTCACCCAGGCTGGAGTGCAGTGGCCGGATCTCAGCTCACTGCAAGCTCCGCCTCCCGGGTTTATGCCATTCTCCTGCCTCAGCCTCCTGTGTAGCTGGGACTACAGGCGCCCGCCACCTCGCCCGGCTAGTTTTTTGTATTTTTTAGTAGAGATGGGGTTTCACCGTGTTAGCCAGGATGGTCTTGATCTCCTGACCTTGTGATCTGCCGTCTCGGCCTCCCAAAGTGCTGGGATTACAGGCTTGAGCCACCGCGCCCGGCCTTGATATTTTCTTAACAGTCCTTAGGATTTCCTGACATTGTCCGGTTTATCTATTTCTTGTCTGCATGGATCTAGCCTGTTTTCTTCACCACTGCATGTCTATACAGCACTGTCTTCCTTTCTGGTTGATGGAAATATTCTAACTGCACTGTCTGGTACGGTAGCCCCCAGCCATATGTGGCTATTGAGCACCTGAAGCTTAGCTAGTACAACTCAGGAAGTGGATTTTTAATTTAAATGTAAATTTCAATAGCTACCTGTGGCTGGTGGCTACTATGTTGGGCAGTGTAGCTCTAGAACCCAGAACAGTGCCTGAAATTTAGAAGTTTCTCAATAAATATTTGTGGAATGAGTAAGACAGTGAATGAACATATTCTGGAAAGGGGATAATATAAGCAAGTGCAGAATAGCAGAAAACACAAAAAGGTATTTGGGAAATAGCAGACTCAGTTCACAGACACGTGAAGGGAAGTGGCAGGACGTAGAGCTGCGAGGGGCAGAGCCTGACGGGGACTTGGGTGCTCTGCTCCAAAGTTAGCCCTGTGACCTGTGGACAGTGGGCTGGTACTGAGGATTTTTAAAGCAGGTAAATGCCACATGAGCACAGCCGTGGTTCGAGAATACTCATCTAGAGGCCATGTGTGGGAGGAAATAGAGGGCCTGGGGATCCCACTGCTTGTGAACTGGTGTGCTAGGGGCATGATCAGGAAGGCAGGGGTGAGGTAAGGAGGAGTCAGACTTCGAGACATGAGTCAGGAGCTTCCGGATTTCAGCGTAAAAGGAGGATCTCAGAACCCCAGGGGCTGTGATTAGGAAGTCCCTCTCATCTTCCCCAGAGTGCTTCCCTTGTCAGTGTCCTGCAGCCAATGCTGAAAGTCATGATGCTGACAGTGCTGCTTAGGCCACTCTGATGTGGACAGATAAGCCTAAAGGTCTTTCTTTAATATGCCATAACATGAGGCCTCTAATGTCACAAGTTTCCAAATAACTGTCCTGTCATGACAGCTGAAGGATGAAGGCCATAAGTGTTTCCAAGGCATTTAAGAGCACCAAGAATAATTGTCATGAGGACTTATGGATTTGAGTTCAAATGGTATTGATTTCAAAGTTTCCCCTGTACTGACAGCCCTAGCAAGCGTGGATTCACTGGGCTTATTCCCTACCCACAGTGCATGATGTCAGTACAGTTGGAGAATTCATCTTGACAGCCAGATGAATCAAGGTGACATAAAAAATAGGCCCTGCAATGGGAGTGATGACATTTTAAATCCTTGGTGTCAGGAAAACCAGAAACCTGTCACCAAGCATTTAGCATTGCCTTTCTTTTTGGTCTTATCTTCTGGGGCCTCAAACAATGAAACTGTGTTAATGGGAGGTCCTCACAGAGCGAACATGCACTGGCTGGTTTTGGAGACGTGTAGTCAAGTGGTGGAAAATGGAACTGAAAAGGTGGGATGGGTTAGATTTAGGAGGGTTAAACGAAGACATCTAGCTTTGATGTGGTAGGCAGCAAGCCAATGATTATTTCTGAGCACAGAAATGAAAGTAAGTTCTGTAAATAAAATCAAAGAATACAAACAAAATAAAAATTTAAGTTGGTTCATGATGTGATGCTGGTTGCTGGGCATTTTGGCAAAGTTCTCCAAAGGTAACAAATTTCACAGGCAACAGTTTTTTGGATCTGATCTGTTTTTGGCAGCAACCGTCATATCCTAGATTGACAGAAACCATGTCCAGGGCGAACATTTTCTATGACAGGAAGAGAGTGGGGCTGCCTAAACAGCTTTCGTATTGGATCTGTCTCATAACCTGCTACTAGGGGTTCCTCTGCACAGGGATTGGTAGATATTAGCAAGTTCAGGCTTCTGTCTCTGAAAGTAACAGCTCTGAACTCTTTTGGGGGTCACAGATCCTTTTAAGAATATGATAGCCAGGCACGGTGGCTCATGCCTGTAATCCCAACACTTTGGGAGGCCAAGATGGGTGGATCACTTGAGGTCAGAAGTTCGAGACCAGCCTGGCCAACGTGGCAAAACCCAGTCTCTACTAAAAAAAAATTAGCCAGGTGTGGTGGTGCATGCCTGTAATCCTAGCTACTTAGGAGCCTAAAGCAGGAGAATCACTTGAACCGGTGAGGCGGAGGTTGCAGTGAGCCAAGATCACACCATTGCACTCCAGCCTGGGGAACAAGAGCAAGACTCCATCTCAAAAAAAAAAAAAAAAAAGCGTAATAAAAGCTAAGGACCCTGTGTCCAGAAAAATGCACGTGAACATTTTTGCATCCAACCCCACCTGTGAACTACAGATGACAGCTCTGCTACTAGATGTTTCTTTCAGGCTCTGAGCCTCAGGAGTCAAGACTCAGAGTGTGGCCAATGTGGGGGATGGAGCAGAATGGACCTGGACTGTGCTACTCCCGTGCGTGCTAAGACAGCATGTGCCAGAGAGGCCTGATCCTGAGCTTAGGACTCATTTGTATTCTCTCTGGCTCATCATAAACTGGTTGTTGCTTTGTACAAATCTTTTCATCCTTCTGTGCTTCTCCTTTCCACACAACGGCAAGGCTTGCTGCTTTATCACATCTGTCGTTCCAGGTAGCTAAGGGCTTTAATAAGGCCTCCTTTCCAGAGGAATTGAAAGCCTAAGACATGTGCTAGTAGAGCAGTGCTGGCAGGCCTGAAGGACTGGCGCCTGCCCATGCTGCGGGCCTCTCCTCAGAGAAGCAGTCTGGTGGCCTGGCACAGATGGTGCAGTTGGTTCTGTGGCAGATGCAAGCCAAGCTTGACAGTCAGTGGGCTCCTCAGCAGCTGGGCAGCACTCTGGGGAATGAATGCTAGGTGATAGCTGGGCAGCCCAGCCTCTGTTGTGGCTCAGGCTGTTCAGAATACATCCCTGAGTAAGAAATCATTTCAGAACCTTCTAGGAGGAACTTCTCTTAAAGGAGAAATTTTCCTTCTATATAGACACTGGAGGAGAGGTCTCTAGCTAGAGGCCAACTATACTGTGGCTTAGCAGTCATAGTGTAACCTCTCAAGATAAACCAACCCAGCTCGTGAGCTGTGGGGTACCTACCAGGAAGGACAGCTTCGCCTCGTCAGTACTCTCGATGCCTTTTGTGTCAAATTTGCCTTGCTGGAGGCTGCTGTGCATGATGTTCACGGCACTTGTCACCCCGCGCTGGATGTCCTGGAAGGTAGTGGCCGGGAAGCCCATCCGCAGCTTGTTACACAGAACATCCCTGGGGGACAGGATGGTATAGAGGGATTGACAGTGCTCAACTTGGCCACCAGGACAGAAAGACCCGTGTCCACCACCCTGATGCAGCAGCACAAGGTGCTCTTTTAGGGGGTATAACCAGTCCTTAAGACCACTGTAGGAGACCTGAGGAGCCAGGGTATGAAAGTAACCAGCACCCCTCAAGGACACTGATGTGACAAGAACATACAGAGGAGACTGGCCAATCTCCATTGCTTATGAGGCTTTTAGCCATCACCACTGCACTCCAACAAAGCTGTGCAGCTGGCCGGGCGCGGTGGCTCAAGCCTGTAATCCCAGCACTTTGGGAGGCCGAGACGGGCGGATCACGAGGTCAGGAGATCGGGACCATCCTGGCTAACATGGTGAAACCCCGTCTCTACTAAAAAATACAAAAAACTAGCCGGGCGAGGTGGCGGGCTCCTGTAGTCCCAGCTACTCGGGAGGCTGAGGCAGGAGAATGGCGTGAACCCGGGAGGCAGAGCTTGCAGTGAGCTGAGATCTGGCCACTGCACTCCAGCCTGGGTGACAGAGCAAGACTCCGTCTCAAAAAAAAAAAAAAAAAAAAAAAAAAGCTGTGCGGCTTAGTGAATGCAGTACCATGTAGGAGTTGAGAACAGGTTTTGAGTCACTCAGTTCTGGATTCTACCTCTTACTCCTAAGTGGTGGATCTTTGACGAGGATGCAATCTCCCTAAAGCCCAGTTTCCTCATCTATAAAACAGAGCTAATAGTACCTACCTCATAGGGTTGTTATTAGGACCTCAAAAGAGCAGGAGGTTAGCATGGTGCTGACAATGGTACCTAGTGGTGGTATTATTCATCTGAACTGCCTGTTCTCTCTCCTCCGTCTAAGGGCCCATAGCTCCTTCAGTCTAGTCCAGGGAACAGAAATTGGCCTATGAGATATATGGCTGATCAACAGCTTCCTGGAGCCAAGGATACTATCTTAGAGATAGGAGCTTATGTCCCGTATAGAACTTAACTAGAATCATGAGGACAAAGGGCAGAAACAAATGGGCCTCGGGAATCAACAGGAAGGGCCTTTCTGCCTAGAAAGGAGAAAGGGAGTCAACTGTACCTGAAGTCAGACTCCAGCTCTGTGGTGGCGAGGTTGATCATGGCACAGAGACAGTCAATGCTGGAGCTGGACAGAGCCCGTCCAATGCACTTCTTAACAATGTAGAAGACATCATCCACCATGCTGGATGTCAACTGGCCTTTCTCATAGGTGTCCAGAGCCACAGCCTACCCAAAAGGCAAAGTCAACACTGAGGGTCCCAGTTGTGCATGTCATCTTCTAGATGATTCTGGATGGCCCTAGCTCTGCTCCCTTTTCTGTACCTTGTCCATGTTTCTCCCAACATGGCGTGTTCTGGTCACGAACTCATGTGCATCCTCCTTGTCAAAATAGCTCACTTCCCTATTGATCACTAGGTGAACAAATTAAATATTTTGGGCCTTAGCTCTGCAGAGATCCATTACCTGGGGGGTGTAAGACATCTGCAGAGGCCCTACTTCCCTGAGGCTCCTTACCCACAAACCTTCAGGGAGGCAGGGAACAAGTGGGTTCCCTGGAGAGCTGAGCTGTTCTTTTGTAATTCTTGGGAAGGAGGTCCTAGCTGGGTATACAAAGAGCACGACTCCAAAGATGCTCTCTAACCATACAAAATGGTTCCACTCAATCTGCATGAAAGAGTATTCTCGAAGCGGGACCAAAAAATATGACATGCCTCATGCATTTCCTTTAGCCTGGCTTCTTGGACCGGAAACCCCATTTCCAAGAGATGAGTCCTATGTCCTACCTTATTGACAGTCTCCCTCATGAAGTACTCCTCCATGGTAACATATAAGCCAATTAGCTCCTGCATGGTACAGCTCAAAAGGCAGTTATTGAGGAGTTTGTCCAGACACTTCTGGTGCTCTAGGGGACAGCCAAGAAAGGAATACTCATTTTTTTTTCCCCAAGGGAAACAGAGCAACTTTTTTCATTTTTTCAGGTTTCTTTCTAGTCTTTCTTGCAAATATGTACATATTTTACATGGTTATAATCACGATACAGATAGCAATTTTGAATTCTGCTTTAAAAAAGTATATCATAAATATTTTCCATGTTTTCATCTACCTTATTTTTCATGACTATGTGGCATTTAATCAGGTGCATAATCCACATTTTAAAAACTACTCAACTTTTTTTTTTTTTTTTTTTTTGAGACGAAGTTTCGTTCTTGTTGCCTACGCTGGAGTGCAATGGCATGATCTCAGCTCACTGCAACCTCCACCTCCCAGGTTCAAGCAATTCTCCTGCCTCAGCCTCCCAAGTAGCTGGGATGATAGGCATGCACCACCACGCCTGGCTAATTTTGTATTTTTAGTAGAGATAGGATTTTTCCATGTTGAGGCTGGTCTCAAACTCCTGACCTCAGGTGATCTGCCCGCCTCGGCCTCCCAAAGTGCTGGGATTACAGGTGTGAGCCACCGTGCCCGGCCTTATTTTTAACTTTTATGTTGTTTCATGTGAAATTGAGAAAAAAAACCACTCTATTTTTAGACATCTGGTTATTTCCAAATGTTTTGCCATTACTGGAGATAACAGAATATCACAATAATTGGAGATTATAGTGAATACTTTTGTACGAAAAACTTTTTACTCCTTTTCCATTATTCCCTTAGGATTAATTAATAGGAGTCAAAAGATGTTAAGTTTCCATGGCAAAGACAAAAATACTGGTGTAGAGAATATTTCATTCTCTACACCAGTATTGTCCAACAGAATTTCTGTGATAATGAAAATATTTTGGTCAGGTGTGGTGGCTCACATTTGTAATCCCAGCACTTTGAGAGGTCAAGGTGGGAGGATCACTTGGGTCCAGGAGTTTTGAGACCAGCCTGGGTAATAGAGCAATACTCTGTCTCTACAAAAAATAAACAAACAACAAGAAAAGAGAAAACATTCCGTATCTGTTATCTGATATAGTAGCCATCGGTCATGTTAGTGATTGAGCACTTGAAATGTGATGAACGGGCCGGGCGCGGTGGCTCAAGCCTGTAATCCCAGCACTTTGGGAGGCCGAGACGGGCGGATCACGAGGTCAGGCGATCAAGACCATCCTGGCTAACACGGTGAAACCCCGTGTCTACCAAAATACAAAAAAATTAGCCGGGCATGGTGGCGGCGCCTGTAGTCCCAGCTACTCTGGAGGCTGAGGCAGGAGAATGGCGCAAACCCGGGAGGCGGAGCTTGCAGTGAGCCGAGATCTGGCCACTGCACTCCAGCCTGGGCGATAGAGCGAGACTCCGTCTCAAAAAAAAAAAAAAAAAAAAAGAAATGTGATGAACGTAACTTAGGAACTGAATATTTTTATTTGTTTTATTAAAATTCTTTTATTCCCCAGAATCCAGGTGAGAAGGATGGATTTAAAATTTTATTTAATTGTAATTAAATTTGAATTTGAATTTCAATTCATGAATGGCTACGTATTGGGCAGCACAGCTCTGAACAGTGATAGTCATCATTATTGCTTCTCGGTCTTTTGGCTAAGATCAAATGATAGTCATCATTGACATCAACAAGCGAACTCCAAATGAGCAAACAATTTCCTTTATACACTGATTCTGTAACGCCCCTGCCACGTATTATTGGCACAAGCTATGCGGAATGCCACAGATGCTGGGTAGGTCTCAAGTCCCCAGTCCAAAGAACCCTGCATATATTTGTCCAGCAGGATTTTTTTTTCCTTTAACTCTTGCTTTAGTAGCCAGCAGGAATTAAATGGTTATCTTAAAAACCTAGTGAGTCAATCTGTAAATGAAATTGGACTCCAGCATACCTTTACAAAATTTTTAAAAAGTGTTTATCTTTTATTATTTAATTGAAATTTTTAGAGATGGGGTTTCACTATGTTGACCAGGCTTGGTCTCAAACTCCTGGGCTCAAGCGATCCTTCCTCCTCGGCCTCCCAAAGTGTTGGGATTAGGCGTGAGCCACCATACCCAGCCAAAATTTTTCTTTTAATATAGTGACAAGGTCTTGTCATGTTGCCCAGGCTGGTCTTGAACTGAGCAAGCAATTCTCCTCCCCAGCCTCCCAAAGCGTTGGGATTACAGGTATGAGCCACTGCACCCAGCCCCGTTTCTTACCAATGTAAATTATTCCTTGAAAAATTGTGACTAGGGGAACTGGGAGACTGAAAGGGACAGGAGGATTCCTGTACATTATATACTCTTTTTTTTTTTTTTTTTTCCTGAGACAGAGTCTGGCTCTGTTGCCTGGGCTGGAGTGCAGTGGCGCGATCTCGGCTCTATGAAACCTTCAACCCCTGGAGTTCAAGCAATTCTCCTGTCTCAACCTCCCGAGTAGCTGGGACTACAGGTGCATGGCACCACGCTCAGCTAATTTTTTTATTTTTAGTAGAGATGGGGTTTCACCATATTGGTCAGGCTGGTCTCAAACTCTGACATCCACCCACCTTGGCCTCCCAAAGAGCTGGGATTACAGATGTGAGCCACCGCACCCGGCCTATGTACTTTGTTTTTTTTTTTAAAACAACAACAACAACAACAACAACAACAAAACACTTTACTGAAGTATAATTTCTATCTATACAATTTAAAACAGGGCATCAGTGTCTTCATCTGTAAAGTGATTAGATGGCCTCAAAGATCTAGTCCAATTCTAAAATCCAGTACATTTAGATTTCCTCCTGGGAGTCAATTTGTCTACAGACCACCAGGGGCTAATAAGTCCCAGTTGTTTCCTTAATAAGAGATCTGTGGCTTAACTATTAAGAAACACTGCCGATTATATCTCAACCCTCCCCAAAAATATGGGAAATATTTTTACCTTGCTTCACTTCTTCCGAGGCCATGGAGTCCCCCACCTCAAAATCAGAGCTAATCCTCTTCCTGAGGAAGCGTAAGTAGAGCTCGCTGCGGGCATTCATCAGGGTGACCTCAGTCAGGATGGGGTCCAGTTCTCTGAGACACATGGAGCAGAAGGAACAGGAGGACAGTGGATTCCCTTAGACACAAGAGCTACAGGGAAAACAGAGTCCTGAATTCCCCCTCCCCACTGGGCCCATAAGGAACAGCTCTGCCAGATGGCCCTCCTAGCTCGGCTGGCCCAATTAGATTCAGAGACAGGTGTCAACCACATTTTCCATTTACCTGTTTCACCTAAATCATTCACTCCCTAAAATTCTGCCAGACCTAAATAAAAGGTTGGGAGGTGTGTCTTCTTTTCTTTTATTTTCTTTCTTTCTTTTTTTTTTTTTTGAGATGGAGTCTCACTGTGTCGCCCAGGCTGGAGGGCAGTCGCGCAATCTCGGCTAACTGTGAGCTCCACCTCCTGGGTTCACACCATTTCTCCTGCCTCAGTCTCCTGAGTAGCTGGGACTACAGACTACATGCCTGGATAATTTTTTGTATTTTTATTAGAGATGGGGTTTCACCATATAAGGAAGGATGGTCTCAATCTCCTGACCTTGTGATCCACCCGCCTCAGCCTCCCAAAGTGCTGGAATTACAGGCATGAGCCACCGCGCCCAGCCTGTTTCCTTTTCTTTTCTTTTTCTTTCTTGAGACAGAGTCTCACTGTCGCCCAGGCTGGAGTGCAGTGGCGCAACCTTGGCTCACTGCAAGCTCCGCCTTCTAGGTTCTTGCCATTCTCCTGCCTCAGCCTTCTGAGTAGCTGGGAGTACAGGTGCCTGCCACCACGCCCGGCTAATTTTTTGTATTTTCAGCAGAGACAGGGTTTCACCGTGTTAGCCAGGATGGTCTCGATCTCCTGACCTCGTTATCCACCTGCCTCAGCCTCCTAAAGTGCTGGGATTACAGGTGTGAGCCACCGTGCCTGGCCTCTTTTTTTTTTTTTGAGATGGAGTCCTGCTCTGTTGCCCAGGCTGGAGTGCAGTGGTGCAATCTCGGCTCACTGCAACCTCCACCTCCTGGGTTCATGCCATTTCTCCTGCCTCAGCCTCCCGAGTAGCTGGAACTACAGGTGCCCACTACCATGCCCAGATAAATTTTTGTATTTTTACTAGAGACGGGGTTTCACTGTATAAGGGAGGATGGTCTCGATCTCCTGACCTCGTGATCCACCTGCCTCGGCCTCCCAAAGTGCTGGAATTACAGGCGTGAGCCACCGCGCCCGGCCTATTTTCTTTTCTTTCTTTTTTTTTTGAGACAGTCTCACTGTGTCGCCCAGGCTGGAGTGCAGTCGCGCAATCTCGGCTAACTGCGAGCTCCACCTCCTGGGTTCACGCCATTCTCCTGCCTCAGCCTCCCGAGTAGCTGAGACTACAGGCGCCTGCCACCATGCCCGGCTAATTTTTTGTATTTTTAGTACAGATGGGGTTTCACCATGTTAGCCAGGATGGTCTCGATCTCCTGACCTTGTGATCCACCCGCATCAGTCTCCCAAAGTGCTGGGATTACAGGCATGAGCCACCGTGCCCAGCCATTCGTCTTGCTCTGTTGCCCAGGCTGGAGTGCAGTGATGCAATCTCAGCTCACTGCAACCTCCACCTCTAGGTTCAAGTGAGTCTCATGCCTTAGACACATTAGTAGCTGGGATTAGAGGTATGTGCCACCCCACCTGGCTGATTTTTGTATCTTCAGTAGAGATGGGATTTTACCATGTTGGCTAGGCTGGTCTCAAACCCCTGGCCTCAAGTGATCCTCCTGCCTTGGCCTCTTAAAGTGCTGGGATTATAGGCATGAGCCACAATGCCTGGCCTCTTTTGTGGTTTGAATAAAGATTATCTATGACCAGGTGCAGTGGCTCACGCCTGTAATCCCAGCACTTTGGGAGGCCGAGGCGGGCAGATCACGAGGTCAGGAGATCAAGATCATCCTGGCTATCATGGTGAAACCCTGTCTCTACTAAAAATACAAAAAATTAACCAGGTGTGGTGGTGGGCACCTGTAGTCCCAGCTACTCAGGAGGCTGAGGCAGGAGAATGGTGTGAATCTGGGAGGTGGAGCTTGCAGTGAGCAGAGATTGTGCCACTGCACTCCAGCCTGGGCGACAGAGCAAGACTCTGTCTCAAAAAAAAAAAAAAAAGTAAAAGTTTGGATGGATTACAGTGGCTCATGCCTGTAAGTGCTTTGGGAGGCCGAGGCAGGGGGATCACTTGACATCTGGGGTTTAAGACCAGCCTGGGCAACATAGCAAGCCCTCATCTCTACCAAAAATTAAAAAATTGGCTGAGCATGGTGGCTCATGCCTGTAATCCCAGCACTTTGGGAGGCTGAGGTGGGTGGATCACCTGAGGTCAGGAGTTTGAGACCAGCCTGGCCAACATGGCAAAACCTCATCTCGGCCAGGCGCAGTGGCTCATGCCTGTAATCCCAGCACTTTGGGAGGCTGAGGCGGGCAGATCGCGAGGTCAGGAGATCGAGACCATCCTGGCTAACATGGTGAAACCCCGTCTCTACTAAAAACACACACAAAAAATTAGCTGGGCAAGGTGGTGGGCGCCTGTAGTCCCAGGTACATGGGAGGCTGAGGCAGGAGAATGGCGTGAACCCGGGAGGTGGAGCTTGCAGGGAGCCGAGATCGTGCCACTGCATTCTAGCCTGGGCAACAGAGTGAGACTCTTGTCTAAGACAAACAAAAAAACAAACAAACAAACAAAAAACTCATCTCTACTAAAAATACAAAAAAATTAACCAGGTGTGGTGGCACATACCTATAGTCCCAGCTACTTGGGAGGCTGAGGCAGGAGAATTGCTTGAACCTGGGAGGTGGAGGTTGTGGTGAGCCGAGACCACACCACGCCACTTCACTCCAGCCTGGGCAACAGAGCGAGACTGCCTCAAAAAAAAAAAAAAAAAAAAAAAAAAAAAAAAATTAGCTAGGAGTGGTGACTGTAATCCTAGCTAGTCAGGAGCTACTCGGGAGGCTGAGGCTGAGCTACTCGAGGCTCACCTGAGTCCACGAGTTGGTGGTCACAGTGAGCTGGGATTCTGTCGCTGTACCACTTCACTCCATTCACTCCAGCCTGGGAAACAGAGACCCTATTTCTAATTAAAAAAAAAAAAAAGTAAAAGTTTAAAATTTTAGGATAGTAGTCACCTTTGTGGGAAGGGAAGAGGAGAGTCACTCTGGGGGCTTCAAAAGTGTAGTCATGCTACATAAGAACATTTTGGTCAAAAATGAATTGCTGGGCTGGGCATGGTGGCTCAAGCCTGTAATCCCATCACTTTGGGAAGCCTCTGGGAGGTGAGAGAATCACTTGAGCCCAGGAGTTCTAGACCAGCCTAGGCAACATGGCAAAACCTCGTCTCTACAAAAAATACAAAAATTAGCCCAGTGTGGTGGTGTACACATATGGTCCCAGCTACTCAGAAGGCCGAGGTGGGAGGAATGCTTGAGCCTAGGAGGTCGAGGCTAAGTGAGCCATGATCATACCACTATACTGCACTCTGGCCTGGGCAACAAAGCAAGACCCTATCTCAAAAAAAAAAAAAAAACAACAAAAAAAACCCCCAAAACAACAAGAAAAAAAACTGTATTGGTATACACAAAAGCGTTCCCATAATATTATAATACTGTATTTTTACTGTACCTTTTCTATGTTTAGATATGTTTAGATACACAAGTACTTACCATTGTGTTCTAATTGCCTATGGTATTCAGTACAGTAATATGCCATACAGGTTTACAGCCTAGGAGCAATAAGCTGCATCATATAGCCTACGTGTGTAGTAGGCTAAGTACACTCTATGATGTTGACACAATGGAAGTCGCCTAGTGATGTATTTCTCAGAATGTACTCCAGTATTGTAACAGAGTCGTCTGAATTATATATACATGGTTACCAATTCAAACTCTTGTGGGCTGAAGAAAAGAGGATTTTTACCTTGGTTCGATTTTTTCTGTTGTAGAATTTCTCATCAAGTTGTTCTGAACATGCCGGAACTGCAACATACCACAGGAATGAGAATATTCTTCCCCACTCCCATATCTATTGGCCTCTTGCTGGTCACTCCAAACTTTTGGCACACAAGAATGTTTAGGTTTAGTTTGCTTACTGGGTTTACCTTCCCTTCAAGCCAGCAGTGGGCTTTCAAGATGACAGGCCAAAGATTTGTTTTTGGGTTGGATGCTAATACTACTCACTTCTATTACTGTGCTTAAAAGTCATGCTAATAGTGTTCCAATAGACTACTGTTTATAGTGTCCTAGTCTGGAGTTCTAGAAATACAATTGTATGAGGCCACTCCTATTTCTATGTTGTACTTTTACTTTCTCTGCTCAAAAGAAGGAAAAAATAAAGTTCTGAAAAAGCAAACGTTATCTTTAACATCTGAGGAATGAAGGGGAAATTGGAGACAATTACTTGGACACTTAACAGGACCTCAATAAACAGAATTGTCATTTTATCACCAGAGGGCACTGTTGCACATTTTATGATAGAGAACTGGTCTACTACTTCTGCTGTGTTCTTTTCAGGAAGCCCTTTTTATTTGTTTTGGTCTTGAACTGAGGCCATCCTCATCTCGACAACACCTCAAGTCCAAGGTAAGCTGGCAATGGGCAAGATGCAGGCCAGTTTGTGCTGAGCATTAATTTTTCTCCTGTCTGCACCTTTCTTCACTGTTCCCCCCCAAGTTATTCTACTCAGTGTTCCTGGCTAAAGCTGCTGCAAACCAAACCCCTTTGCTGAGCTTACCACCTTCTCCCCTGTCTCACCTGATCAGGGTATGTCTCCCTGGTAGTCCCTTTGTCTCCACAATGCGGGCAATCCCTAGAAGGGAGGAAGCAAGAAGGTTGTAGTATTCTTCCTACAAAATAAACTTTCACTCGCTTTTCAGTAATTTATTTTAGAGTTAAATTTATTCTTACGGAGTTTGGGGTTTGAGGGTTAGGCAGGATCAAAACACTGGAGAGACTCTAATCTTTGCTTATCAGGCACTGAATCTGGAAGTTATTTAATTCTCCACTCAATTAATACACAGTAAACTACATGATTAAATTAAAGTCATCAAACTAGAAGGGTGAGAAGAAAGGCTAGGATGCAGGTGTCATACAGAAATGTCTCCAGTCTCTCTAGAGTGGAGAAAGAGGCTCACCTTCAAACAGAAGAGTAAGTGTATCTGCAAAGATGACTGCAGCTCTCCGATCACTCATGTCTGTCCCCAGCACCATGAGCAGATTCTCCTCAGCTTTACTGGCCACCTAAAAAAGGAGAAGACCCACATACATTCCCCAGAAAGGCCAGCCTTACACCAGGTATGTCTCAATTTTCCAAAAAGGCCTCCCATCGGCTTTCTTTTTTTTCACATTTCCCTTGATGTTTAGAAGCCCAGGCAGCACAGAGGAAACTCCCTTGAGGGACAGTCTGAGCATCAGGCAGGACAAGGAATGTGAGCATGGTGTAGCTCCTCTTCCATTATTTTCTTCTCTTGGAAAATATGGACTGCCATTAGCCAAGGGAGAGAGTCCTCAGTTCCAACAATCTCAAAGTGTAACTTTCTATCATTTTTTAAAATAAGAGATAGGGTCTCGCTCTGTTGCCTAGGCTGGAGTACAAGGGAGCCACAGTCGTAGTTCACTGTGGCCTTGAACTCCTGGACTCAAGTGATCCTCTCACCTCAGCCTCCTGAGTAGCTGGAACTATAGGCAAGAGCCACCATACCCGGCTAATTTTTTAAAAATTTCTGTAGAGATGGGGTCCTGCTATGTTGCCCAGACTGGTCTCGAACTCCTGGCCTCAAGCAGTCCTCTTGCCTCAGCATCCCAAAGTGCTGGAATTATGTGAGCCATTATGCCTGGCATGCTATCATTAATAGTGCTTTCTCAAGCAGGACAAAACCTGGGTACTGCAGAAGGGACTTTTACTGGATTAAAGGTAGAAGCCATTTCTAGGTCCCAGGTGGCAAAGTATACTGATAAAAAAAGTACCATAGAGCAGGTTTTTTTGTTTTTTGTTTTTTTTTTTGAGATGTAATTTCGCTGGTCACCCAGGCTGGAGTGCAATGGCACAATCTCAGCTCACTGCAGCCTCTGCCTCCCGGATTCAAGCGATTCTCCTGTCTCAGCTTCCCGAGTAGCTGGGATTACAGGCACCTGCCACCACGTCTGGATAATTTTTGTATTTTTTTTAGTAGACACGGGGTTTCATCATGTTGGCCAGGCTGGTCCTGAACTCCTGATCTCAGGTAATCCATCCGCCTCAGCCTCCCAAAGTGCTGGGATTATAGGCGTGAGTCACTGCGCCCGGCCTGTATTTTGTTTTTCATTAATTTTTTAGAATGAGTAAAATGCATACTTAAACATTCCAAAGGAACAAAGGAATATTCAGGGAAAAGTGGTTCTTCTTCTAACCTGTGTCTCTTAATTTCCCAATTTTCTTCAGAAGTGACCATTGTTAACCCTTCCAAAAGAAATCCTACGCTTATACAAATATATCTTGATTGCTGACTCCCTCATTTTAAACAGGAATGACAACATATTGTTTTATACCCTGTTTAACAAACCACGTTAGAGAATAAAATATGTCAGCGCTTAGCGAACGGCATCATTTTTCTTAACGGCATCATTTTTCTTAACGACATCATAATGGTCTGACAGAGAATTTTTTTGTGGGAGGGGAATGACACACATAGACATATAGCTAAAAAAACAGCTGGGTGGGGTGGTAGTCCCAGGACTTTGGGAGGCTGAGATGGGAGGACTGCTTGAGGCCACGAGTTTGAGACCAGCCTGGGTAACACAGTGAGACCGTTTCTCCAAAAAAAAAAAAAAATTAGCAACGTATGGTGGCATGTGCCTGTAGTCTCCACTGCTTGGGAGGCTGAGGCAGGATTGCTTGAGTTTTAAAAGAGTGATTCAGGCCGGGCGCGGTGGCTCACACCTATAATCCCAGCACTTTGGAATGCTGAGGCGGGTGGATCACCTGAGGTTGGGAGTTTGAGACCAGCATGACCAACATGGGGTAACCCAGTCTGTACTAAAAATACAAAATAAGCTGGACGTGGTGGCGTATGTCTATAATCCCAGCTACTTGGGAGACTGAGGCAGGAGAATTGCTTGAACCAGGAGGCGGAGGTTGCAGTGAGCTGAGATCATGCAATTGCACTCCAGCCTGAGCAACAAGAGTGAAACTCCATCTCAAAAAAAAAAAAAAAAGAATGATTCAACTTGTCAGAGAACTTGCATTTTAATTTCATATGCTTTCATCTGGTCTGTTGGAAATGAATATGCATTGGCAGATGTCTTGGCCATGCCTGGTACACAGTAGGCTGGCAACAGGTGTGTTGAATGAACACACGCATCCAGTCCTGCCCGGCTACACAGCAAGGGCAGTAAGGGGAGTCATATCCAGAAGAGAGAAAGTATCCATAGAAAGTGGATCCATCCAGTGCCCCAATCTGCAGGCAGAGAGCCACACAATTATCCTGCCAAGCAATCAGGGTCCATACCTGCTTGCAAAGGTATTCTGAGAACTTTCTTAATCCCTCCTCATGCAGACCCAGCAGTGGGAATATCTTGAAGAAGCGCTCCACCTGGGGCAGATCACCTTCCTTGGTGGCAATGGCAAACTTCTCTGCCACAATGGCTTTGAGACGTTGCTCAGCTTCCTGCAGCAATTTCAGGTTGGCATCAATCATGCTCCCTGCTCAACAGGGAGAAAATGAAAATTCAAGTAAAGAATGGTACTGTGTCAGGTCCATGTCACTTTGTGTAATACTATTCATCCAGCAAATACGTATTAAGTACTTACTATGTGCAAGGTGCTGTGCTAGTAATATATATGACTACATGATGAATCAGCCCTGATCCTACCATCACAGAAGTTAGGATCAAGTAGAAGAGATCAAGTTTGTGCACAAATAATAATAGTGAAATACAGTACATGATGTGTCATAAGAAAGGTGCCAAAGGATGGGCACTGTGGCTCACGCCTGTAATCCCAGCAGTTTGGGAGGCCAAGATGGGTGAATCACAAGGTCAAGAGATTGAGACCATCCTGGCCAACATGGTGAAACCCCATCTCTACTAAAAATACAAAAATTAGCCGGGCGTGGTGGCGTGCGCCTGTAGTCCCAGTTACTCGGGAGGCTGAGGCAGAAGAATCCCTTTAACCTGGGAGGCAGAGGTTACAGTGAGCCAAGATCATGCCAGTCTGGCAACAGAGTGAGATTCCGTCTCAAAAAAAAGAAAGGTGTCAAAAAGTCACATTTCTGGTTAAAGTAATGAGAAAAGGCTTCCTAGAGAAGGTGACATCCCACCTCTCGAAGATGGGCAGGATTCTGACACCTGCACAGGAGGAACAAACATTCCACGCAAAGGGAATGAAATATACGAAGTGATAGAAGCAGAAAGATGAAAAGAATATTTGCAGAGTATTCCAAGTAGCATATTCTGTGGCATATGGAGGAGCTTGAGAAATACTTGCACAATGAATGGATGCATAAGTGAATACCATTAAACAAGGCTAGAAAGACAGGGTGTGTCAAGATCATGGAAGATCTAAAACATCAGACTAAGAATTTCATTTTA
The DNA here is from genome assembly GCF_024542745.1 of Macaca thibetana thibetana. NCBI lineage: Eukaryota > Metazoa > Chordata > Mammalia > Primates > Cercopithecidae > Macaca > Macaca thibetana. The sequence continues at coordinate 16,974,490 of NC_065597.1, read as the reverse complement.
AGAGTAGGCAATATGGTCAAGTGCAAAGAACCCGCTGGTCAGAGAATCAGTAGATCTGGATTCAGCTTCCTTTTCCATAAAATGGGAATACAGTAGTCCCTTCTTATCTGTAGGGGATCCATTCCAAGACCATTATGGATGCCCGAAACCATCGACAGTACTGAACCTTGAATATACTATGTTTTTTCCTATACATGCATATTTACGATAAAGTTTAATTTGTAAATTAGACATATTAAGAGATTAACAATATATAATAAAATATAACAATATACCATAAAAAAAGTTATGCAAGTATAGCCTCTTTTTAAAAAATATCTTAATGTACCGTACTCACCCTTCTTGTGATAAAGGGACAGACAGGATGGCACAAGATTTTATCACACTACTCAGAACAGCAAGCAACTTAAAACTAGTAAGTTGTTTATTTCTGGAATTTTTCCTTAATATTTTTGGACTAAGGTTGACCATGAGTAACTGAAGCTGCAGGTAACTGAAATGGCAGAAAGTGAAACCACACATAGCGGGGACTAGTTTAACAAAGCCTGCCCCAGGATGGTACAGGACCTACGTATGGCCTACTACCAGATAAGAAAACTTCCTGGCTGGGCACGGTAGCTTAAGCCTATAATCCCAGCACTTTGGGAGGCCAAGGCGGGCAGATCACCAGAGATCAGGAGTTTGAGACCAGTCTGTCCAACATGGTGAAAGGTGTGGTGGTGTGTGCCTATAATCCAGCTACTCAAGAAGCTGAGGCAGGAGAATCGCTTGAACCCAGAAGGCAGAGGTTGCAGTGAGCCGAGATCGTGCCACCGCACTCTATCCTGACAAGAGTGAGACTCCGTCTCAAAAAAAAGAAAAAGAAAAAAGAAAACTTCCTAAAAACTGATGTGTTTTTATTGGTCGAGTCTGCTTACTTCAGATCACAGATGATTTTAACTAAAAACCAACAGTTTGGGATGCTGACCCTCTTTGCCCTGTCGGCTGAGCTCAATGACTGACTTGTCCAGGCACAAGTAGCGATGAATGTGGGCTGCAGCCTGCTCATAATCTTCATTCCTCAAAGCAGTCTGAACTCCATCCATGCAGAACTTCAGGTCCAAGATGTCATCAGCTCTCTGAATGGCCTGATAGAGGCGGTTCTGCAAAAAGATTTGGTACTTAGAAACAATGTCCTATTCTTTCAAAAACACCCCTCAAGAAGGTAGGGAGATTCAGCAGCTGAAACTGGTCAACCATATGTCCTTTTAAGCTGTCAATAGCAATCTCACAAACACCACCATTACTGTTAACGCAACTGTTATTGATGACGATCAAGACCATTGACAGGTATCATACAATTTTAATAATGTGATCAAATCATTCTTTTTTTTTTTTTTTTTTTTTTTTTGAGACAGAGTCTCGGTCTGTCCCCCAGGCTGGAGCATAGTGGCTGGATCTCAGCTCCGCCTCCCGGGTTTACGCCATTCTCCTGCCTCAGCCTCCCGAGTAGCTGGGACTACAGGCGCCCGCCACCTCGCCCGGCTAGTTTTTTGTATTTTTTTTTTAGTAGAGACGGGGTTTCACCGTGTTAGCCAGGCTGGTCTCGATCTCCTGACCTCGTGATCTGCCTGTCTCGGCCTCCCAAAGTGCTGGGATTACAGGCTTGAGCCACCGCGCCCGGCCAAATCATTCTTTTTTTTTAGACACAGTCTCACTCTGTGATCCAGGCTGGAGTGCAGTGGCGCAATCATGGCTTACTGCAACCTCTGCCTCCTGGGCCTAAGCTATCCTCCTACCTCAGCCTCCCAAGTAGCTGGGATTACAGGCGTGTGCCACCATGCCTGGCTAGTTTTTGTATTTTTTGTAGACGCAGGGTTTCACCATGTTTCCCAGGCTGGTCTCAAACTCCTGAGCTCAAGCTATCTGCCGGCCTTGGCCTTCCAAAGTGCTGAGATTACAGGAGTAAGCCACCATACCTGGCCTACTTCATTTTCTTACCTAATTGCCCTGGATAGAACCATACAGCCACCAACTCATATATTAAAAAAAAATTTTTTTAAACATGCTTGCTTGCTCTAGAGACATAGTAAGACACCCTTGTCTTGTTCCTCATCTTAGGAGGAAAGAATAACATCTTTCACCAGTAAGTATGATGTTAGCTGAGGGTTGTTTTTTTAAAAAAATTTTTGTAGAGATAGGGTCTCACTATGTTCCAAAGTTTGGTCTCAAACTTCTGGCCTCAAGAGAGCCTACTGCTTTGGTCTGCCAAAGCGTTAGGATTATAGGCATGAGCCACCATACCTGGCCAGCTGTGGTTTTTCACAGATGCCCTTTTTTTTTTTTTTTTTTTTTTGAGGCGGAGTCTCGCTCTGTCGCCCAGGCTGGAGTGCAGTGGCGCGATCTCGGCTCACTGCAAGCTCCGCCTCCCGGGTTCCTGCCATTCTCCTGCCTCAGCCTCCCGAGTAGCTGGGACTACAGGCGCCGCCACCACGCCCGGCTAATTTTTTTGTATTTTTAGTGGAGACGGGGTTTCATTGTGTTAGCCAGGATGGTCTCGATCTCCTGACCTCGTGATCCGCCCGTCTCGGCCTCCCAAAGTGCTGGGATTACAGGCTTGAGCCACCGCGCCCGGCCCAGATGCCCTTAATCAGGCTGAGAAGTTCCCTGCTATTCCAAATTTGTTGAGTGTTTCTACCATGAAAGGGCACAGAATTTTGTCAAATGTTTTCTTCTGAGTCTATAAGGTGATCATGTGTTTTTTGTCCTTTTTTCTATTAATATGGTGTATTATTAGGTTGGTGCAAAAGTAATTGTGGTCTTGGCCATTACATTTAATTGATTTTCAGATGTTAAATCAACCTTGTCTTCCTAGGATAAATTCCACTTGGCCATTGTATATAATCCTCTTTATATATTGCTAGACTTGCTTTGCTAGGTTTTGTTGAGTATCTCTTTTTTTTTTTTTTTTTTTTTTTGAGACAGAGTCTTGCTCTGTTGCCCAGGCTGGAGTACAGTGGCATGATCTCAGCTCACTGCAAGCTCCGCCTCCCAGATTCATGCTATTCTCCTGCCTCAGCCTCCTGAGTAGCTGGGACTACAGGCGACTGCCACCACACCCGGCTAATTTTTTGTATTTTTAAGAGACAGGGTTTCACTGTGTTAGCCAGGATGGGCTCGATCTCTTGACCTCGTGATCCACGCGTCTCAGCCTCTCAAAGTGCTGGGATTACAAGTGTGAGCCTCCGCACCCGGCTTGTTGAGTGCCTTTCTGTCTATATTATAAGAGCTACTGGTCTGAAATTTTCTGTGATATTTTTGTCTGGCTTTGTTATCTCACATTAGATTTCTATTGGAAGGTGCTCTTCTAATCTCTAATGTGGTAGCTTTTTTTTTTTTTAATAGAAGCTGGCATTTATTAACTCATTTATTTATTTTTAATTTGCAACTCCACTCTGCAACTCAGGCTGGAGTACAGTGGCATGACCTTGGCTCACGGCAATCTCTGCCTCTTGGGGTTAAGCGATCCTCCTGCCTTGGCCTCCCAAGTAGCTGGGACTATAGGTGTGCGTCACCACACCTGGCTAATTTTTGTATTTTTTAGTAGAGACAGGGCTTCGCCATGTTGCCTAGGCTGGTTTCAAACTCCTGGACTCAAGAGATCAGCCTGCCTCAATCTCCTAAAGTGCTGGGATATAAGTGTGCACCACCATGCCCAGCTCATTTTTGTATTTTTTTGTAGAGACAAGGTTCTCCCATGTTGCCCAGGCTGGTTTTGAACTCCTGGGCTCAAGCAATCCTCCTGTTTTGGCCTCCTAAAGTGATGGGATTATAGGTGTGAGTCACCACGCACAGCCCCATTGACATTTTGATGTTTGAGTTAGTAGAGGGCAGTAAAGAAGCTACTGGCCAGGCAAGGTGGCTCACACCTGCAATCCCAGCATGTTGGGAGGCCGAGGAGGGCAGATGACCTGAGGTCAGGAGTTTGAGGCCAGCCTGGCCAACACGGCGAAAGGCGGAAGGATAACTTGAGCCCAGGGGTTCAGGATCAGCCCAGGTAACATGGCAAAACCCCATCTCTACAAAAAATACAAAAACTAGCTGGGCATGGTGGTGGATGCCTGTAGTCCTAGCTCCTCAGGAGGCTGAGGTGGGAGAAGTGCTTGAGCCCAGGAAGTTGGGGCTGTAGTGAGCTGTGATTGCACCACTGCACTCCAGCCTGGGCGACACAGCAAGACCCTGTCTCAAAAAAGAAAAGCTCGATGTATTACCTTTGCCAGGTCAAGCTGACGAACTTTGCTGGACACATTCTCAGCCAGGTTGCAGGTAAAGGTGATCATTCCAGCCAGCTGCTTTGCGTCTCCCTCAATCAGCTGCAGGTTAGGACTAGAGAAACACATAGTCAGCATACACATAACCATAGGGCAGAGGGTAAGAGAGAGAAACTTTTCTTTGCATATGGACACTGTGTCTTCTACTTCTTTCATACCTACCTATAACTCTTAGCTCAGTTTGCTCTGCACTCAGCTTTTTCTCAAGAATGTTTGACTGTAAACTCAGATCTATACTTGATAAAAAAGTAACTCTTTTTTTTTTTTTTTTTTTTGAGATGGAGTCTTGCTCTGTCGCCAGGCTGGAGTGCAGTGGCGCGATCTCGGCTCACTGCAACCTCTGCTGTCTGGGTTCAAGTGATTCTCCTGTCTCAGCCTCCTGAGTAGCTGGGACTACAGGCATGTGCCACCAACCCCAGCTAATTTTTGTATTTTTAGTAGAGACATGGTTTCACTAGGTTGGCCAGGAGATGGTCTTGATCTCTTGACCTTCTGATCCACCTGCCTCAGCCTCCCAAAGTGCTGGGATTATAGGTGTGAGCCACCGTGTCTGGCCAAAATTAACTTATAAAACCAATAAAGACACCCATAAATAGGTACAACCAAAGAATTAGAGAACAAATTCTCTCAATTGCTAAGTGAGCAAAAGATGCACTAACCAGTACTCTGTGAGAGGATGGTGAGATCAAAGAACAACTTGTTTTTTTTTTGAGACAGGTTCTCACTCTGCCACCCAGGCTAGAGTGCAGTGGCACGATCATAGCTCACTGCAGTTTCCAACTTCTGGGCTCGAATGATCTTCCTGTCTCAGTCTCCTGAGTAGCTGAGACTATAGGCGCACACCACCATGCCCAACTAATTTATTTATTTATTTATTTTTATTTTCTGTTTTTGAGACAGGGTCAAAAGTGATCCTCCAGATGTGGCCTCCCAAAGTGCTGGGATGACAAGCATGAGCCACTACTCCCAGCCAAGGAACAATTTTTATGACTAACAAATACACCCAGTCTATAAAAATGCTGGTTCTCAGCTTGGCGCAGTGGCTTATGCCTGTAATCCTAGTACTTGGGAGGCCAGGCAGGTGGATCACTTGAGGTCAGGAGTTTGAGACCAGCCCGGCCAACATGGTGAAACCCTGTCCCTACTAAAAATACAAAAATTGGCCGGGCATGGTAGCACATGCCTGGAATCTCAGCTACTCAAGAGGCTGAGGCAGGAGAATTGCTTGAACCTGGGAGGCAGAGGTTGCAGTGAGCCGAGATTGTACCACTGCACTCCAGCCTGGGGGACAAGAATGAAGCTCCATCTCAAAAAAAAAAAAAAAAAAAAAAGGTGGTTGTCACACTTGGGCTATGCATTAGAATCACTTGGTAGGCTTGTTAAAATACATCTTCCTGGACCCCAGACCTAGAGTTTCTGATTTTGTAAGTTTGGCATAGGGCCCTAGGATTTGCATTTCTAACAAGGTGTGATGCTTGTACTGCTGGTCCAAGGAGTCTTTGAAAACCATGGAACTAATACCCTTAGTTGTTCACTTTACCTTGAGATAATACCCTTTATATTTCAAGCTCAACTGGTGTTTATAACAGAAAGTTTAAAAAATGGTCACTTGTCCAATTGACCCTGTTGGAATTTACATTAGCTCTTTCTGAGATGTACAGACTCACCCCATTCGGTGGAGAGTGACCATCTTACTTTCAATGCTGTTTTGCTGTTCCAAAAGAGCATCCAGCTCTCTCTCCACCACTTTCTGAAACACAGAGAAACATCCTGTCAGCAGAATCATCAGAAGGAACCTTAAGAGTTATCTAATCCAATTACTTAGCTGAAGGGTGAATCGCATTTCCAAATCCTTTTTTCCTTCCACTATGCTCTCCTTAGACTTTAATAATGCTTCATTTTGCACTTATGTTGCATGATTGATATCTTACATGTATCTTGTTCCATCTGGCAGATGAGCACCATAATGGGCAGAAATAAACTTTTAGTCAGTATTATTAGCATAGTGCCTAATATAGGAAGGCATTTAAAATACAATGCCTGGCCAGCACTGGATCCCAAAGTAATCCCAGCACTTTGGGAGGCCCAGGTGGGCAGATCACCTGAGGTCAGGAGTTCATGACCAGCCTGGCCAACATGCTGAAACCCTGTCTCTACTAAAAACACAAAATTAGCTGGGTGTGGTGGTGGGGGCCTGTAATCCCAGCTACACAGGAGGCTGAGGTAGGAAATCACTTGAACCTGGGAGGTGGAGGTTGCAGTGAGCTGAGATTGCGCCATTTCACTTCAACCTGGGCAACAAGAGTGAAATGCCGTCTCAAAAAAAAAAAAAAAAAAAATGCCTAAACAAACGAAATTTCCAGTGACAGTTACCAAATTTTCTTCTTGGTGCATAGTCAGTAGCCAGAGGTTATAAATCTAATTCTCTCTCATTCAAGCCATTTACTGTGCAACCTCAATTAATGTAACATTTTTTGCTTCGGTTTTTTCATCTGTAAAACAGCGATAGCAAAACATATCTCATTAGGCTGTTGAATTAGTCAAACAGGAAATCACACAAAGTGCTTAACATGGTATGTGGCATATAGTTCAACAATAGCCATTAAAATTAACCATACATTTTTTTTCTTTTTTTGAGGGGGGGCTCAAGCGCTCTTCCTACCTCAGCCTCCCTAACAGCTGTGACTGTTGGCATGCACAACCCTGGTCCACTGTTTAATTTATTGTAGCGACGAGGTCTGACTACATTACCCAGGATGGTCTCCAACTCATGGGCTCAAGCTATCTGCCCATCTCAGCCTCCCAAAGAACTGGGATTAGAGGTGTGAGCCACTTGTGCCTAGCCGGCTATACATTTTTTTTTTTTTTTTTTTTTTTTGAGACAAATTCTCTTTTGCCCAGACTGGAGTGAAGTGGCGTGATCTTGGCTCACTGCCACTTCTGCCCCCCCGGGTTCAAGCGATTCTCATGCGTCAGCCTCCCGAGTAGCTGGGATTATAGGCGCCCACCACCACACCCAGCTAACTTCTGCATTTTTAGTAGATACTAACATGGTTTCGCCATGATGGCCAGGGTTGGTCTCAAACTCCTGACCTCAGGTGATCCACCTGTCTCGGCCTCCCAAAGTGCTGGGGTTACAGGTGTGAGCCACCGCGCTCAGCCATATACATTTTTTGTTGTTGTTTGAGACGGAGTCTCGCTCCGTCGCCCAGGCGGGAGTGCAGTGGCACGATCTCAGCTCACTGGAACCTCTGCCTCCCAGGTTCACGCCATTCTCCTGCCTCAGCCTCCTGAATACCTGGGACTATAGGTGCCCACCACCATGCCTGGCTAATTTTTTGTATTTTTAGTAGAGACAGGATTTCACCATGTTAGCCAGGTTGGTCTCGATCTCCTGATCTTGTGATCCGCCCACCTCGGCCTCCCAAAGTGCTGGGATTACAGGCGTGAGCCACTGCACCCAGCTAGCCAGATACATTTTTACTAAAATCGTTCAGTAGGTTCCAGAGGGAGACTTCCTCTTGACAGTCATCAAATACAAATACAGAACTTATATTATTTTGTCTGTAGGATTTCCATAATTTTCCACCCAACATATTGAATGACTGAATGAATGCAAGCTTAGGAATGTTAAGATACTAAATATATATATAGATAAATAGATAGATACTAAAAATATGTATATACATATATATTTTGAGACAGAATTTCGCTCTTGTTGCCCAGGCTGGAGTGTAATGGCACTATCTTGGTTCACTGCAACCTCCACCTCCCAGGTTCAAGTGATTCTCCTGCCTCAGCCTCCCGAGTAGCTGGGATTACAGGCATGCGTCACCATGCCCAGCTAATTTTGTATTTTTAGTAGAGACTGGTTTTCACCACGTTGGTCATGCTGGTCTCGAACTCCTGACTTCAGGTGATCCTCCCGTCCTGGCCTCCCAAAGCGCTGGGATTGCAGGTGTGAGCCACCGCACCCGGTAAGATACTAAATTTTAAAACACATCTTGCTGAGGCCAGACAAAAAAAAAACCCATACACTAAACTAGCCAGGCATGGTGGTGTGTGCCTATAGTTTCATCCACTCTGATTGCAGCACCACAGCACTCCAGCCTGCGCAACAGAGAGCGGCCTTGTTTCTAAAAATAACAAAACAAAAAACACCACACACATCTTGCTGAAAATGTATCAGAAATTGCTAGAGTTAGTGCAAGTTTACACTTGAAAATACTCAAAGACATCAACGATCCCCTCTCCCTCAGGCTGAAAGCGCCTTTCGTGCTCAACTTTGCTAAAAGTTTGGTCTTAGATTAGAGCTTAGATCTCTTTTGACTGGCAAGGAACCCAACTGACATTTGAAAGTGAATTGACAGCATCGAGTTGCCACTGAAAATTAAAGGAGACGGGAGATAGAACGTTATGAACTGAAAGGAACTGGAGAATCTAGTCCACAACCCTCATTTGATAAAATGCCAAGGGTACAAGAGATGAGGTGACCTGTCCAAGATTAGAGAATTGTGCCTGAGTCTTAAAAGCTCAAACCTCTACAAAGATGTGCATTTGACCGAAACGCTAAAATCACACCCCCAAATCACTCCCCACAAGGGGAATTCTTAAAAAACGGTTCAAGAAGTTTACCTGCAAAGACTTCCCTCTTAAATTACAGGATGAAACGCTTTTCATAATTTTTAAATTAAACCAATGCAAAAGGGCGCTTATTACTTTGAGAACCAAGCACTTTGGCAAATACTCTCGGACTAACTTCACTCCCGTGGAGAAACTGGTGATCATGGATCAGGAAAATCAATGGGGGTCTAGGCAGGAGAGGCTGCAGATCGCCCAGGTATCAGGGAAAACAAGCTCGGCGCGTCCGACAGCGTGAAAAGAGTTGACAGGTCTACTCATATATCCGACTACGCTTCCGCTTCTTTGTTTTCCCGCTCTTTTGTATCCCCCAGCAAGGAGAGCTTCCCACAGCCCGGATTCCCCGACTGAAGGCTCCCACTCTCCCTAGATCCTCCATGAAAAACAAGAGGCTCGGCCCCGCACCTCCTCGCCGCAGAGCCGTTCGTATACAGCCTCCAACTCCTGCAGCTCTGTCAAGGAGCGAATGAGCTCAGCGGAGATTTCGGAGCAGCGGCCACCTCCCACCCCCTCAGACGGTGGCTGCACCCCTGATAACTTCGGAGGCGAATCAAGGTCCGCCATCTTGGTCCGCATTAGGCACTTCCGGTCCCTCGAGGCCCCCTCTTCGTTGGCGCCTCTTTGGGGCAGCCCACAGAAGTGCCCAATGAACGCCTGTGTTTTTTTTAAAAAGTCTACTTCTAAAAACCTATTAATTTTCTGTTCTCCTGGAAAAAGCAAAGCAATAAAGCATGTTTAAATAATTTTTAATGCGGTGTGGAAGCAAGACGGAAGCATTTTTTAAAAATTATATATATTCTTCAGGCGCGGGTTGGGTGTCTTTTTCCGCCGCGCGCCACCGGAATGCCCCTGTCTTGCGGTCTAATGGCGGACGCCAGTATGTTGGAGTCAGTGGTGGCTTAAGTTTTGAAGGGAGGTAGCATCCGTCGGATATCCACACCATCCTTCTCGCTGCAGGGTAAAAAAACAGCCTGGAGACTTCCCCGGGCTCGGGGAGGCGGAGAGCGGCGATATGGAAGGGGGGCCCGAGACTTTGGCGGGGGTCACGGGCAGTCTAGGCCCGAGAGGTCCGAGGTTGGGGACCAGGAGGAGGTGCAGAGGAATGGTTGGGGCGCGAAAACGGCTTCCTGCAATCATCTGTCGCTTCCATCCACAGGGTGGGAACATGTCCTAGCTCAAAATAGGGCTCATGGAGATTGCTTTTAACGTCTGGGGTCTCTGATACGGGGGAGATGTGACAAGCAGCGGGAGGCATGGATGTCCCCCTCTGGGTAGAGTAAATGGTACACCGATGGGAAGATGGAATGATGGAGCATGTTAAAAGCGTAAATAACGGAAACAGTCTTCAGAGCCAAGACTCCAGTTTGAATTTGTATTTTGGTAGTTGGGCAACTTGTCTCCTCCCCTGAGCCTCTCTTTTCTCATTTGCGAAATGGAGGATAGAGTTTAAATGCGATGATGTTTCCTTGGAGGATGGAGAAGATGCAGTGAGCAGTCATACAGGCTTTTTGTAATAATGGTAAACAGAGGTGGGGGAAGTTTTTTGTTTTGTTTTGTTTTGTTTTGTTTTTGAGACGGAGTCTTGCTCTGTCGCCCGGTCTGGAGTGCAGTGGCGCGATCTCGGCTTACTGCATCTCTGCCCCCCGGGTTCCAGCTATTCTCCTGCCTCAGCCTCCCGAGTAGACTACCTGGGATTACAGGCGCGTGCCACCACGCCCGGCTGATTTTTTTTTTTTTTTTTTTTTTTTTTGAGACGGAGTCGGTCTTTGTCATCCAGGCTGGAGTGCAGTGGCATGATCTCGGCTCACTGCAAGCTCTGCTTCCCGGGTTCACGCAATTCTCCTGCCTCAGCCTCCCAAGTAGCTGGGGCCACCGCGCCCGGCTAATTTTTTTGTATTTTTAGTAGAGACGGGGTTTCACCGTGTTAGCCAGGATAGTCTTGATCTCCTGACCTCGTGATCCACCCACCTCGGCCTCCCAAAGTGCTGGGATTACAAGCGTGAGCCACCGCGCCCAGCCGATTTTTGTATTTTTAGTAGAGACGGGGTTTCACCATGGTGGCCAGGCTGGTCTCGAACTCCTGACCTCAGGCGATCCAGCCACCTAGGCCTCCTAAAGTGCTGGGATTACAGGCGTGAGCCACCGCCCCCAGCCCAGACGTGGGGAAGTTTTAAAGCTTACCAAATTTATCTGGTATATGTTTTTTGTTTGTTTGCTTTGTTTTTGAGACGAAGTTTCGCTGTCGCCCAGGCTGGAGTGCAGTGGGGTGATCTCGGCTTATTGCAGCCTCTGCCTCCCGGGTTCTAGCTGTTCTCGCGCCTCTCAGCCTCCCCAGTAGCTGGGATTAAAGTCGTGTGCCACCACGCCCGGCTAGTTTTTGCATTTTTAGTAGAGGGGTTTTCACCGTTTTGGCCAGGTTGGTCTCGAACTCCTGATCTCAAGTGACCCATCTGCCTCGGCTTCCCAAAGTGCTGGGATTACAGGCGTGAGCCACCGCGCCCAGCCTGGTATATAGTTTTTCTAGTACTGGACTCATCCTCCGAAATGCACCTTCCTCCACTACCCAAGAATTAAAGTGTTGCTGGAGAACCTGAATCCAACTAGGTTTGGAAAAAATGAATTCCAAAGGTTTGTAATGGATTGAATCAGTTATAAGGAAAGGGGAAAGTAGACGGTTCTCGTCAGCTACAAAATATGAAAAGTAACGGGGGGAGCTGTTCAAGGATTCAGAAGCAGCTCCTAGCTTCCTCTCTTTTGCTTTTTTTGTTGGTTGGTTCTCCACTCCCTGGTCTTTCAACCTCGGTCCTTTTTGTTTGTCTTTTCCTGTGGTCCTAGAACATTAAAGATGTACCTTAGTCTCAAGTAGAAAATTTTATATCTCTTAGGACCCATTTCTAGCCTGGAGGATTTATCTTGCCACCCTGCTTTTGCCCAGCCCAGAAATAGTAGTTATTTATGAGGACGTTTCTTCCTAATTCTGTCCTCGTTTAACAATAAAATCAAATCTGTATGTTAATTCTATACCAATGAAGCTGGATTTCTCAAGGTCCCGTGCTTTATTTTTTTAATTTGGGACGAGGTCTTACTCTGTTGTCCAGGCTGGAGTGCAGTGACGCCATCTTGGCTCACTGCAACCTCCACCTCCTAGGCTCAAGTGATCCTCCCACCTCAGCCTTCCAAGTAGCTGAGACCACAGATGCGCACCACCACACCTGGCTAATTTTTTGTATTTTTGGTAGAGATGGGGTTTCCCCGTGTTGCCCAGGCTGGTCTGGAACTCCTGAGCTCCTGAGCTCAGGCAGTCCGCCCATCTTGGCCTCCCAAGGTCAAGTGAGCCACCGTGGCTGGTCTCCTATGCTTTTGTTTATAAATAATTGCACTGGGGAAACATAGTTTATTTTGTAGTGGTATCTATAGGTATAGTTTTGGGTAATTATGGCAGAGGTACAGTTTGTGCTGTCTTCAGTCCTATTTGCTGAGAAAGAATCCTTTTCTGTGACTGTATACTTCTTTAGGAAGGCCGCCTCCTGACGCAGCAGAAATGGTTTTTTAGTTTTTGGTGATGAGTAAGTTGAAATTTTAAATTCTAATCAATCCTTGAATATACAGTTATATAAGAGATGCAAATGAAAAGTACACTTAATAAACCAATTTTCTGTAGATTAGCAAAGGTCAAGTCTTAACCATTTTGGCTAGTTGTGGGGAAATGGGGACTCATACATTGCTGGACATGTAATTGGACGTCTCTTTGAAAGGCAGTTCAGCAGTACCTAACAACTTTTCAAATCTATGAATCCCTCAATCCAACAGTTCCATTTACAGGAATTAATTTTAGAGACATACGAGCATATGAATGACCTACATACAAGGGACTTTCTTTGTAGCAGTATTCGTAATAGCAAGAGATTGGAAACACCTGAATGTTAGGTGGGCTATTGGCTAAATGAATTATAATATGCCCATTCATTGGAAAACTGTGAGACTGCAAAGTAAAAATGAGATGGCCTTTTGTTTATTGTGCAGATAAAGTAATACGAAGTAAGGTGCAATATAGTGTGAGTGTATGAAATACAGTACCCAACCCTTGGTTAAAGGTTAAAAAGGGTTAATAAAGTGCAGTATAAGCCAGGTGCTGTAGCCCCAGCTCCTTGGAAGGCTGAGGTGGGAGATCACTTGAGCACGGGAGTTTGAAGCCAACCTGCCCAGCATAGTGAAACCCTGTCTCTATGGTATAAATGTATGTTCTTATTTGTATATATAAAAAATATCTGAACGGATACGTTATAACTTGGTAAACTAGATTCCCCCAGGGAGAACTGGATGGCTAGGTAATGGGTTGGAGGGAGCTTTTTGCTGTGCTTTTGGGTGCTGAATTATGTTAATGTATAGCTTATTGGAATACAAGTAAACCGAGGTACTTAGTTTTTGTGACAAGTTGCCTAATACTGCATTAATGTTACAGATTCCAGCTTGCAACATTTTTACCATTTGTTAAGTGACCTTGGGCAGGTGATTTAATCTCTGCGCTTGAGTTTTCTTATCTATAAAATAGGTATAATACTGCAATTTAATAGGATTCCTGTGAGGTTAAAGGGAAAATATATGGCATCTTGACTTGTCGTTTAGAGGGCGCTCTTAATTAAAAGTATGTTGTTTGTTTGTTTATTTTTTTGAGACAAAGTCTCATTCTGTAGCCCAGGCTGGAGTGCAGTGGCACCATTTTAGCTCACTGCAACCTCCGCCTCCTGGGTACCGGTTCAAGCTATTTTCCTGCCTCCGCCTCCTGAGTAGCTGAGATTACAGGCACTCTCCACCATGCCCAGCTAATTTTTGTATTTTTAGTAGAGACAGGGTTTCACTATGTTGGCCAGGCTGGTCTTGAACTCCTGACCTCATGACCCACCTGCCTCGGCCTCCGAAAGTGCTGGGATTACAGGTGTGAACCACTGCGCCTGATCGTATATTGTTTCATTTTTTGAAACGGACTCTCACTCTGTTGCCCAGGCTGGAGTGCAGCAGCGTGATCTTGGCTCACCACAACCTCCGCCTCCTGGGTTAAAGTGATTATCCTGCTGCAGCCTCCTGAGTAGCTGGGGCTACAGGCACACAGCGTCATGCCCAGCTAATTTTTATATTTTTAGTAGAGACGAGGGTTTCACTGTGTTGGCCAGGCTGGTCTCGAACTCCTGACCTCGTGAGCCACCATGCCCGGCCACATATGTTGTTTTTTTTTTTTTTTTTTTTTTTTTTTTTTTGAGACGGAGTCTTGCTCTGCCGCCCAGGCTGGGGTGCAGTGGCTGGATCTCAGCTCACTGCAAGCTCCGCCTCCCAGGTTTACGCCATTCTCCTGCCTCAGCCTCCCGAGTAGCTGGGACTACAGGCGCCCGCCACCTCACCCGGCTACTTTTTTGTATTTTTAGTAGAGACGGGGTTCCACCGTGTTAGCCAGGATGGTCTCGATCTCCTGACCTCGTGATCCGCCCGTCTCGGCCTCCCAAAGTGCTGGGATTACAGGCTTGAGCCACCACGCCCGGCCTGTTGTTTCTTAATAGGGCTTGCTCTACTGGTTCTGCTGTCCTCATCCAGAATTTCCCATACAGAAATGTCTGTTGAAGTAATAGCCTCCCAGCTATTTTTCTGTTTTCTATTTCCTTAGCTTTCTTGGACTCAGTACTGTTGGTGTAACCAAGACCTGGAGGTCTGGGTGACTCAGATTTCCTGCAACCATGTTTCTGTACAACTTAACCTTGCAGAGAGCCACTGGCATCAGCTTTGCCATTCATGGCAACTTTTCTGGTAAGTTCTCTTCTTACCATCTTTTGAAATTTTAAGTGAATTAATACATATCTTGTTTAGTCTCTTGGGCAGGAAATGTTTTCCATTTATGACAAAGCAGTTGGTAAATGTAAACAATTCAGATTATGAGATGAGGTGTTAAGTTCTGGTGCATTATCTGTTACCTATTTCAGATGCATTTCCTAGCTCACGTTGTGCAATGATTCTTGTCAGGGCACACAATTCTTGGCTGCTTAATTGCGGTGAGACACACTGAGATGTGTAAGACCTGGTCCTTGATTTTGAATTTGACATCAGGTTGGGTAAAAAGAATGTCTAAAGGTGTTTGTCAGGTTATCAGAGAGTAATTTAAGTAAAGGGAAGGTTGGACCTTGGTTTAGTGCTTGAAGAGATAGAACTTTTGTATGAGAGAAAAGGGAAAGTGCAATTTAGGTAGGGAGTGCTGCTTGCATGGAAACAGATCATTTGCTTATGTTCACCATGTGGGGGATATTTTTGTAAAGATGGATTAAGGCCAGGTTTGAATTGTGTGAAATTTCAAATATTGGATTAGGAAATATAAATACGAAGTTACTGAAAGCGAGATACTAATCTTTATAAAATAAAAACTTTTTCTTGCCATTTGCAGATTTAACATTTGTGAGTCAATCCAAGTAATGCAGGAGGTTCATGATTGTGTAGAGTATGACATAATTTTGTTGAGGTTTAAATCTGAATACTTAATGTGTGATAGTGAGCAGCAGCCTAACTGACCACACAGCATTCATATTTCATGTTATTTTCTCTGATCCTCATTATGGCTCTTTCTGTGGGTTTGAGGCTTCATTTGGGTAATTTAGTTCTTTGCTGCATTTGATTAAGGAAATACGTATATGGGAATTTGGAGATTTGTGACTGACTTCACTATGTGATGCAATGAATCTCAGCTGGAGTTTGGATAGAATTTTTGAAAGCATTTTTTTTTTTTTTTTTCTCGAAACAGAGTCTTGCTCTGTCACCTAGGCTGGAGTGCAGTGGGCGTGATCTTGGCTCACTGCAACCTTCGCCTCCTGGGTTCAAGCGATTCTTCTGCCTTAGCCTCCCGAGTAGCTGGGATTGCACGCGTGCGCTGCTACGCCTGGCTAATTTTTTGTATTTTTAGTAGAGACGAGGTTTCACCATGTTGGCCAGGCTGATCTCGAATTCCTGACCTCGTGATCCACCCACCTTGGCCTCCCAAAGTGCTGGGATTATAGGCATGAGCTACTGTGCCCGGATGAAAGCACATTTTTAATACTAATTTTATCTTTCAGATTCCTTTTCCAATTCAGTCTTCCTTTTTATCTAAAATGATAGAGAAGTTTTCTTTTCTTTTTTTTTTTTTTTTGAGATGTAGTCTTGCTCTGTCGCTTAGGCTGGAGTACAGTAGTGTGACCTCAGCTCACTGCAACCTCCGTCTCCCAGGTTCAAGCGATTCTCCTGAGTCAGCTTCTCAAGTAACTGGGATTATAGGCACGTACCACTACACCTGGCTGATTTTTGTATTTTTAGTAGAGATGGGGTCCCACCATGTTGGCTGGGCTGGTTTCAAACTCCTGACCTCAAGTCATCTGCCTGCCTCAGCCTTTCAAAGTGCTGGGGCTGGGATTACAGGTGTGAGCCACTGTGCCTGTCCTTTTTTTTTTTCGAGACGGAGTCTCGCTCTGTCGCCCAGGCTGGAGTGCAGTGGCGTGATCTCGGCTCACTGCAAGCTCCGCCTCCCGGGTTCCTGCCATTCTCCTGCCTCAGCCTCCCCAGTAGCTGGGACTACAGGCGCCCGCCACCTCGCCCGGCTAGTTTTTTCTATTTTTTACTAGAGATGGGTTTCACCGTGTTAGCCAGGATGGTGTCGATCTCCTGACCTCGTGATCCGCCCGTCTCGGCCTCCCAAAGTGCTGGGATTACAGGCTTGAGCCACCGCGCCCGGCCTTTTTTTTTTTTTTTAAAGGGAAGAGGTCTTGCTGTGTTTCCCAGGATGGAGTGTAAGGATTATAGCCCACTACATTCTCTGAACTCCTGGGTTCAAACTGTCCACCCACCGAAGCTTCCCAAGTAGCTGGGACTAGAGGCACATGCCACCACTCCTGACTAATTTTTTTTTGAGACGGAGTTTTGCTTTGTTGCTCAGGCTGGAGTGCAACGCCGCAATCTTGGCTCACTGCAACCTCCACCGCCTGGGTTCAAGCGATTCTCCTGCCTTAGCCTCCCGAGTAGCTGGGATTACAGACATGCACCACCACACCTGGCTAATTTTTGTATTTTTAGTAGAGACAGGATTTCACCATGGTGGGCAGGCTGGGTTCTGGTTGTTTATGATCTCTATTTTTTGGTGATCTAGGAACCAAACAACAAGAAATTGTTGTTTCCCGTGGGAAGATCTTGGAGCTGCTTCGCCCAGACCCCAACACTGGCAAAGTACATACCCTACTCACTGTGGAAGTATTCGGTGTTATCCGGTCACTCATGGCCTTTAGGCTGACAGGTGGCACCAAAGACTACATTGTAGTTGGCAGTGACTCCGGTCGAATTGTTATCTTAGAATACCAGCCATCTAAGAATATGTTTGAGAAGATTCACCAAGAAACCTTTGGCAAGAGTGGATGCCGTCGCATCGTTCCTGGCCAGTTCTTAGCTGTGGATCCCAAAGGGCGAGCCGTTATGATTAGTAAGTGATTTACTCTACTTGCTGTGTGTGCTTAGTTTAGGATAACAATGCTGTGATCTTGGTGGTGTGCCAGTTCCAGTTAATCACTTACATGGGTTTGGCATCATGTTTGGATTTACTCTAGGTTTAAAGTTGCATTTCTTTTTAAAAGAGTTGTATTTTCTTTTAAAACAATGGGAAAAATCTTAACGTACTTTTCTACTTCCCATCTAGTTGGAAATGAGTGTTTTTCAGTTTCTTTGTCTTTGGCAAAAAGACTGAAATGAAATGATCTTATGTTATTAGACAACGAATTTAGTTGCGTTCTTCAGCCTGAAGTGATGATTCACATTCATGTCTCTTCTCTGATAAATTTTTGAAGACAATTTTGTGTATCTGATCAGGCCTCTAGAGGGCAGTCCTCTCTGAGTAGTCATAAAATTGTTAGATCTAATTCAGAGAATAAAACTAATGATAATTTTATGAATTACTGTTTTTCAGTATCCTTAAATCTAGGACTCATTAAAAAATTTTGACGAGTTCGTGGGATATTTAAGATCCGTATTAGGAAAGAGGGGGCCACCACGATGCCATTGTCTTTAAAAAAAAATTATTTATTTTTAAGAGATGGGTGTCTCAGCCGGGCACAGTGGCTATTTATTTTTAAAAGAGATGGGGGTCTCACCCAGGTGCAGTGACTCACGTCTGTAATTTCAGCACTTTGGGAAGCCGAGGTGGGAGAATCACCTGAGGTCAGGAGTTCGATACCAGCCTGGCCATAATGGTGAAACCCTGCCTCTACTAAAAATACGAAAGTTACCTGAGTGTGGTGGCGCGTGCCTGTAATCCCAGCTACTTGGGAGGCTAAGGCAGGAGAATCGCTTGAACCTGGGAGGCAAAGGTTATAGTGAGCTGAGATAGCGGTACTGCGCTCCAGCCTGGACAACAGAGTGAGACTGCATCTAAAAAAAAAAAGAGAGATGGAGAACTCACTATGCTGCCCAGGCTGGTCTTGAATTCCTGAGCTCAAGCAATCCTTCTGCCTTGGCCTCCCAAAGTGCTGGAGTTACAGGCTTGAGCCACTGTGCCCAGCTCCATTATTGCTATTCTTTTTTTTTTTTTTTTTTTTTTTTTTAATGAGACAGAGTTTCACTCTTGTTGCCCATGCTGGAGTGCAGTGGTGCGATCTCAGCTCACTGCAACCTCTTCCTCTCGGATTCAAGCGATTCTCCTGCCCCAGCCTCCCAGGTAGCTAGGATTAGAGGCATGTGCCACCACACCTAGCTAATTTTTTGTATTTAGCAGAGATGAGGTTTTACCATGTTAGTCAGGCTGGTCTTGAACTCATGACCTCAGGTGATCCACCCGCCTCAGTCTCCCAAAGTGCTATTCTGATGATAGAGAACAGAATCCTGAGTTGTTATACTTGTAGAGTTACTGCTGTTAATAATGATTAAAAGAAAAGCATGATGTGACTCTAGTTCTGTAAGTGTCTCTTCTCATCTGGGAATCTTGTATGTTTTATCTCCTTCAACTACAGGTGCCATTGAGAAACAGAAATTGGTGTATATTTTGAACAGAGATGCTGCAGCCCGACTTACCATTTCATCTCCCCTGGAAGCCCACAAAGCAAATACTTTAGTGTATCATGTAGTTGGAGTAGATGTTGGATTTGAAAATCCAATGTTTGCTTGTCTGGAAATGGATTATGAGGTAATGGGGACCCTGTCTCTTTGCATTTCTTTCAGTCACCTCGTTGTTTTTTTAAAGATTGTTTTCTTCCTTGTGCATATGTGTTTTTTTTGTTTTGTTTGTTTGTTTTTTGAGACAGAGTCTTGCTCTGTTGCCCAGGCTGGAGTGCAGTGGCAGTCTCAGCTCACTGCAACCTCTGCCTCCTGGGTTCAAGTAACTCTCCTGCCTCAGCCTCCTGAGTAGCTGGGACTACAGGCACTGCCACTGCGCCCAGCTAATTTTTGTGTTTTTAGTAGAGATGGGGTTTCACCATGTTGGCCAAGCTGGTCTCCTGACCCCAGGTGATTGGCCCACCTCACCCTCCCAGACTGCTGGGATTATAGGCCTGAGCCACCTTGCCCAGCCCCTTGTTCATGTCTTTTTTTTTTTTTTTTTTTTTTTTTTTTTTTTTTGAGACGGAGTCTCGCTCTGTCGCCCAGGCTGGAGTGCAGTGGCCGGATCTCAGCTCATTGCAAGCTCCGCCTCCCGGGTTTATGCCATTCTCCTGCCTCAGCCTCCCGAGTAGCTGGGACTATAGGCGCCCGCCACCTCGCCCGGCTAGTTTTTTGTATTTTTAGTAGAGACGGGGTTTCACCGTGTTAGCCAGGATGGTCTCGATCTCCTGACCTTGTGATCCGCCCGTCTCGGCCTCCCAAAGTGCTGGGATTACAGGCTTGAGCCACCGCGCCCGGCCCTTGTTCATGTCTTAATTCTGTCCTGCTAGCACATCTTCTCCATATTCCAAATGCCTTACTGAAATTCTTTGGGATGCTTCAGAGGTTAACCAACTATTTAATAGTCTTTCTCTGATTTAAGTAATCTCTCTATGGAAACGAGATATTTATTGGGAAAAGCTTCATGAAAAAGGTGAAGCTGTGTTTAAGGTATTTTTTCACAGAGCATACTATTCTTTGCCTTGAATGGAAGGCAGTGTTCTCTAGTAGAGAGATCCCTGGATCCAGAATTTGGAGATTGCAGTTCTCATTCTAGCTCTGCCATTATCTTATAGCATAAACTTTGTCAAACTATTTGGCGTCAGCCAGGTATGGTGGCATGTGCCTATAGTCCTAGCCGCTTGGGAGCCTGAGGCCCAGGAATTCTAGGCTGCAGTGAGATAAGATTTTACCACTGTGGTCAGGTGCAATGGCTCATGCCTGTAATCCAGGCACTTTGGGAGGCCGAAGCGGGCGGATCACCTGAGGTCAGGAGTTTGAGACTAGCCTGACCAACATGGAGAAACCCCGTCTCTACTAAAAATACAAAATTAGCCAGTCGTGGTGGCGCATGCTTGTAATCCCAGCAACTCGGGCGGCTGAGGCAGGAGAATCGCTTGAACCCGGGAGGCGGAGGTTGCGGTGAGCTGAGATCGTGCCATTGCACTCCAGCCTGGGCAACAAGAGCGAAACTCCATCTCAAAAAAAAAGAAAAGATTATACCACTGTGCACTGCAGCCTGGGTGACAGAGTGAGAACCTGTCTCTCAAAAAAAAAAAAAAAAAAATGACGTTTGTGGACGTCTGTTTTCTCATTTGTAAATTGGAGTCCTGATGTACTTTCTAGATCTTCGATTTTATGCTGCTGATTAGTTTTTATGCCACCGTTCTCTGTAGGAAGCAGACAATGATCCGACAGGGGAAGCAGCAGCTAATACCCAGCAGACACTTACTTTCTATGAGCTAGACCTTGGTTTAAATCATGTGGTCCGAAAATACAGTGAACCTTTGGAGGAACACGGCAACTTCCTTATTACAGGTACTTTTCTTTCAGAGCTGCTTTGTACCCTTTTACTTGGTTCATTTTATGCCCAAACCTAATAGGTTTTACTTAAAGGGTTTGGGAATTAATCCATTTGTTGTGAACCTGAATACCTTGTCTATCTTTTGGACAGGTTAGAAGTTCATGTGGTGGAGTGATTTTAAAAAGTGTTGGGAATAAAGAGTGTTTAGCTCCTTAATAACTCATTTCCTACTGAGGGCAGGGAAGAGAAGTTGAAGGGAGCAGTCGGTTTGGAATATTTATTACTATTAGTTGTTGTGACAGTTTGACTGTAGTCAGTTTTTCCCCCTCTTTCAAACCTAGCTCTTTGAAAAGCCAAATGAAATGGACAAACCCAACAAGATAAAACCTGTGATTATGAAAACTTAAACAAAATGGAAATATTTTTGAAGACGATTACCAGATTGATCCAAAAATAAATTAAGAACCTCAATAGACCAGCATTAGAGAAATTGAAGCAGTAGCCCAAAGTCACTCCCAGAAGATTGAGGTCCAGGATTTTCAGGAAAGCTTTTATTTTTTTGTTGAGGGACATATATGTATTCTGTTTTAAAATAAGTTTCTTGGCTGGGCGCAGTGGCTCATCACCTATAACTCTAGCACTTTAGGAGGCTGAGGCAGGAGGATCACTTGATCTCAGGAGTTTGAGACCATCCTGGGAAACAAGGTGAGACCTTGTCTCAATGAAAAAATAAATAAAAAAAAAAAAAGTAAAACAGATTTCTCCAGAGTAGAAAAAGAGTAAATGCTACTGTACCACTCTGTGAGTCTAGTATGACTACAATATCGAAACTGGATGGACAGTAACAAAAAAAATTTGCAGGCTGGTTCATATGGTTGTAGATAAGAAAAGCGAACATTCCAGCAAATCAGATTCAGTGTTTTAAATGCACATAGCTAAGTAACGTTTTTGGAGGAGCTAGAAGATGGAAAATACTTTCACAGTTGGAAATCAGTTCATAGTTGGAAATCAGTTCACCATTGGGAAATCCACATTACTATTTCATTATATTAAAAGATTAAAGGAGTGCAGCTACATTTGTGGTCGTCTGCATTTCATCAGGCTTGGGGAAAACTGATCTGTTCTATTTTGAATCATTTGCACTTGAATTGATGTCTAAAATAAGATGTTTGGGGAAGATATTGGAGAATAAAAATAAAGGACAGCACTTTGAGTATTAATCTTAGAGATTGTTAATACGTTAAGCAGATGACTTACGGAAAGTGGATTACACATCTCGTTACTTGTAACATATTACCATACCTTTCATTCACAAGGGCTTTTTCATTCTTTCAACACATTTTTATTGAGCCTTTGCAATCAGTATGTGCTAAGTCCATCTGCTGGATCTTGGGACTTCAGTGGTGAAAAATTAGATGTGGTGCCGCCTTTATGCAAGATTGAGTCTAGTGGTGAATACAGATAAATAACCAATTACCAGAAACTGTGCCAAATGCCATGATAGCACAGAGAAGTTCCCTAAACAGGGAAAGGAAAGGAATGTGTTACAGAAAGCTTGCTGGAGTCTCTAAGCTGAAACCTGAGGGCTAGTTAGGAGTTAGCTAGGTGCAGTTGGAGTGGGAGAGGAAGTTTCAGTTGTAAGCAAAGGGAACAGCATTTACAAAAGCCTAAATACAAGAAATAACATGGTTCATTCAAATAATTAAAAGCTCATTATGATTTAATTAAGGGACTGGGATAGGAGTAGGGGTGGGGTGAAAGCTACTGAAGGATTCTAAGTAGGGAAATAATCTGATAGATTGACAACCTTAGATTAATTGCTTATACTTTGGCTAATGAAATGGAGGATATTAAGACTGAAGGCAGGAGACTGATCAGGACATTAAACTAAGAGATACTGGTAGCTGCTATGGAGGTAGAATCAATAGGGCTGTGGGAGGAGAGAGAATTGAAGGATTATACTCAGGTATCTGGTTTGGTCTGTTAGTTGATGGTAGTATTCTCTAAGGTGGAGAATCTAGGAGGTGCAGCAGGGTTGGGAAGGAACCTGAGTTTGTTTATGAACACACTGTTATTTTATTTTTATTTTTTTGAGACGGAATCTCGCACTGTCAGCCAGGCTAGAGCGCAGTGGCATGATCTTGGCTCACTACAACCTCAGCCTCCTGAGTTTAAGCAATTCTCCTGCCTCAGCCTCCCGAGTAGCTGGGATTACAGGTGCCCACCACAATGCCTGGCTAATTTTTGTATTTTTAGTGGAGATGGGATTTCACCATGTTGGCCAGGCTGGTCTCGAACTCCTGACCTCAGGTGATCTTCCTGCCTTGGCCTCCGAGAGTGGTGTGATTACAAGTGTGAGCCACCGCGATTGACCTATTATTTTATTTTGCTTATTTTATTTTATTTTATTTATTTAATTTTTTGAGATGAAGTCGTACTCTGTCGTCTAGGCTGGAATGCAGTGGTGCCATCTCAGCTCACTACAATCTCCACCTCCTGGGTTCAAGTGATTCTCCTGCCTCAGCTTCCTGAGTAGCTGGGGTTGCAGGCATGCGCTCCCACACCTGGCTAATTTTTGTATTTTTAGTAGAGATGGGGTTTCACCATGTTGGCCAGGCTAGTCTCGAACTCCTGATCTCAAGTGATCCTCCTTGGTCTCCCAAAGTGCTAGGATTACAGGCATGAGCCACCATGCCTGGCTTGAACACACTGTATTTTAAAAATACCGATGGAAGGTCCATGTCCAATAGGTGATTTGATGTATTATACATCTGAAGATGAGAACTGCATTTGGGTTGGAGGTAAACATTTGGATACGTTATCCAGGCTGATCAGACCTTCTATGTAAACACAAACTATGCTTCATCCTTATCTACCATGAGCATAAGGGAGGAGAAACACTTGAAATGTTTCTTAGCATTAGGCACATTACCATCATGAAGTTGTGCTGAAAGAGAGGAGGAATTGAAAGCTGAAGAAATTCATGTCTATATCAAAGTCCCTGCTAAGTTTTATTTTCTCTCACAGTTCCAGGAGGGTCAGATGGCCCAAGTGGAGTACTGATCTGCTCTGAAAACTATATTACTTACAAGAACTTTGGTGACCAGCCAGATATCCGCTGTCCAATTCCCAGGAGGCGGGTAAGATCTTTGATATGAGAAGAGAGAGATTTGTGTTTTAATTTTTGTGATTACAGTGTAGTCTCTTAGTTTGTTACCAAGTTAGTTTTTTTGTGAAGTAAAAAAAAAAATTCAGTGACCCCGGGACAGGGACATAAATGTTGTTTTTAATAAAGTTGCTAAAATATTTTAGTAAAAGCCAAACAAATTCGTTTAGAAAGGGAATTAAAACTAATCTAATATCTATTTCAGAGGAACCTATGGACAGTTATTAATTTGAAATTCCTGAACGTTTCTAGTTTGGAGAAACCAGGCATATTTGTTAGAGATAGGTTGCCTTTTATTCTGTTTTGCTTGTTTTTTTCCAACATTTTTATTTTGAAAATTCCAAAATACAGAAAGTTTAAAAACAATAGAACAATGAATTCCCACATGCCTGTCATTTAGATTAATCAGTTATTAATATTTTGCTACATTTGTTTTTTCTTTTTCATGATATGTCCATATGCTTTTCTAGGTTAAGCAATTTGAAAAGAAGTTACAGGCATTATGATGCCTCACTCCAATAATCTTCTGAGATGACTCCCGAGAACAAGGACATTTTCCTATAGAACCAGATTGCCAATATCATACCCAAGAAATTGTAACATGTTGTGTAGTACCGTTACCTTATGTTTAGTTCATATTCATATTTCTGTCATCCTAAAAAGTTCCTTTGTAATTGGCCTTTAGTCTCCCTTAGTTTGGGATATTTCCCTCTCACCTTTTTTTTTTTTTTTTGAGATGGAGTCTCGCTCTGTTTCCCTGTTTCCCATACTAGAGTGCAGTGTTGTGATTTTGGCTCACTGCAACCTCAAGTGGTTTTCCCACCTCAGCCTCCCAAGTAGCCAGGATTACAGGCGTTCACTGCCACACCCGGCTAATCTTTTTTGTATTTTTATTTTTTGTATTTGTATTTTTAAATTTTTATTTATTTATTTATTTTATTATTATTTTTTATCTCTGCTTATTGCAGTCTCCACCTCCTGGGTTCACGCGATTCTCCTGCCTCAGCCTCCCGAGTAGCTGGGACTACAGGCGCCCGCCACCACGCCTGGCTAATTTTTGTTTGGTATTTTTAGTAGAGATGGCATTTCACCATGTTAGCCAGGATGGTCTCGATCTCCTGACCTCATGATCCGCCCACCTCGGCCTCCCAAAGTGCTGGGATTACAGGCGTGAGCCACCATGCCCCGCCTTATTTATTTATTTTTGAGACTGAGTCTCTCGCTCTGTCACCTAGGCTGGAGAATAGTGGCTCAGTCTCGGCTCACTGCAAGCTCTGCCTCCTGGATTCACTCCATTCTCCTGCCTCAGCCTCCCGAGTAGTTGGGACTACAGGCATCTGCCACGCGCCCGGCTACTTTTTGTATTTTTAGTAAAGACGGGGTTTCACCGTGGTCTCGATCTCCTGACCTCATGATCCGCCCGCCTCAGCCTCCCAAAGTGTTGGGGTTACAGGTGTGAGCCACCGCACCTGGTCCCCTTTTTGTATTTATAGAGACGGAGTTTGCCATGTTGGCCAGTCTGGTCCCAAACTCCTGACCTCAAGTTGTCTGCCTGCCTTGGCCTCTCAAAATGCTGGGATTACAGGCATGAGGCGCCCTGCCAGTCTGAGCTAATTTTCTTTTTTTTTTTTTTTTTTTTGAGGTGGAGTTTTGCTCTGTTGCCCAGGCTCGAGTTCAGTGGCGCAGTCTTGGCTCACTGCATCCTCGACCTCCCAGGCTCAAGTGATCCATCTCAGCCTCCCAAGTAGCTGGTACTACAGGCACCTGCTACCATGCCCAACTAATTTTTGTATTTTTAGTAGAGGTGGGGTTTCACCATATTGGCCAGGTTGGTCTCGAACTCGTGACCTTTTGATCTGCCTGTCTCGGCCTCCCAAGTGTTGGTATTACAGGCCTGAGCCACCGTGCCTGGCCAGCTAATTCTTATAGTCTGTCCCATAGTCCGTTTCCTCATGATTATATTGAGTTTAATGTTTTTGATATAATAAGTGCAGAGGGGGTGATGTATAGGTGATATATATTCTCCACTATGTCACACATTGTGTGTCCATAATGTTGGTTTATCTGATTGAGACATTAACTTGGTCACTTTGTTAAGGTGGTGCCTGCCCATTGTCTTCATTGTAATGGTGTCTTTTCTTTTTTGGTAACTGATAATGGAATTTGATGGTGATCTTTGAGACTAGTGAATGTCCCTCATCCTGAGACTAGTAAATATCCTTCTTCCTGAGATTAGTGAATATCCCTCTTCCCCAGCGTCTTTTCACCCAGTGGTTTTGGTGTGGATCCTTTGAATCAGTTATTGCCATCTCTCCCCTCACCCCTGGATTATTTATTTGCTGTTAAATATTTATCTGTCCTGGAGTTGAACTTTAGGATTTAATTTAATACGTAGTATGTAAGATTCCATCAATATTAGAAAACCTTAGAAGAAATTTGGCAAGTTAAATTCTTCTTGTTAAGGGATGGGAAGTCACTAAGTTAATTAGACGTTGAGACCTAACTATGCCAGGCACCGTACTTGGCTTTGCAATAATAAAGTCTAAAATTCTTGCCGAACTTACTCGGTGAGAGAAATAGAAACTGTTGAAAACGTTAAAAAACGCAAGCCGGGCGCAGTGGTGTTCCTCTGATCCCCAGCTACTTGAGAGGCTGAGGCGGGAGGATCCCTTGAGCCCAGGAGTTAGAGACCAGTCTGGGCAACATAGTGAGACATTGTCTTGAAAAGAAAAAAAATTCAAAATCATATCTAAGAAGGTGCCTTTTAGGAATCAGGCATTTGATGTAGAACACGGTAGTTTGGATGGAGCAGTGCTTCATTCACAGCCTGAAATGATGACTCTTTAAATTTCATGTCTCTTCTCAGACATTTTTCTCTGGAGATAATTTTTGCCCTATGGATCTGATCAGGCTGTAGTGAAATTGGGACTCTTTTGGTTACCCAGAGTTTATTAGATATTTGTAGCAGGAGAATTTTGAGCTGTGGAGTTCCAGTGTTCTGGCTGGCAGGACACTCTGGATCAAAGCTTGTGCCTTTAGGCCTTTAATGTCATGTGTAATCCCTATTGGTAAAGTGCTGAATTCCAGAACTAAGAAGTACCCATTTCTAAGACGTCGATTGTGTTTGTGTTTTTGACTTTGCTAGAATGACCTGGATGACCCTGAAAGAGGAATGATTTTTGTTTGCTCTGCAACCCATAAGACCAAATCGATGTTCTTCTTTTTGGCTCAAACTGAGCAGGGAGATATCTTTAAGATCACTTTGGAGACAGATGAAGATATGGTAAGTAGATCATGGAAGGACCAGTACAGCTACTCTATGAGATGAGATAGGCAAGACAGGTAATAGTTTACAAGTTAAAATAATGGGAATTAGAAAGTAGTTGCCTTTGGAACCGGTATATGAGTATAGATTTTTCTCTCTGGTTATTAGATTTTTTTGTCTGGTAATCTTACATACAATATAAGAGTGGTAATGCCACTTGTAGTGATTATTTTTAGGTGGTAATAATTGGTGTGAAGAAGATAAAGGTCTCTGTTTCTACTGAAAACTGGTAATAAACGTGATCTGTTACTAGTTTTATCTTATGGACGAGCTCTGTGAATAGTTGGGCAATTTCTTAGGTAGCTGTTTGGATCAGGAATTGGCAAACATGTTTTTGTAAAGGCCACATAGTAAATATTTGCAGCTTTTGTGAGCTACGTAGTCTCCGTCTCAACTACTCAACTCTGCTGTTACGTACGAAGATAGCCACAGCCAGTAATAATTGACATGACTGGCCCGTGAGCTGGAGTTTGCTGTCCCCTGGTCAGATATGAAATACAGTATTTTATTTGCTACTCAGCCTGTGCTGTCTTATAATATGGGGCTCACTTCACTTGTTTGTACACCAGAATGTTTCTTTTCTCGCCAGGTTACTGAGATCCGGCTCAAGTATTTTGATACTGTACCAGTTGCTGCTGCCATGTGTGTGCTTAAAACAGGATTCCTTTTTGTAGCATCAGAATTTGGAAACCAGTGAGTAATCCTTCTGTTACCCTAGTTCACCCTGGTTGCGATAAAAGTTGGCAGCAGAGGCTGGGTGCAGTGACTCACGCCCGTAATCCTAGTTCTTTGGGAGGCCGAGGCGGGTGAATCACCTGAGGTCAGGAGTTCGAGACCAGCCTGGTCAACATGGTGAAACCCCATTTCCACCTAAAATACAAAAATTAGCTGAGTGTGGTGGCTGGCACCTGTAATCCCAGCTACTCGGGAGGCTGAGGCAGTAGAATCACTTGAATCCGGGAGGTGGAGGTTTCAGTGAGCTGAGATCACGCCACTGTACTCCAGCCTGGGTAACAAGAATGAAACTGTATCTCAAAAAAAAAAAAAAAAAAAAAGGGTTGATAGTAGGAAGGTGTGACTTTGAGGCTTAGGGAGCTTTTCACAAGAATGTGTTAGTTCTTTCAAAAGAAAAGTTTGTTTTCTCCCTTTAGAGTCTTTCTTTGTCTTACCTTCCTTTATTTTAGTGGCTTCAGTCAGTACCTCTGTGGGTATCTCCAGAACTATCTTTAGATTTGATGTCTCTTCTGAGTTTTTGGCTGAACATTTCATCAAATAATTTTTTTTTTTGAAATGGAGTTTCACCCTTGTTGTGGCTGGAGTGCACCGGCGTGATCTTGGCTCACTGCAACCTCCGCCTCCCAGGTTCAAGCGCTTCTCCTGCCTCAGCCTCCTGAGTTGCTGGGATTACAGGCATGCACCACCACGCCCAGGTCATTTTATATTTTTGGTAGAGACAGGGTTTCTCCATGTTGCTCAGGCTGGTCTCAAACTCCCAACCTCAGGTGATCCGCCCGCCTCGACCTCCCAAAGTGGGTGGGTTATAGGTGTGAGCCACCGCGCCCGGCCATTTCATCAAATAAATACTTATTGAAATACTTAAGTACTGCTGGGCTTAGTGGCTCACGACTGTAATCCCAGCACTTTGGGAATCCAAGGTGGGCAGATCACCTGAGGTTGGAGTTCGAGACCAGCTGGACAACATGGTGAAACCCTGTCTCTACTAAAAATACAAAAATTAGCCGGGCATGGTGGCGGGCGCCTATAATGCCAGCTACTTGGGAGGCCGAGGCAGGAGAATCGCTTGAACTTGGGAGTTGGAGGTTGCAGTGAGCCGAGATCGCGTCATTGCACTCCAGCCTGGGCGTTGAGCAAGACTCCGTCTCAAAAAAGAAAAATTAAATAAAAAAATGAAATACTTACTATTAAAGAGATGTTTCATAAGCACTTGACAGGTACCTATCTAGGGTTGAAGCTTACCAGCGCTTAGCTGCCCACCCATATCAGCAGCCCTCCCATCCTCACTATTTCTGTTAGTGTCTAATAGACTAGTTATAGCAACTAAAATGTGAAATCTCAAATTTTTTTTATTGTCCACCGCTTTCAGTCATGTGCTAAATTCTGTTTTTACCTCTGT
This sequence comes from Macaca thibetana thibetana, assembly GCF_024542745.1. Classification (NCBI taxonomy): domain Eukaryota; kingdom Metazoa; phylum Chordata; class Mammalia; order Primates; family Cercopithecidae; genus Macaca; species Macaca thibetana. The sequence continues at coordinate 16,944,988 of NC_065597.1, read as the reverse complement.
ACCCCTTTTCGTAATGCTAATCTGAACTAGTTCACTAGTTTTTTTATTTCATTGCCTTTCCTGTAAAACTCAGCCTTTTGTAGCATCATCTAATCCAGCAGACAAGACAACCTTGAATAAATAATTTCCCCTATCCCTGTATCATAATCATAAGTGGCTTTTCATTGCCAAATGGAAGAAATCTGAATTCTAGCCTCAAATTTAAGACCACTGTCTAAGACTACAAGTTACACCAGATAAGGTGACATGGTCTTGCCAGTATCTGCTAAAGTGTAGTCATACCACTTTACTAATCTAGTGCTCAGTTTCTTCATAATTAAAATACTGTCTAGGATTTTGTGCCATTTCTGCCTTGTTTCTGGCTATTCTCTCAATCTTAAATAAAATGCCTTTTACTCCTCAGTGACTTTTTTCTTTCATTTTTAAATCAAGATAGGGTGTCACTATGTCTTCCAGGCTGGTCTCGAACTCCTGGACCCAAGCGATCCTCTCCCCTTGGCCTCCCAAAGTGCTGGGATTGTAAACTTAAACCACCACACCTACCTTTCAGGTTTTTGGGCCTTTTTTTTTTTTTTTTTTTTTGATCGACTCACTCTATCACTCAGGGTGGAGTGCAGTGATCTCAGCTCACTGCAACCTCCACCTCCTGGCTTCAAACGATTCTCCTCTCTCAGCCTCCTGAGTAGCTTGGACTCAGGTGTGTGCCACCATGCCCAGCTAATTTTTTTTGTATTTTTAGGAGAGAACAGGGTTTTGCCATGTTGGCCAAGCTGGTCTCAAACTCCTGACCTCAAGCGATCCATCCACCTTGGCCTTCCGAAGTGCTGGGACTCCAGGCGTGTGCTACCGTGCCCAGCCGAGCCTTCTTAGCTTTTTGGGTTTTTTTGTTGTTGTTGTTTGTTTGAGACAGAGTCTTACTCTGTTTTCTGGGATGCTGGAGTGCAGGGGCACAGTCTCGGCTTGCTGCATCCTTGACCTCCCAGGCTCAAGGTTAACCTTCCATCTCAGCCTCCCAAGTAGCTGGGACTATTAATTAGCAAGGCACATGCCTGGCTAATATTTGTATTTCTTGTAGAGTCTCAAACTTCTGGACTTAAGCAATCCACCTGCCTCAGTCTCCCAGTGTGCTGGGATTACAGACTTGAGCCACAGTGCCTGGCTGATATTTGTCCCTTTGTATCTAGCTCATTTTACTTGGCATAATATTTAGAAGATTCATGTTCAAAAAAAAAAGAAGGAGATTCATGTTTTGGTAGCCTGTGTCAGAACTCATTCCTTTTTATGGCAGAATTACTCATTGTTTGTACATACTGTATTTTGTTTATCCATTCTACTGCTGATGTACACTTGGATTGTGTCCACCTTTCACTATTGGGAGTAATGCTGTGGTAGATGTTGCTGTGCTAATACCTATTTGAGTCCCCATTTTTAATTTTTTTGGGTGTATATGTAGGAGTGGAATTACTGGGTCATGGTAATTCCGTGTTTAACTTTTTGAGAAACCACCAAACTTTCTCAAAGCAGCTACATCCGTTTTACATTCCCAACAGCAGTATATGAGGGCTCCAGTTTCTCCACATCCTTGCCGACTTGTTTTCCACATTTGTGATTATAGCCATCCTGCTAGGTATGCAGTGGTGGTATGAAGTGGTAGCTTTGCCTTTCCCCGGTGATGAGTGATGTTGAGCATCTATTTTTATTTTTATTTTTATTTTTTTTTTTTTTTGAGACGGAGTCTTGCTCTGTCTTCCAGGCTGGAGTGCAGTGGTGCGATCTCCACTCACTGCAAGCTCTGTCGCCTCCCGGGTTCACGCCATTCTCCTGCCTCAGCCTCCCGAGAAGCTGGGACTACAGGCGCTCGCCACCTTGCCCGGCTGATTTTTTTTGTATTTTTAGTAGAGAGGGGGTTTCACCATGTTCGCCAGGATGGTCTCGATCTCCTGACCTCGTGATCCGCCTGCCTCGGCCTCCCAAAGTGCTGGAATTACAGGCGCAAGCCACCGTGCCCGGCTGATGTTGAGCATCTTTTTGTGTTTATTGGCCATTTGTGTATCTTTGTTGGAGAAATGTCTATTCAAATCCCGTTGCCCATTTTTTAAGAGTTGTCTTCTTGTATTTGAGTTCTCTATGTGTTCTGGGTACTAGACCCTTGTCAGAAATATGATTTGCAAATATTTTCTCTCATTTGGTGGGTTGTCATCTTACTTTCTTCCTTTGATGCATGAAAGTTTTAAATTTTGATGAAGTCCAGTTTATCTGTGTTTTCTTTGTTGCTTGTGCTGTAAATAAAACACTCACTGCACTTCCCAGATCTTCTCCCTGAATTGTTTTGAAACAAATCCTAGCTATCTTACTTAATGTTAACACCTAAAAATAATAACAGTAGTATCTTAATATAATCAAATAGCTTGTGCTTTATATTGATGTCAGACATTATCGTCAGGCAGAGAACTCGTTACCGAAAGTTTCTCTTCTCTGCTTCTTCCCAGTTACTTATATCAAATTGCACATCTTGGAGATGATGATGAAGAACCTGAGTTTTCATCAGCCATGCCTCTGGAAGAAGGAGACACATTCTTTTTTCAGCCAAGACCACTTAAAAACCTTGTGCTGGTTGATGAGTTGGACAGCCTCTCTCCCATTCTGTTTTGCCAGGTTGGTGGGTCTTTCCAGTCCCTTCCACAATCAATCTAAAGTTAAACTGAGATCTAGTCTAAGAAATAGCTTTATTAGTATTTCCTTGAACTCGCCAGTGTGTAAAGCAGTTAGAGGTAGAAGCGTGAGCATAAAAAACCATTAATAAGTCCTTGGGCTTTTTTTCCCATAATGATGAAACTCATGTTTAATGTAAAAATTCAGATCATATTCCTGTACTGCTTGCTGGGGAGGAAAAAAATCAGACCATGTAAAAAGTGAAAAGTAAAAGTCCTCCCTATAATCTTCTCACCCGTCCGCTCCATTGAACCATATTGCTTATGTTAACAACTTCTTGTAACTGCTTCCAGGTGTTTTATCTGCATTTAGAATCATGTATATGTTTATGTGTTCTGTCTTTTTCTTTTTAAAATAAGTGGAGTCATATACTCCACAGTATTCTGTGGTTGACCTCTTGTCATATAAGTCTACATATAGCTGTATTTACTTCATTTTACCACGGTTCCTCTTTAAAATAGTTCTGAGACATTGGGATCAGTTGGTAACAGAAAGTTTTGAATCACCACCTCAAGGAGGAACCTGCAGTGGCACAGAATGAAGATTGTGTCTCTCATTGCTGGTGCTCAGTTGTGACAGCCAGGAATTTGATCATGCTGTTGCATCCTCAATTGCCAGGGTTTGAGTGACCATTAGGGACCACCTGTGTAGTTAATCACACTTCTGATGGGAGAGGAGCTTGTTCACTGGGTACTGGGGAAACAAATCAGCATTCAGACAGGTTTAATTACACCCATCTGAAATTAATTGCTTTGTTCTTCCTTTCTGAGAAATGATTAGTCTTGAGGACAACAGAAAATAAGTGTGACTAACTTCTTTTCTTTCTTTCTTTTTTTTTTTTTTTTTTTTTTGGAGACGGAGTCTCGATCTGTCGCCCAGGAGGCTGGAGTGCAGTGGCGTGATCTCGGTTCACTGCAAGCTCCGCCTCCCAAGTTCATGCCATTCTCCTGCCTCAGCCTCCCTAGTAGCAGGAACTGCTAGCGCCTGCCACCACGCCCAGCTAATTTTTTGTATTTTTAGTAGAGGCGGGGTTTCACGGTGATCTCCTCACCTCGTGATCTGCCTGCCTTGGCCTCCCAAAGTGCTGGGATTATAGGCGTGAGCCACCACGCCCGGCCAAGTGTGACTAATTTCTAATTTGATTATTAGTGATTTTTCCACCTTCATTGCAATTTGAATAAATAATGTGTGTAAATAGTTTATTCATCAAGAATAAAATTAGCCAGGCATGGTGGCCCATGCTTGTAATCCCAGCACTTTGGGAGGCCGAGGTGGGCAGGTCACCTGAGGTTGGGAGTTTGAGACCAGCCTGACCAACATGGAGAAACCCTTCCTGTACTAAAAACAACAACAACAACAAAAAAAAAAACAAAATTAGCCAGGTGTGGTGGCACATGCCTGTAATCCCAGCTACTTGGGAGGCTGAGGCAAGAGAATCACTTGAACTCAGGAGGTGGAGGTTGCGGTGAGCCGAGATCGCGCCATTGTACTCAGCCTGGGCAACAACTCCGTCTCAAAGAAAAAAAAAAAAAAAAAAGACCGGGCATGGTGGCTCATGCCTGTAATCCCAGCACTTTGCGAGGCCGAGGCGGGCGGATCACAAGGTCAGGAGATCGAGACCATCCTGGCTAACGTGGTGAAACCCTGTCTACTAAAAATACAAAACAATTAGCCAGGCGTGGTGGCAGGCGCCTATAGTCCCAGCTACTTGGGAGGCTGAGGCAGGAGAATGGCGTGAACCCAAGAGGCGGAGTTTGCAGTGAGCTGAGATTGCGCCACTGCACTCCAGCCTGGGCAACAGAGCCTCAATCTCCAAAAAAAAAAAAAAAAAAAAAAAAAAAAGGCTGGGCGCGGTGGTTCACACCTGTAATCCCAGCACTTTGGGAGGCCGAGGCGGGTAGATGACCTGAGGTCAGGAGTTTGAGACCAGCCTGGCCAACATGGTGAAACCCCATCTCTACTAAAAATATAAAAACTAGCCAGGCGTGGTGGTGGGTGCTTGTAATCCCAGCTTCTTAGGAGGCTGAGGCAGGAGAATCGCTTGAACCCAGGAGATGGAGGTTGCGGTGAGTTGACACAGTGCCACTGCACGCCAGCCTCGGTGACAGAGTGAGACTCTGTCTTAAATAAAAAATAAAAATAAAATTAATGGGAAATTAAAGTGTCTATAGCAGGGCTTCTTCACATTTATTTCTGCCATGGATCTTTTTGCTAGCCTGAAGCATCTGGATCCGATCTGAATGTTTTACTGTTTTGTTTTGTTTTATTTTTTAAATTTTTTTTGAGATAAGAGTCTCACTCTGTCACCCAGGCTAGAGTGCAGTGGCACAGTTATGACTCACTGCAGCCTTAGCCTCCTGGGCTGAAGCGATTTTCCCAACTCAGCCTCCTCAGTAGCTGGGACTATAGACACAAGCCACCATACCCAGCTAATGAGTGATATTTTAAAATGCACATGAAAATATACATAGATTCAGAATAGCAAAATGTTTTTTAAAGTTGTGGAAAACAGATGTGCTTTATTGAGGCTTTATAAATAATAAGATGATACACTTAAAATGGATGAGTTAATTTCTTTTAGGAGATTGGAGTAAAGGCTGTATACCCTCAGTACTCACATGCACATCTATGTTACGGTAGGCTCCATTGCTTTGCAGAGAGATTAAAGAATTTTCATTTGAACTGTCCAGTTTGTCAAAACTATAATACAGATGATTCACCTCTTTTCACATGTTGATCAACAGATAATTGTTTTGGAAAGCAGCTAGATGTCTGGGATACTAGAGAATCAGAATTGTGTTTGAAAACAGCACTGTAGACGTTTCTTCCTCTGACTTTCTCTGTGCAGATAGCTGATCTGGCCAATGAAGATACTCCACAGCTGTATGTGGCTTGTGGTAGGGGACCCCGATCATCTCTGAGAGTACTAAGACATGGACTTGAGGTAAGATTGCAATTTCTAGATAATCTGCAGGGTTTGGAGGGAAGCATTGACAAAGTAGTTTATGGGTTTACTCTGATGTTGTCAAAGACATAGTTAAGGTGTCTGTGAAAAAGTATGTTCTTTCTCCCTGACTTCCCCAAAGTTTATACTTGAGATTTTCTTTCTTTTTGTCCCTGAAACAGTCTCACTGTGTTGCCCAGGCTGGTGTGCAATGACACAATCTTGGCTCACTGCAGCCTTGACCTCCTGAGCTCAAGTGATTGTCCTGCCTCAGCCTCCCAAAGTGTTGATTACAGGTGTAAGCCACTGTGCCCAGCCTGTGCTATTTTCTATTCCTTAACTTGTTAGCATGATAGCCCACGTGGTCACTAGTCATGACATGGAGGCTAGGAAATCTATTTGGAACATTTCACTGTCTCTATACATCTAGTCTTAGTTAAATCAACTGTGTCAATGCTATATATGTTTTTGTATCTTATTAAATTTATTCCTTATTACTATATACTGTTAAATAGCATACTTTTTATTTATTCATTTATTTTTGCGATGGGGGTCCCACTCTGTGTCCCACGCTGGAATTCAGTGGTGCCATGATGGCTCACTGCAGCCTTGACCTTCCTGGGATCAGGCGATCCTCCCACCTCAGCCTCCTGAATAACTGGGGACTTCAGGCATGTGCCGCAACATCCAGCTAATTTTTGTATTTTTTGTAGAGACCAGTCTCTGGTTGGTCTTGAACTCCTGGAGTCAGGCAATCTGCTTGCTTTGGCTTCCCAAAGTGCTAGGATCACAGCCTTGAGCCACCACACCTGGCCAAGTGTCATAATTTTTAGTGTTTCTGCAATATTTCCCCAAAGTGGGTAGATCATAATTTATTTAGTGAATCTTTTATTGCTGGGCTTTTTAGGTAAGGTGGACACTAAAAGTTACCTTCTTGGATCCCATATTCTCTGTGTATCATAGTCCTAATGTTAATGCCTTCTAGTGAGGGCCCTGCACTTGAACTTGTTAGGAATAAAATAAAAAGCTTCCTATAACAGTTTGTTTTGAGAGCTTGGGAGTGGCAAACTGAGCTCTCAAGAGGCCTGCTACCTGTTTCTGTAAATTTTTATTGGAAGACGCCCAAGATAATCTGGGTTTTGAATTCTGGCGTTACCACTTAATACTTATTACTAAGTTTCTGTTTCTTCTGTAAAATGGACTTAATACTGGTACCTGCCATAAAGAATTGTGTGAATTAAATGAGATTATACATACAAAGCTCTTAAGATACGGCATGAAGTGTTCAATAAATGTTAGCTGTTAACATTGCTGTTTCAGGGAATTTGAAAATGTTTTGTCTCTGCCAAAATATATCATCAGTTCACCAAAATTTCAATGACTCAGACCCAATTTAGAGCCACAGGTCTGTTGTGTGTGTGTGTGTGTGTGTGTGTTTTTTTTTCTTGAGTGCAGTGGTGAGACCTTGCTTCAGTGTAACCTGCAACGCCCAGTCTCAAGCAAGCAGTTCTCCCACCTTAGCTTCCCGAGTAGCTGGGACTACAGGTGTGCGCCATCACGCTTAGCTAATTTATTTATTTATTTTGGGTAGAGACAGGGTCTTGCTATGTTGCCAGGGCTGGTCTTGAACTCCTGGGCCTCAAGTGATCTTCCCACTTCACCCTCCCAAAGTGTTACGATTACAGGCGTGAGCCACCGCACCTGGCCAAGAGCCATTGCTCTTGATTCGTTAGTTACTTATTTCTCATTGGATCCTAGTGAGCATATGATGAAAGCTAGCGCTTTACACAAAAAAATGCATACGTGCAGCTGGGCACGGTGGCTCACGCTTGTAATTCCAGCACTTTAGGAGGCTGAAGCGGGCAGATCACCGGAGGTCAGGAGTTTGAGACCAGCCTGGCCAACGTGGTGAAACCCCTTCTCTACTAAAACTACAAAAATGAACTGGGAGTGGTGGTGGGTTCCTGTAATCCCAGCTGCTCAGGAGACTGAGGCAGGAGAATCGCTTGAACTGGGAGGTGGAGGTTGCAGTGAGCCGAGATCATGCCACTGCACTCCAGCCTGGGCGACAGAGCGAGACTGTCTCCAAAAAAAAGTGCATATGTGCGTTAACAGAAAATTTTTGTACAGTGTAAGAGATAAAGGGCTCAAGAATCATCATTTTTTAGTTTCCTGGTATTTCTCTCCCCACTTCAAATCTATAGACACACCTTTGTTATGTATAAAAATATTTTCCGAGGCGGGCGGATCATGAGGTCAGGAGATCGAGACCATCTTGGCTAACACAGTGAAACCCCGTCTCTACTAAAAATACAAAAAAATTAGCTGGTTGTGGTGGCAGGCGCCTGTAGTCCCAGCTACTCAAGAGGCTGAGGCAGGAGAATGGCATGAACCTGGGAGGCAGAGCTTGCGGTGAGCAGAGATTGTGCCACTGCACTCCAGCCTGGGCGACAGAGCGAAACTCCATCTCAAAAAAAAAAAAAATTGTTTTTAATTGTTGAACGTTGCTTTATTCCTGTATGTCTATTTGTTACACCTTGTTATCTAACTAGATTGTGGTCTCAATTGAGCCAGGGTGACTGACAGTTTTACGTTTGGTATAGAGTGTAGCATAATTGACAGTTGAATTTTATTGATGAAGTTCTTAGATCTTCCTTCTAATTAAATTATACCAGTAAACTAGGAAAAGTGCTAGTCCTTCTGTGAATATACATGAGTTCTTCCTATAAGATGTAGGTTACATGCTGTATATAAGTGGCTAGTTTATTGTCTCTAGATCATTTAAAAACTTAGTAATTTTAATTTTATAATGATTTTACATTTATAAAAAAATTGCAAAGATAGTAAAGTGAGTTCCTGTATAACCCACACCCAGTTTTCCCTTCTAGATCATTTTGAATTTGGCTTAGACGTTTTGTTTACTCTTATGTTTGAGAACCTATAGGACATGTAGAGAATCATTCACTCTGACTTTAAGGCGCATAGAAAGACAAAACAGTTAGTGCCCTAAGAGGTGGTGACTGTGTTCTTTCTTTTTTTTTGGAGATGGAGTCTTGCTCAGTCACCCAGGCTGGAGTGCAATGGTGCAATCTCAGCTCACGGCAACTCCGCCTCCCAGGTTCAAGCGATTCTCCCGCCTCAACCTCCCAAATAGCTGAGATTACAGGCACCTGCCATCATGCCTGGCTAATTTTTATATTTTTGCAGAGACAGGTTTCACCGTGTTGGCCAGCTGGTCTAGAACTCCTGATCTCAGGCGAGCCACCCACCTTGGCCTCCCAAAGTGCTGGGATTGCAGGTGTGAGCCATTGGGCCCAGCCGGTGGACTGATTTCTATGAGTGCTCATGGAAGAGAGAGGTGACTGACTGCCAGTCAAGGAGATAAAGGAATAATTTTGCTACAGGAGCTGGCATTTGAATTGATCCACATGGGGTTTGGCCTTACAGGAGCTAGGGAAAGAAACGGGATGCTAATTTAGATGGCCTGATTCATTCCCAGTGGTTACTGCTGTTCTGAGGATGATCAAGGCATGTTGTACTTGAAGGAAAGGGGTATGGTTTTGGCTGCAGCAATTGTACCCTCTCAGACATCCTGTGACTTTTGCTTAAGACTGTCATGGGGATTGCCACCGTCTCCAGCCTGTTTCGTTCTTAGATTCTTCTTTCACTAGGTGGTTTCATCTTTTAAATCCAGCATACATTGTGAACCCTGCCTTTGAGACCTTATTTTTTGATGTGATTGTAAGCAGGTAGCTGAGTTGCATGCTCACTGGATCTGTGGCTTCCCTCCTCTCCTGTCAGGTGTCAGAAATGGCTGTTTCTGAGCTACCCGGTAACCCCAATGCTGTCTGGACAGTGCGTCGACACATTGAAGGTAAGCAGCTCTTTCCCAGTAGTCAAAATGAGGGTCTGGGTGCCATTGACATAGAAGGCTTAAAAGGCTGTGTTCCTAATACTTCTGTATCATTTCATTTAGCACCATATACCAGAAACTTTCTGGCCCAACACCATTTTTGAGGCTCTTTCAGGATGCCTTCACCTACCATTTCTTTTTGTGCAGGTGGGAAAGAGGGGACATAGGTTGGCTGTTATATTTTAGTACATATAGGTTTCAGTATCATAGAGCTGTCAAATGTGATGTTGACTTTATATTCATAAAGGTACTGGTTTCATCTGTAAGAGGTATGATGTGAGGGAAAGTTGTGCTTTTTCATTCTTCTTCAACTATATTCTTTTAAATTGTTTTGAAACCACAGTGAAATTCAAGGTGGTGTTCTAGGAATTAAGAGATTTGGGAAACCTTGTTAGTCAGTCTTGCTAGTGCTTAAGGAAAGCAGAGTAGAATTGAGTGGAATTAGAATTTTAGTGTGAGTGGAAAAGCGGGGATGGGAAAGGAGAAGGGAGTTTGAGCTCCTGGATGTAAATGGTCATCTGATCCTAAAACTTTGAAAGTAATAGGAGAATGCCTAGTAGTTAGTGCAATAACAGGGAAGTCTTGTGACAAGACTTGAATTGCAGCCTCATAGAAAGAAAGCTCAGTCTCATTTTTCCCTTGATTCACATTGGAGGTATGTTTTTCTCTTGTTCTCTCAGGAATATGGGATGGGTGAGTAAGATCATCCTTGCCAGCAGACAGCTTTTTCAATAAAACAGCTGTAATTCTGCCTGATAGATATTCTGCCTGTATGAAACAGATTTTTTAAGGAGTTGGGAAACATGGAGGAGGAAAACAACTTACTATTAGTAGAATACTCACTTTTGTGGATTTAACTTTCATTATAGGCATTTGAATCATATCCAAGTTGAGTAGAAAGGGAAAAATGTGAATAGGAAATGGATAGGCTTATAAGCTGAAAAGATAATTATTAGGCACCTGGTTTTGTGTGTAATATCTACATAGAAGTTGGTCCGTGTTGGTGTTTTACTTTGGTTTGGTGGCTTGTTGACATTATGGCTGTGAAAAGCATTGTCTAGACTGTTTGAATTAGAAATGTGTTTTAAGATAACCTATTGTGCTCCTTCTTTTTTCCTTTTAACTTTTTAAATAAACTTACTTTAAAACAGATTTAGGGCGGGGTGCGGTGGCTCATGCCTGTAATCCCAACACATTGGGAGGCCGAGGTGGGCGGATCGCCTGAGGTCAGAGTTTGAGACCAGTCTGGCCAACGTGGTGAAACCCCATCTCTACTAAAAATACAAAAGTTAGCTGGGTGTGGTGGTGCACGCCTGTAATCCCAGCTACTTAAGGGGCTGAGGCAGGAGAATCGCTTGAACCTGGGAGGCGGAGGTTGCAGTGAGCCGAGATCGCACCACTGCACTCCAGCCTGGGTGAGAGAGTGAGACTCCATCTCAAAAAAAAAAAAGAAAAAGAAAATAGAGTTAGGTTTATAGAAAAGTTAACTCTCACTTCTATGAAGAAGACAGGAAGTTACAGGGGTTGAGTGTCTCAAGATACAGTCTGAGTAATGGGGATAGAAAATCCTGGCTCCTGAATCTCAGTCGAATGCCCATTTTGATTAACTGCAGTGAGATTCTGTGGATCTTGGTGGTTTCTTTCAGGATAAATTTAGTTGTTTGAGTGCCCACCATGTACTCAGTAACAAAGACTCTTTGCCTCAGAGCACTTGCCATCTAAAAAACAAGACAAGTATACAGAACTGTTGTGTGTTGTGAATGTGGTGAAAGGCACAGGTACATTGCTGGGAGGGGTTAAAGGACAGGGCATGTGTTTGAAGGTCAGGACAGGCTCTTTAGAGGGACAGCATTTGCTAAGTCAGTGATAGGCAGTTTGTTGCATTATGTAGTTGAACATTTTTCTCCTTTATTAAATGTCAGAAGTCTTGGAAAGGACTATATCCTACTAAATTTTACTCTTTAGGTACTGTAATTTGGGAGTCACCTGTAAATACAGGTCGGGTTCTCTTGGTTCACTCACTTTCCAGATACCCCCACTTACTATTGAGTGAACATTCCTTCTTCCCGCACATGCTGAAGTCTTCCAGGCAAATACTAACCTTGGCTGGTACTTGGTGATGCACACTACCAATACCAAGCCTTTTTTTCTCTTCCACAGGTGGCTGGTGAAGGTGCTGATCACCACAGGTGTGTACCTACTGCTAGGGTCGATTGTGGGGTCTTATAGTTTATCCAAGGAGAGGGACCTGCACATAATATTGAGGCTGCCCTGATGGTGTCTTTCAGAGGGTAACTGCAGTTGGATGTCACTGGGCATAATAGTGCTGCACACCGTCTGCCTGTGCATCAGATGGTCTGAGGCAGGAGTCTGCCTCTCTACTTTCTCCCACAGAATTTGTCATGTATGGTTAATTTGCCTTTTACTAAGCTAAAAGAGTCTCTAGCTAGAGAACTTTAGCTTCATACTCTCTTGGAGTTGTACATTCCAGGTGTACTGACCGAAAGATCAGGACTTGGAGAAAGCTTTTGAGTATATTCAGGACTTGCTGAAGCAAGATAAGTATCAGATTCCCTTGTCTATGAAGTGAGAGTGAGTTACTGGAGCTTCAGGTATCTGGGTGGTCACTCACTTTACCTTTTGGAGTGAGCTGCTGATTGAGCCTCAAATCCTAAGGCAAGTAGAAGAGAAAAGCATTCCCTCCTCTGGGGTCCTCAGCAGTGTTCAGACAGATGAGAGCCCTGTTGAATTGAGACCTAAAGATACATTCTCATACCCTGATAGATTCTTCATTGAGGTATGAACTATTGTTTTTTCACATGAGACTTACATTCGTTAGAAAAGGGTAGTGTGGATGGTACAGTTCCTAGTCATTTACCTTGACTAAAGCTTGGCTTTGTTCTGAACTCCAATGTTTTTTTAAAATTAATTTTTTGTGGACTGGGTGTGGTGGCTCACGCCTGTAATCCCAGCACTTTGGGAGGCTGAGGTGGGCGGATCACCTGAGGTTGGGAATTTGAGACCAGCCTGACCAATATGGAGAAACCCTGTCTCTACTGAAAATACAAAATTAGCTGGGCGTGGTGGCACATGCTTGTAATCCCAGCTGCTAGAGAGGCTGAGGCAGGAGAATTGCTTGAACCTGGGAGGCGGAGGTTGTGATGAGCCAAGATCGCGCCATTGTATTCCAACCTGGGCAACCAGAGTGAAACTCTCTCCAAAAAAAAAAAATAATAATAAGTTTTTATAAAGTTGGGGTCTTGTTATGTTACCCAGGCTGGTCTTGAACTCCTGAACTCAAATGATCCTCCCTCCTCAACCTCCCAAAGTGCTTGAACCACCGTGCCCAGCTTGAACTCCAACTTTAATCTGCAGTCACTCAAGTACATAAGAGTTAATCTACTGCAAGTCTTCTTCACTATAGAAGGAAGGAGGGTAGAAGTTACAGTGTGCTTGATAGTCACAGGGCAGTGTTTATTTTGAGGAAATCTGTGATGTAAAGTAGCTTTGAGACGTCGTTGACTCTCCTACTTGTTGAATTGTCTAGCAAAAGTATGACCCTATTTAAGTTCACTGAGCATTTATTCTCTTTTATGTTTGAGTAGTCTGAAGTCTTGGTCAAAGGAAAGGCACCCCTCCTCCCTTCTCTCCCATGAAAGTCAAAAGTTGTATGGTCTGTCTTTTGGAAGGTCCCTTTTTCCTTTTGGTGAAGATCCGAGACCAGGAATCCTGACCAGTTACAGCCTTTTGTTGCTTGGCTTTAATTTTCTTTGACACAGCTTTTAAGGTTATTAGGTTTCAGTAATGAGAACATGGTAAATGATACTGTATTCATATAATGTTAAACAACTTCTGTTATTTTTACACAACAAAAATTTCTAGTATAAAAACTGAGAACTGGACTAAAGGTTCCAAACTTGGTGTTACATGGGGATGGATTTTGGTTTTGTTGTAAGCTACTGAGCCATCCATTTCAGAGATAACCATGTCCTTACTTGTTTTATGATAGTGAGTGGTGCTTAGTCTTACAAAGCCACCTTATGAGACGTTCCCAAAGCATTTGATGTATGTTGACAGTTCTAGCAAAATAACCAAAAACCAAGTATCTTTTTGTCCAATATTATTCCTTATGATTTGGAAATTGAACCTTTACTCTGTGGATTCCTGGTCTAACCATTAGAGCAGGCCCATTGGGAAAGATCTTTAATCCTTGTTTTTCAGCCACCACAGTACGTACATATATATGTAATATTAACTGAAACAAAAATTTCACGAAACAGTAGTTATCCTACTATATGTGAAGCAACTTCATAAATTACATTTATTTCTGTTAAGAAGTGCCTATTGTGCAACACGTTAAATTGATTTTCTGTCCTGCTAATAGGGCAGAACACTACTGTTGGCCATGCCAATGATACATATTCTTTTTTGTTTGTTTTGAGACAGTCTCATTCTGTCGCCCAGGCTGGATTGCAGTGGGGCGATCTCAGCTCACTGCGGCCTCTGCCTCCCGGGTTCAGGCAATTCTGCTGCTCAGCCTCCCGAGTAGTTGGAATTACAGATGCCCACCACCACACCCAGCTAATTTTTGTATTTTATTTGATTTATTTTTTAGTAGAGACGGGTTTCACCCTGTCGGTCAGGCTGGTTTCAAACTCCTGACCTCAGGTGATCCGCCCACCTTGGCCTCCCAAAGTGCTGGGATTACAAGCATGAGCCATCATGCCCGGTCGAATGATAACATCTTCACTTGACTCCTGCTTCTGTAAAGAATGCTGATTCTGCAGAACTGATCTAGTAACCTTAGTTCAGCTGAATCTCATGTGAAGTCATCAGAACCAAAAGTATGCCCTTCATGTGGACCAGCCCTGTGGTGGGCTGGACCAGCCCTGTGGCATTGAGCTCTTGACAAGTGCTTAGGCAGACAGGGTCCTATAGCTCCTACTGCTAGGAGTGAGGTAGCCACTACATTGTTTGGTGCCTTGTCTTCTTCTGTCCCTTTTTTACCTGATTTCTGGGTAAGGGGGTGTTGATACAAAAATTCAAATGTAAAGGAGGAAAATCTCAACTCTTTTAAAAAATTAGCATGCCTTTAGTCAACATTTATCAAGCTTTATGCCAAACATGGTACTGGATGGGGACACTGGCAGAAGCTGTTGTATGTTGTAGGGTGAGATACATGGAAAATAGATGGCCTTTATGGGATCTGCAGAAGAAACTGAGGGTTTCTGGTATACCTCAAGTCGTCTGACTTCCTTGAGAAACTCGTTAGTGTTTATTCAACCACATTTAATTAGAAGAAGCAAATTCTAATAGGATTGCTCACGACCACACAATTGTTCTGTTTCTAAATAGTGAAAAACCAGACAGGTCAAGGAATAACAATATAAACAATCCCCACCCCCCATTTCCTGGTTATCTAGTTTTCTTACATCATTCTCACTGGGACTAGGATTCTCAGCTTCCAACCCTAGAATGAGTTAGTGTCACAGAGGCTTAAGTAATCTCTGTTTTATTAATTAGAGCTTATGTTCATTTCTACATAAGCTTCTTTTGGAAGAAGTTAGGGGTCTTTCCTAGTTAGAAGGAGTATCTCTTCTTAGGAAGGGGTTGTATGATTGACAACTGGCACAAATAAATGAAGCTCTAGCTATCTCTTCTTAGGAAGGGGTTGTATGATTGACAACTGGCACAAATAAATGAAGCTCTAGCTCAGTATGTTCATGTATCAACATTGTAGTATTTAAAATGTCCTCATGCCTCCGATTCCCTTGCTTTGTCCCTCTCACTTCTTTAGCAGATGTCTCAAGAAAACATTGAGGAAGCAGGGTATATCTGTAGGCTCTTATGACCCCTAGTTTTCTTCTGGATCATCTTGCTCTGTGTGCATGTGTATGTGTGTAATAACTACGCATAGAAGAAGTGCCTTGGAAGGTTTCTGAAGAGAACTCTTAGTGTTTCATTTGGCTTTGTAATTCTGATGAGTTCTTATCTAACCAGCTCCCTTCTTTTCTTTTTCAGATGAGTTTGATGCCTACATCATTGTGTCTTTCGTGAATGCCACCCTGGTGTTGTCCATTGGAGAGACTGTAGAAGAAGTGACTGACTCTGGGTTCCTGGGGACCACCCCGACCTTGTCCTGCTCCTTATTAGGAGATGATGCCTTGGTGCAGGTGAGGGTTCTCAGAGCTTACCTACTTGGCCTGCTTTGTTCTTTCTTGGCCTTCATTGTGATGTGGCTGCTGTGTTCATGTCTCTTCACTCTCACCTTCCAGTAAGCCTTAGGGACGGAGCTTATGATTTTGGCACATAACATCCCCCTCTGTATTTGCCATTTTTCTGTTACAAAGCCACATCACTGCAGCTTTCATCTCTAGTAAAGATCTTTGTAAGTGTTTTGTTAATAAGCTTTGAACTTCTTTGAAGTGGACACCGCAAAACATTAACTATTTAAAAGTTGACCTTGCCTGGGGCCTGCTAACTCTTTTGTCATTGATTCAACTGGTTACTCAAATGCAGTGGCCCTACATCTGATTGTAGTGACAGATCTGATAGATGTGAGGGTCATTCTGAGTGATGAATCAAATTGTTAGAGTCAGGTTTCTTTCTGTTACTGACTCTAGGTCTATCCAGATGGCATTCGGCACATACGAGCAGACAAGAGAGTCAATGAGTGGAAGACCCCTGGAAAGAAAACAATTGTGAAGTGTGCAGTGAACCAGCGACAAGTGGTGATTGCCCTGACGGGAGGAGAGTTGGTCTATTTCGAGATGGATCCCGTATGTTATTTTATCATTCACTGTGGGACTTAGTGCAGGGTCCAGAGGGAAGGATGGGCATTGTAATCTAGTCATTTAGATGACAGTATGGTGAAACCCTGTCTCTACTAACAATACAAAAATTAATGGGCCTGGTGACACACACCTGTAGTCCTAGCTACTTAGGAGGCTAAGGCAGGAGAATTGCTTGAACCTGGGAGGCGGAGGTTGCAGTGAGCTGAGATCATGCCACTGCACTCCAGCCTGGCAACAGAGCGAGACTCCATCTCAAAAAAAAGAGAAAAAAAAGCGAGTTGGAGTGACAGTGTTCACAAACCAATTTGGCCCTTTACAGAGATGGGGAAAAAGGGTAAGTTGATGTCTAATTCTGGGTAGAGTTATGAATTCCCCTGTTAGCAACGAAACACTTGCTCCTCCTGCATTTCACTCCCTACTTTTCCAACAAATATTTGGCATAGAATTGATTTCTGCAGTCTGATTCCATTTCAGAAAACTTCTATATGGAAGAATGTTCAGTACACATAATTACCTTGCTCTCAGGAGGGCTCTAGTGTGGCCAGATTTGTAGCCTGACTGTACCTTTGGTTGAGATGTCTTTGTCTTCAACCATATTTGAATTCCCTTCACCCAAAGTATTCTTGTAAACACATAAACAGTTTTATATATCTCCATTTCCTGAGAGCAAAGTTGGCTAAGAAAATTTGTGGCACATTGACCTTGTTCATTCTCTTATTGATGGAAGATACTCATTTTGCTTGCTGTGAGCCTATTAAATTCAGTCTTGAGAACTCAGGTAGAGAAATTCTTGTCATTGATTATAGTAAGAGGAGTGAGAGTATGCAGAAGAAAATACAACAGCCATCCTTCATTCTCTGGATCCAGGGTTTTGGGGTGAATTGGAGCATATAGACCCACCCCTTTGTAGTTTTGACCTCGCTCTGTCTTTCCTCTTATAGTCAGGACAGCTGAATGAGTACACAGAACGGAAGGAGATGTCAGCAGATGTGGTGTGCATGAGTCTGGCCAATGTACCCCCTGGAGAGCAGCGGTCTCGCTTCCTGGCTGTGGGGCTTGTGGACAACACTGTCAGAATCATCTCCCTGGACCCCTCAGTGAGTGACACTCTGAGCTTCAAGGATCATCTGGTTGGAACCTGAGCATCTGGCCCACTCCTGATGTCCATCTCTGAGATCAACTGGGTTAGACCCCAGAATCCATACCTGCTACTTCTCTTGTCATGGCAGTGTGTTCCAGGAGTTTCCTGCTGTGGTTTAAGGATATGATCTGAGACTACAGAAATGTTTCTTTGGCTTAAACCTCAACTCCCTTTTTTTAGTTAAAAACCGAGACTGCATAAATTTGACTTGCTGCAGGACCCTAGATGACTTTTCGGGAGGTGTGCTTTGCTTAGTTACCTTTACTATTATCTTCTTTGACACAAGGAGGAAAGCATGATCTTCCTGAAGCTTATTCTGAGATTGGGTATAACTAATAACCCAATACTCTCTTAGAACTCACTCCCGGGGCTTTTTCTGTGCATAAGGAAGTACTTTTTCAATCCTAGAATTAGATTTCTCTGGGTATGTTTTTGTCCTAAAATTGTCATTTTCTGTGTTTTTATGATTTTTCTCTCCCTCTCAGGACTGTTTGCAACCTCTAAGCATGCAGGCTCTCCCAGCCCAGCCTGAGTCCTTGTGTATCGTGGAAATGGGTGGGACGGAGAAGCAGGATGAGCTGGGTGAGAGGGGCTCGATTGGCTTCCTATACCTGAATATTGGGCTACAGGTAAGAGATCCAGAGGCCTACATTGTGGACATCAGGCCTTCTGTAGGTTTCACACACTCCTTTGTTTGGTAACAGGCGTTTCCTCTGCCCGTGGTTTCAGATCCTCACCTATGAAAAGTAAACAGTGTCACTCTGGGTTCCACTTTTCTCAGCTCTTTGATTTGAACAAATCAGGCTGGGAAAGAAGTATTTTGATCAAGTGCTTTTTGATAGCTACTCTAAGTCAGAACTGGCTGGGTTCCTCAAGGATCAACTAGTTCCCACTATTCATTAGTTTCAGAAACAGAAACAAATACCTCTCAGTTCATCATTGTCTTCATTTAGCAATAAAGGACCCCTAAATGTTCTCTGTTGTCAAAGTTGCTGAGCTCTTTGTGCGGGAAAAAAAGCACTCTTTGTGCTTTGACCCTAAGAGTGTCAGGATTTTTGATCATATGCTTTTCATTTTCCTTAATGATTATTGACTCAGACATCTAAGTAATCGAACCCAGGTACTTTTTGCTTTTTAATTTTACATCCTAATGTAGAAATCTCAAACATAGCCAGAAGTTAGAGAGACTAATACAATGAACTTCCATGTACCCCATTTTTGGGGGGGAGGGTTGTTATTATTTTTCTTTTTTAGTTTTATTTTGTTGGATTTTTATGGGCTGCCACATGAGTTTTCTATCTTTTTTAGTTTTTTTTTTTTTTTTTTTTTTTTTTTTTTTTGAGACGGAGTCTCACGCTGTTGCCCAGGCTGGAGTGCAGTGGCGCGATCTCGGCTCACTGCAAGCTCCGCCTCCCGGGTTCCCGCCATTCTCCTGCCTCAGCCTCCTGAGTAGCTGGGACTACAGGCGCCCGCCACCGCGCCCGGCTAATTTTTTGTATTTTTAGTAGAGACGGGGTTTCACTGTGGTCTCGATCTCCTGACCTTGTGATCCGCCCGCCTCGGCCTCCCAAAGTGCTGGGATTACAGGCTTGAGCCACCGCGCCCGGCCTATCTTTTTTAGTTTTAACAGCTATCAACAACATTCTGCTGTTGTTGTTTTGTCTTTTCCCTGGACTATTTTAAAGCAAATCCAAGATCTATCATTTCATCTATAAATACTTGATAATGTAGCTCCAACAGATGTCTGTTTTTGTAAGATATTAGTATTATGCTCAGCAAAATATAACAATAGTTCCTTATTACCATGTTCCAGTTTTCCCTGTTCTTCTTTCCCCCAATGTGTCTTTATAGTTGGTTGTCCTCAGGATCTCAGCATAGCAGTCTATGCTTTTTCCATTTGCTTCATCTGTCTTTTTATGTCTCTTAAACTGTCCTACCCCATTTTGAAGCATTACAAGATAAGATCATTTGTCTTGTAGCATTTCCCACCTTCTGGACTTTAAAGTCATTCCTTGTGTGTTCAATGTTCCCGTATCCTCTGTATCAAGCTGATGGGTAGAGTATTAGACCATGCCGTCCCTTAGAAATGTAAGGTGAGCTACAGGTGTAATTTAAATTTTCTAGTAGCCACGAACAGGCAAAAAGTAATTTTTTTTTTTTTTTTGAGACGGAGTCTCGCTCTGTCACCCAGGCTGGAGTGCAGTGGCCAGATCTCAGCTCACTGCAAGCTCCGCCTCCCGGGTTTACGCCATTCTCCTGCCTCAGCCTCCCGAGTAGCTGGGACTACAGGCGCCCGCCACCTCGCCCGGCTAGTTCTTTGTATTTTTTAGTAGAGACGGGGTTTCACGGGGTTAGCCAGGATGGTCTCGATCTCCTGACCTCGTGATCCGCCCGTCTCGGCCTCCCAAAGTGCTGGGATTACAGGCTTGAGCCACCGCGCCTGGCCAGGAAAAAAGTAATTTTAATGTTTTTTTTTTTCCTTTTTAAAAAAAAGCAGAGACAGGGTCTCGCTGTGTTGCTTAGGCTGGCCTTCTCTTGAACTCCTGGCCCCAAGCAATCCTCCTACATTGGCCTCCAAAAGTGCTAGTGGGAATGCAGGCATCAACCACTGTGCCTGGCCAGTTTTGATGTTTTATTAACTCTGTGTATCTAAAATCATTCCAACATGTAGTTAATATAAAAATTGCTGAGCTATTTTACCTTTTTTTCTCTCTCTTTTTTTTAAACTAAGTCTGAAATCTGGTATTTGGCACTTTATACTTAACGTCTTAGTTCTCTTTAAAATTTATTTTTATTAAAAAAATAATTTCTTCCTTGAGACAGAGTCTTACTCCATTGCCCAGGCTGGAGTGCAGTGGTGTGATCTCAGCTCACTGCAGCCTCTGCCTCCTGGGTTCAAGCGATTCTCATGCCTGAGTCTCTTGAGTAGCCGGGATTATGGTGTGCACCACTACTCCTGGCTAATTTTTCTTGTGTCTAGTAGAGATGGGGTTTTGCCATGTTGCTCAGGCTGATCTTGACCTCCTGAGCTCAAGCGATCCACCCACCTTGGCCTCCCAAAGGGCTGGGATTACAGGTGTGAGAAACCACACCGGGTCCTGTCTCAGTTCTGACTAGCCACATGTGGCTTGGGGTAGCTATAGTATCGGATATTGCAGAAGAAGAAAGTTGGTTAGATTCAGATTTCATTATTAGGGGAGGGGGACAGGAATATAGGTGGTGCTGTTTACTCCTATTGCATCATGTCAGGAGGTGTGTAATGTCTGGTTGTCCTACTCACAGTGATGTTGGGATGTTTATCTGTATCTGTGTTAAAGTTCCCATCAACCTTTTACTTACAGCTATTACACACATTGCCTAGGTTCATTCTTTCTTTAGTAGTTGGAAAATGATTTATTTCTTTTGGGATTTAATTAGTTGGAGTTCTAAAGACAAAATTTGCATCATTTCTTTGCTTACTCTCAGTTCATACAGGAGAAGGAAAAGTACTTTTTTTCCCATTGTTCACCTGTTTTCAGGGTAAGGAGTGAGAGCCACAGCACTCCCTTCAGTGGGGACCCGTAAAGTGGGTTTGTTGCTGTTTTTTATAGTAACACTGGTCAGGTGCTGTAATCCCAGCACTTTGAGAGGCTGAGGTGGATGGATCGCTTGAGCTTAGCTCCTTGGGAAGTTGAGGTGGGAGGATTGCTTGAGCCTGGGAGGTGGAGGCTGCAGTGAGCCAAGATTGTGCCACTGTACTCCAGCCTGGGTGACAGTGAGACCCTGTCTCAAGAAATAAAAATTAAAAATAAAAAATAGAGTAACATCATAAACTTGTGGATTTTTATGTATTTGTGCTTAAAACTCCTCTTTTTTTTTTTAAACAGAGACAGAGTCTCACTATGTTGGCCAGATTGTTCTTGAGCTCTTGGCCTCAAGCAGTCATCCTTCCTTGGCCTTCCACAGTGCTGTGATTACAGATGTGAGCCACCTCACCTGGCTTTTTTTTGAGGGGGGTGGGGGTTGGTAAATTGCCTCATTCTAGAAGAGTAGGAATTTCTATTTGAAGTTAGTTCCTTTGTCCTTTTAACATGACCCCACAATTTGTAGGGGTTTCCTTGCCTTGTTGCACAAGAAAGTGTCCCCACATAACATTCTTGCCCCAGCCCCAAACTAGTCATTCCATTTAGGAACCTTGTTCCTTTAAGAAGAAGTGCTGTTGGCCGGGCGCGGTGGCTCAAGCCTGTAATCCCAGCATTTGGGAGGCCTAGACGGGCGGATCACGAGCTCAGGAGATTGAGACCATCCTGGCCTACACGGTGAAACCCCGTCTCTACTAAAAAATACAAAAAACTAGCCGGGCGAGGAGGCGGGCGCCTGTAGTCCCAGCTACTCGGGAGGCTGAGGCAGGAGAATGGCGTCAACTCGGGAGGCGGAGCTTGCAGTGAGCTGAGATCCGGCCACTGCGCTCCAGCCTGGGTGACAGAGCGAGACTCCGTCTCAAAAAAAAAAAAAAAATAAATAAATAAAAAAAGAAGAAGTGCTGTTTAGGAACCATGGTCTTTGTGGTTATTTAATTATTTATTTGAAATATACAATAGTGAAGAAGGACTTAACATACATGGTAAAAAGAAATATTAAGAAGATATAGTGAAAAATAAGTGTGTTTTTACTTAGTAGATGCTCCATAATTTTGAATGATTAAGTGATTTAGTGAGAGAATGAATGAATGGCTATCTGATTGTTAGGATCTTTTTTAAACAACCAAGTCATTTCTTTCCATCTGCTCTAATTTCTTATATGAAGTAGCCAAGGGAGAGATTTTCCTGTCATACCTGATAAGCTTCCATCAGGCTTCACCTGCTCCCCTTCTTTTGATTAGAACGGTGTGCTGCTGAGGACTGTCCTGGACCCTGTCACTGGGGATTTGTCTGACACTCGCACTCGGTACCTGGGGTCCCGTCCTGTGAAGCTGTTCCGAGTCCGAATGCAAGGCCAGGAGGCAGTAAGTAATGAAGGTTGGGGACAGGCAACATGTTTGGGATTTTAGTAGCACCATCTTTGTTGTAAGCTTTACTTTTACTCAATTTGCCACTCCATCTTGATTGGTTTCCTTCATGTGGGAAGTCCTGAGTTTCCTAACCTAGAGCTTCCTCACTGGGGCTCCATGGCACCGTGTCATGATTTGGTTATAGTTGGGTTGAGATATCGATCCCTTTAGCCCTCTGGCTGGTCAAATAGGGCTGGAAACCTCCCCTCTAGGACACCACTAGCCATGAGAATTCTCAGGTTTTATCCCAGTCTTAGATCAGTGTCAAGTTAACTACCTAATGTGAAAGAGATTAGGAAACATTGTATCCTTTATAGTTAAGAATGTTAATGTTTCTGGGCACTGTGCTAACTGATTCCATTTAATTCTTTTTTTTTTTTGAAATGGAGTCTCACTCTGTCGCCCAGGCTGGAATGCAATGGTGCAAGCGTGGCTCACTGCAACCTCTGCCTCCTGGGTTCAAGCGATTCTCTTGCCTCAGCCTCCCGAGTAGCTGGGATTACAGGCGCATGCCACCAGGCCCAGCTAATTTTTGTATTTTTAGTAGAGATGGGGTTTCACTATGTTGGCCAAGTTGGTCTCGAACTCCTGACTTCAGGTGATCTGCCCGCCTTGGCCTCCCAAAGTGCTGGGATTATAGGCATGAGCCACCACACCTGGCCTTCATTCCATTTAATTCTTGCAGCTGCCCAGCCTTGTGGTACTATTTTCATTTTATACGCGTGGAAGCAGGCTTTGAGAGATGAAATGATTAGTCTAGATCATATGGCTCGTAGCCCATGCTTTTCACATATGCTAAGCCATGGTGCCTCTCTCTAGCCCTCTTTTTCTTAAGATAGCCTGTTAGATTTCTAGAATATCTTAGGATACTCTGCAGACTGAAATTTGGGGATAGGGCTTTTGGTCACCTTACCATGTTTGTATTTTTTCCCAAACCTTATTGGAGCTGTTTTTTTTTCCCCTCAGGTATTGGCCATGTCAAGCCGCTCATGGTTGAGCTATTCTTACCAATCTCGCTTCCATCTCACCCCCCTGTCTTACGAGACACTGGAATTTGCATCGGGTTTTGCCTCGGAACAGTGTCCCGAGGGCATTGTGGCCATCTCCACCAACACCCTGCGGTGAGTGAGTGAGTGAAGCTCAGCAGGAAGCCTTTCTGCCAAGGGCTCAGACTGGTTCTGCCAGAGTGTTGGAGGAGGCTGTGAAGAGGTGGCAGAGAGCTGACTTTACCATGAAGCTTGTGTGTTGCAATTGAAACCTTCATTTGGCTCAGCATTTTAGTACCTGAGAGCCAAGTTTCGGTATTTTAGCTTCTGTTAAGACTTTCAAGGCAAAGCTTTAATACAGTCCAATCTTCCTGAGATTTCAGATTTTTGTTTTCTAGCGAAAGGGCATTGCAGTTGGACTAGTTTTAGAGCAAGTATTGGATCACTACATTGATAACTTTTCTTACTCTGTCTTGCCATTTGTGGTATTAAATCTTAAATTTTAACCTACATGAAAAAAGTTGACAGAACTGTTCTTCCTGATAATATTGATGTGAAGTTTGAGCACTATATGTAATATTGCTTGCAAGATGGAAAAGAACCTAAAATAACCCAGTCAGTTTGGCTTCCTCAAGTTTTTGGGGGCTTTTAAAATTAAGCCACCGAAGTTGTTCACATCCTGGTTATAATTATTGGCTGTTCATAATGAAACTGTGGCCTCTTGATAGATTAATCACTATTGCTTATCAAGTGAGCTCTCAAAATTTCTTTGCAGCAACTTTCAGCGTCTTTTCATGGTCATTGTCCTTTTTCTTTCTGTCATCTTTGTATTTATCTTCTGCTCTAGCAGAATTGATCTCCCTGCACTCCTCTACACCACTTAATATTTTTTAAATCTCTGCCTGTGCTGGAACGCTTCGCCCACATGCATACCTGCCTGTCAGTGTTCCCCTTGTCTTTTAAGCCAGCCTTGTATCCTCATCTGTGGTCCCTACCTCCTGAATTCCTATAGATTTAGATGATCCCTACAGATTTTTAGGCTTTCCTAGGAGCAGAACTTACTTCCCCCCAAAACTAAATCAGGGAAGATGACTGAGACATAAAAGCATAGTGCTTGGGGGCAGTTCATTTTTAAAATTATTTTTATTTTTAAATTTATTTTTTTGAGACAAAGTCTTGCTCTGTTGTACAGGTTGGAGTGCAGTGGTGTGATCATGGCTCCCTGCAGCCCCAACTTCCTGGACTCAAGCTATTTCTGCCTCAACCTCCCAAGTACCTGGTGGGACTATAAGCGCATGCCATCATGCCCGGCTAATTTTTGTGGTTTTTTAAATAGAGACAGGATTTTACCTTGGTGCCCAGGCTGGTCTTGAGCTCCTGAACTCAAGAGATTCTCCCACCTCAGCCCCCCAAGTAGCTGGAACTACAGGTGCGTGCCACCATACTCAGCTTTTTTTTGGGTATTTTCAATAGAGTTGGTGTTTCCCCATGTTGCCCAGGCTGGTCTTGAACTCCTAGCCTTAGGTGATCTGCCCGCTTCGGCCTCCCAAAGTGCTGAGATTACAGTCGTGAGCCACTGTGCCCAGCTCGTATCTTTTTTAATGTAGAGAATAAACTACAAATAAAACTCCATCATTAGAGATCAGGTAACTATATTTTTTAGGGTACCTGGGTTCTGCCCGTTTTGCACATAGTTTGGCTTATGTGTGCATCTCTGTTCAATTTGACAGAAATTTGTAGGTCCCCTATTTGCTGTCTCTTGCATTGTCAAAGTTTTCCAAAACTGAGGTGATTTTTATTCACAAAGGCATCCACTTTATTTTATGAAGCACAGTCACTACAGATACCATATATGTTCAGGTAATTGCAGTGTTCACAACAAATTTGGGATTGGGCGCTTTATTATCATTAGAGTGATTAAAAAAAAATCTTGACAATCGTTAGTGTTTCATTGGTGAGAACTAGAATTGCCATGAATTGTGGTAGGGTGTTGCCAGATGGGAAGGCCCTTCCCGGATCTCTCTGTCTGCAGTGCAGTTTTCTAGATTAGGAGGCTGTTGTTTAATGTTGCCTAATGCCAGCGTTAGAGCTTCAGGGATTGATGTGTTTACTGACTGCTCAAAGCCTATTTCACCACCAATTTCTAGGTCCTGAGTGAGTATTAAGTAACTGCCTTGCTTTTCTGTCATAGCATTTTGGCATTAGAGAAGCTCGGTGCTGTCTTCAATCAAGTAGCCTTCCCACTGCAGTACACACCCAGGAAATTTGTCATCCACCCTGAGAGTAACAACCTTATTATCATTGAAACGGACCACAATGCCTACACTGAGGCCACAAAAGCTCAGAGAAAGCAGCAGATGGCAGAGGTAATGAGACTAACGTTCAGGGGTTCTGTTAAAAGATTTGTGAAATTATGTTGAAAAGTTTAAACTGCTCAGCACTTTTGGAGGCTGAGATGGGAGGATTGCTAGTTTGAGACCGGTCCGGGCAACATAGCAAAACCGCACCTCTATTAAAAATTTTGAAAGATAGCCTGGTGTGTTGGTGCACTCCTGGTATGTTGGCACACTCCACTGCATACCAGTGGCACTCTGGACATGAGACTCTGTCAAAAGTTTAAACTCCTGTAATTGTTGTTATATTCTTTGTTTTTAAAGATCTAGGCTCTTTTCAGCTTCTTTAAGCAGAGGCCTTTGCCCCAAAATACTTCATGTTAGAGCCTTTCTTGTAACCCAGGACTATACTCTGACCTCCATTTATTCACAATTAAGTTCCCTCTCTGAAACAGAATTCTCCAGTCTTTGAGCTTCCAAAATAGACTGTATTTCCTGGATTTGGGCCCAAAGGAGACAGCTTTCATGTTCTCCACAATACCAGCTCTTTCTAGAACTCATTGCCTAGCAAAAACCAAATAGCTAAACCACATAGAACTGTATCCAGCCTTAAAGAGTGGAGACAGAGTAGTCTTAGTAGGGGAAATCAGATGGGTTGGATAAAAAAATGGAGTTTCTGGCCGGGCGCGGTGGCTCAAGCCTGTAATCCCAGCACTTTGGGAGGCCGAGACGGGCGGATCACGAGGTCAAGAGATCGAGACCATCCTGGCTAACACGGGTGAAAACCCATCTCTATTAAAAAATACAAAAAAAAACTATCTGGGTGAGGTGGCGGGCGCCTGTAGTCCCAGCTACACGGGAGGCTGAGGCAGGAGAATGGCGTGAACCCGGGAGGCGGAGCTTGCAGTGAGCTGAGATCCGGCCACTGCACTCCAGCCTGGGCAACAGAACAAGACTCCTTCTCAAAAAAAAAAAAAAAAAGAAAAAACCCCTTGGAGTGTTCTTGCTACCTATCCTCTTCTCAGCCAGCCCCTACCTCTGAACATGCCAACTCAGTTGTTTGGTTTTTTGGGTTTAGGAAATGGTGGAAGCAGCAGGGGAGGATGAGCGGGAGCTGGCCGCAGAGATGGCAGCAGCATTCCTCAATGAAAACCTCCCTGAATCTATCTTTGGAGCTCCCAAGGCTGGCAATGGGCAGTGGGCCTCTGTGATCCGAGTGATGAATCCCATTCAGGGGAACACACTGGACCTTGTCCAGCTGGAACAGAATGAGGCAGCTTTTAGGTAAGGAGCCCAGGACAGTTCAGGGTTTGGTAGCCTGGAACAGGAGCTCTCTGGGTTTTGACGAAGGCCTTACTCTTGCCTCTTACTTTGTGTGTAGTGTGGCTGTGTGCAGGTTCTCCAACACTGGTGAAGACTGGTATGTGCTGGTGGGTGTGGCCAAGGACCTGATACTGAACCCCCGATCTGTGGCAGGGGGCTTCGTCTATACTTACAAGCTTGTGAACAATGGGGAAAAACTGGAGTTTTTGCACAAGGTAGGAATCAGCCAGTGAGTGGTTCTCCTAGATCTTAAGTCCTATTGAATTCTCTTACTTTTGCTTATGTTATGGGTCAGGTCTTTTGGGGACCAGCTCCTTGATTCCAATCCATCTCTTACCAGCACATGGAAAATCCTGGGGCCTTCTAGCTGCGGTGATGCTCTTGTGCCTGTGCATTCCACAGTAAGGCTTTGTGCTAACCACCCATAATGGGGAGATGGATGCACATTGAATCAGTCCCTTTCTTACTGTTTTAATAAGTGGGCAACAATTTGTGACCAAAATTCAGCAGTTTAAATAATTAATATTCTGGCTGTGTGCGGTGGCTCACACCTGTAATCCCAGCACTTTGGGACCAGCCCGACCAACATGATGAAAGCCCGTCTCTACTAAAAATATAAAAATCAGCCAGGCATGGTGGCATGTACCTGTTATCCCAGCTACTTGGGAGGCTGAGGCAGGAGAATCACTTGAACCTGGGAGGCGGAGGTTGCAGTGAGCTGAGATTGTACCATTGCACTCTAGCCTGGTTGGCACAGTGAGACTGTCAAAAAAAAAAAAAAAAAAAAGATTTAGTGTTCTTTTCCATCTGCCTTCTCTGGGAAGTTACTGTTTAATGGGTACAGAGTTTCAGTTTGGGAAGATGAAAAAAAAGCTGGAGATGATAGTTACACAACAGTAAATGTGCTTAATGCCACTGAAGTGTATACTTAAAAATGACTGGGCATGGTGACTCATTCCTGTAATCCCAGCACTTTGGAAGGCCGAGGTGGGCGGATCACCTGAGGTCAGGGGTTCAAGACCAGTCTGGTCAATGTGGTGAAATCCCATCTCTATTAAAAATAAAAAATCAGCCAGGCATGGTGGTGGGCGCCTGTAACCCCAGCTACTCCAGAGGTTAAGGCAGGAGAATTGCTTGAACCTGGGAGGCAGAGGTTGTACTGTGCTGAGATTGTGCCACTGCACTCCAGCCTGGGCGACAGAGTGAGACTCTGTCTCAAAAAAAAAAGGATTAAGATGGTAAACTTTATGTTATGTCTGTTTTACCATAATTATTAAAATAAAAATAATATTCTCCTCCACACTGACAGCATGTGGATTCCTTCAACCCTACCATAAGGGGAGTATCCTCTAAGAAATACTTCATAGACCCTTTTGCGTATAAAATTTGTCTCTCCTTTACAACTGAGATGTCACTAGGCTGGGTGCAGTGGCTCACGCTTGTAATCCCAGCATTTTGGGAGTCTGAGTCGAGCAGATCACTTGAGCCCAAGAGTTTGAGACCAGCCTGGACAATGTGGTGAAACTCAGTTTCTACAGAAAATACAGATAATTAGTTGGGCGTGATGGCACATGCCTGTAGTCCCAGCTACTCGGGAGGCTGAGGTGGGAGGATCACCTGAGCCCAGGAAGTCCAGGCTATAGTGAGCCGTGATTACGCCTGCCACAGCCCTCCAGCTTGAGCGACAGTGAGATCCTGTCTCAAAAAAAAAAAAAAAAAAAGTCATTTTCCACTAGCATTTCTTTCCTGTCCCTCCACAAATTACAGTCACTTCTTAGCTACTAAGGCTTCACTATTATTTCATGAGGCCAGTTAAACCAAGCACAGGCTCTGGGCAGCTGTCATCAGGTACCAGAACTTCTTGTCACTTGTAGCATTGATCCCTCTGCTGGGTCAATGCAGCATGTGGGACCTGTTCACCCCAACACGCTGATTCATTAGCAAAATAAGATCACTGGTGTGTTTCTTAATGATAGGCTCCTGTGAAAGAAGACATTTCTAGGCGGAGAGGTGGGGCCTGTGTCTGGCTGGCATTTGTAATAGCTGTATTACGTGCTTTTCCTCTATAGACTCCGGTGGAAGAGGTCCCTGCTGCCATTGCCCCATTCCAAGGGAGGGTATTGATTGGTGTGGGGAAGCTGTTGCGTGTCTATGACCTGGGAAAGAAGAAGTTACTCCGAAAATGCGAGAATAAGGTAAGTGTGCTGGCGTTGGTGCTGAGATCTAGCTCACATGTCAAGGGCGGGGGCATTGGTGGGGTGGTGGGCATTGAGTTTTAAAATCTTACCTTTATTAGGACTAGTGTTACCCCAATTCCAGCTTCAGAATTATGCCCTTTTTTTTTTTTTCGAGATGGAGTCTCGCCCTGTTGCCCAGGCTGGAGTGCAGTGGTGCAATCTCGGCTCACTGCAACCTCCGCCTCCCGGGTTCAAGTGATTCTCCTGCCTCAGCTTCCCAAGTAGCTGGGATTATAGATGCATGCTGCCACGCCTGGCTAATTTTTTGTATCTTTAGTAGAGACAGGGTTTTACCATGTTGGCCAGGCTGGTCTCTTAACTCCTGACCTCATGATCCGCCCGCCTTGGCCTCCTAAAGTCCTGGGTTTACAGGCGTGAGCCACCGCACCAGCCCTTGAGTTTTGAGAGGAGCAGGAGTAGAGGATTCTCATTTCTTGACTTACCAAACAAGAACCAGCTTTCTATTTTGCTAGCTTCTGTAAGGAATGTAACTCTGAGAGTTAGGCATATATTTGCAGTATATTAAAAGCTATTTGGCTCTTTTTCCCACCTAGAATTCATTGCTAACTGCTGTTTTTGGGTATTTGCTGTTCTGCTGACCCTATATATGTCATATGGAAAGCTGGACTTTCTTTGGGTTCTGAACCCCAAGATTACACCCACTATTGTCCTTGTTTTCCCCAGCATATTGCCAATTATATCTCTGGGATCCAGACTATTGGACATAGGGTAATTGTATCTGACGTCCAAGAAAGTTTCATCTGGGTTCGCTACAAGCGTAATGAAAACCAGCTTATCATCTTTGCTGATGATACCTACCCTCGATGGGTCACTACAGCCAGCCTCCTGGACTATGACACTGTTGCTGGGGCAGACAAGTTTGGCAACATATGTGTGGTGAGTTGATGTTGTTCACTTGGGTTACAGTGATGTGTAGGAAAGCTGGCTCAGTTTGTTGTGGGTAAAGCCAAAGATGAATCAATTCTGAGGAGTAAAAATGGATATAAAATTCCATCCTACTAAAGCTAACTCTACAAGCAATCTGTTCTTTAAGCCTTCTTACTAGTCTTGGATTTTTCTCTGGTTTATCGCTCTCCTCTCTATTGAACATGATTTAATGATAGGTTTAGTTTGAGCTAATGGCTAATATTTCTTTTTACGTTTTATAAGAACTTTGGAATGTCTGTTGTCTGTGTTGTGTGGTTTTGGTATTATCCTTAGCTGTGTTAAACTCCTGCTCATGGGTCGATTCTTTTGAGTTTCTTGCTCCTCAGACACAGCTCCTGCCCACCAGAGCAGGTGCAGGACACACGGGCTCAGGCCTCTGTCTAGACAGTGCCCCTATGGCTGACTTGCAAGGACCTGGGCCAGACCTGTTGCTTGGCGACCCAGGTGAGCAGGTCTGGGCCCCAGCACTGTGACTTGTGTCACTTCCTTGTAGGTGAGACTCCCACCTAACACCAATGATGAAGTAGATGAGGACCCTACAGGAAACAAAGCCCTGTGGGACCGTGGCTTGCTCAATGGGGCCTCCCAGAAGGTAAGATTGCAGAATGGGCCCCAGGGAGGGCGCTGCTTAGCACTTCTCCTGTTGCCGTCACTGGAGAAATTGCCTTTGGTGAATTATTCACAGTGCACACGACTGTGCTGAGTGCTGTCCTTCCACAGTCCTTTCTTACCAATCTGCAGAAATCTCCTTGGAGAGTAGCAAGTTCCTTCGAGAGAGTCCATTCCTAGTCCTCTGCTCTGAGGTGTGTCCAGGGCTTTACTTTCTCCTATAGGTATATGCTGCTTTAACAGAGGATCTCTGGACTTTCTATTTTAGAAGACAAGCCTAGTGATTGCTGTTTTCTATAATTTTCTTTGTGTTTTCCTTTTTTTTTTTATGGCAAGCTTGATAAATTTAACAAAATGGTTCTTATCGTTTAAGAGATGATGAACAGTAACTTTAGCATGTTTTATGAGGCATTAAGCCTTAAGTAAATGTGAGAATTTTAAAGTATTTTTAGGTTTTAATAATTTTTGGATTTATTGTTTGTTTTTGAGACAAGGTGTCACTTGGTTGCCTGGGCTGTAGTATGGTGGTACGATCACAGATCACTGCAGCTTCCACCTCCTGGGCTCAAGTGATCCTTCCCCCTCAGCCTCCTGAGTAGCTGGGACTAGAGTACATGCCACCAAATCTGACAAATTTTGTGGGTATGGGTTTATGAGGCCTCACTGTGTTGCTCAGGCTGGTCTTGAAATCCTGGGCTCAAGCAGTCCTCCCACAGTTGGCCTCTATAATAGTTTTTGGATGTTAATAGATGGTGAAATGTGCCTTAGGGAGCACTGCATGCTCTCGGGAGTCCAGGGAGGCTCCTGAGGGCGCACACAGTCACTAGTCTGTTTCTGACTCACAGGCAGAGGTGATCATGAACTACCATGTCGGAGAGACGGTGCTGTCCTTACAGAAGACTACGCTGATCCCCGGAGGCTCAGAATCACTTGTCTATACCACCTTGTCTGGAGGAATTGGCATCCTTGTGCCATTCACGTCCCATGAGGTGAGAGCACCCACATTACTCTGGCCTTGACTTTTAAGGTTGTTTCTTGGTGTTGACTCTACCTAACAGGTCAAATTCATTTGTCCCCACATATAATTAATAATGCTCTGGGAATTATAGACTGACGGAAGTACTTGGGGAGATAGGAATCTTGATTCCCCCCCACCCAGGGAAGGCCCATTTGTTGTTGTTGTTTTTGTTTTTTTTTGGGGGGGGGATGGAGTCTCCTGTCACCCAGGCTGGAGTGTAGTGGCACAATCTCGGCTCATTGCAAACTCCGCCTCCCAGGTTCACGCCACTCTCCTGCCTCAGCCTCCCAAGTAACTGGGACTACAGGCGCCCGCCACCACACCTGGCTAATTTTTTGTATTTTTAGTAGAGACAGGGTTTCACCATGTTAGCTAGGATGGTCTCGATCTCCTGACCTTGTGATCCGCCTGCCTTGGCCTTCCAGAGTGCTGGGATTACAGGCGTGAGCCACTGCGCCTGGGCAGGCCATTTGTTTTTATACTGTACTAGGGTTTGCTTCAGTCTGATGCGAGTTTACAAGGTTAGCCTGAGCCCAAAGCTCTAGAACCGGACTCCACAGACTAGGATTGCCAGGATTGATGGGATGATCCCTGTTGGGGCACACATCACCATATGGAGTCCAGTCTAGGTTTGCCAGAGTTCGGCATGTTTTATTCCAGCAAAGGAAGCTGGGATCAGGAATCTGACCTCACAAACCATTCTTTATGTGTGGCATTCTCTTTTGCACTGCAGACAACACGAGGTCTCCTTTTGGATTTTAACTATCATATTGTAGCAGAAAAACCTGTGATTATCAGAAAGTGATTAGATATTTCCCTTGTGTTTGTATGGTAAAAATGAATGGCTTGTCTGTTCGTTGTGCTTGTGGAAACTCTAGACTAGTTGAAATCACTTCTGAGTGACAGATTTTTTGTTTCTTCTGCCAGGACCATGACTTCTTCCAGCATGTGGAAATGCACCTGCGGTCTGAACATCCCCCTCTCTGTGGGCGGGACCACCTCAGCTTTCGTTCCTACTACTTCCCTGTGAAGGTAGGTTGGGGGAATCTGAGCTGGAAAGGGAGATCCTGAGTAAAGGAGCAGCACAGGCAGCAGAGTGATAGGAATAGTACCAGGGAGGGTGCTCTCCTCGGGGCAGACCACAGCCAGAGCAAAGGCTTCACTGCTTCTGCCAATCTGAACTCTGAGTACCAAGAGTCAACTTAGATAGTGTTCCTGGATCTACAAGCGGGGTTCAAGTATCGAGTGGAGAATAAAAAGCTTTCCCTGTCTGGGCGTGGTGGCACACGTTTGTGGTCCTAGCCAATTGGGAGGCTAAGCCGCAGAGTTTTGAGAGTGCGGTGAGCCATGATTATCCCACTGCACTGCAATCTGGATGATAGGGTTGAGACCCTGTCTCAAAAACTAAAAAATAAAAACAGCTTTCCCTACAACTGCTGCTTTAGCATGTGCCATTTTCTTTGGGCATCTCACCATTTTTTTCCTTCTGCTTTCTCCATATCTTAGAATGTGATTGATGGAGACCTCTGTGAGCAGTTCAATTCCATGGAACCCAACAAACAAAAGAACGTCTCTGAAGAACTGGACCGAACCCCACCCGAGGTGTCCAAGAAACTCGAGGATATCCGGACCCGCTATGCCTTCTGAGCCCTCCTTTCCCTATGGGGCTTGCCAGAGACTGTGTATTTTGTTTCCCCCACCACCATGCCATGTGGCAGGAGGGTGACTGGATAATTAAGACTGCATTATGAAAGCCAACAGCTCTCTCCCCTCACCTCTTCTCCTGGAATGACTGGCTTCCCCTCAAATTGGCGCTGAGATTGGCTATACTTCTCCCCACCTGGTACATGATACATGACCCCAGGTTCCAGTGTGGAACCCAATTCCCCCATTCCCCAAAGCCATCCCTACATTGATATGTCTGACTCTCCTGTCTACTTTTGCACATACCCTTAATTTTTAACTGGTTTTCCTGTAAATACAGTTTTGTACAATGTTATCTCTGTGGGAGGAAGGAAGGAAGGCTGTGGTGGGACTGGATAGGATACAGTATCACTCCTGAGTTCTGCTGCTCTAGAATCTAACCCAGAAAGAAACAGAAACCTAGTTTTTAAGGTGACTGGCGTCCGTGTGTCTTGTTCTGGAGATGAGGATGTAGGTGGGAGGTTTGAGCCCAAGTTAGAGCAGGACTCTTAAGTTAGAGTAGACTCCTTCCTTCCAGATGCCTACTTGGACTTGGGACACTCTGTGGCTCCTTACCCCCAGGTCTGTGGTAGTTTCTTTGTTTTTTCCTGGTTCTTTTTGCTGTGCTGATGAAACATGGGCTCAATAACCATGTGGATACTCACCCCTTTTCCCACTGGGTTGAGGAAGGGTGGCTGATTCTTCCTCCTCTTCTACTCGGAGGATATTAGTATGGGGATTTTAGCATGAATTCCAGCTGGGGAGTCTTAACATGTCCCTTTTGCTGATACAGCACCTAAAGAGATCTTTGGCTCCATAGGACCATAGGAAGGGTCAGTACAGAAGAACCTGGATACTGCCCTGCCCCTGAGAACTGTGTATATGTGGGGCCTGTCTGTAGCACCCATCTCAGGTGGGTTCCACAGGGCCTTTAGGGTATAATGAGAGCCTGTCCCCTGGAAGAGGCCCAATTCCAGAAATGTTCCAGCCAACCCCTGAGAGTTCCCCGTTTAGTTGTGTGGGAAGCCCTCGTCTTCCAGGCTGTCCTTGTGCCTTGAACCTGGAGAAATGAGCTCACTGTTCTCAATACTCACGAAGTATAACATTCTTTCATCTGCATGTGGTCAGCCACCTAAATTGAGCAACTGATCTGGTGAGCAGTGGGTTAGAATCAGGAATGGTGGTGAGGAGATACAATCTGAACCTCCCGGAGCCCAGTGCCGAGGGTTCCTCACGCTGTCTCATGGAACTAAGTATCTTGAATTATGATTTGGTTTTAGATCAGTCAAGAGAGACCCAGGTTTTGCCAGGAATCGAATCCCTAAATAACATGTTTTTTTCTCACTTAGCTCATGAATTTGCATAGTAGACAGTAGTTCTGAATTAGATTTTGAAAACCTATATTTCAGGGCTCATTTTTTCCTGTGGCCCTAAATCCATTCTATCAAATTGTATGATACTGACATGCAGTCATCTGAGGAACTCGGTGTAGATAATGGAGCAGCTCCTTGCGTGTTTTTTAACTCAAGTTTGATTGAAATACATACACTCCATACAGAAGTTAGGGGGTTCTGAAAGAAAGGAAAATCTGTGGAATCAGGAGTTGTCACCACCGAGCTTCCTCTGTAAGTCTGCCCATCAGCTTCCTTGTTCTCTGTAAGAGAAAGGGTTAGGACAAGGAATTGGGCTTGAATATGTGGAAAGGAATTTTCATAGCTGTTGCTACAGAACCTACAAAAGTTTATAATTTATTGATTGGATGTGGCTCAATGACAAGTCCCGTCTGTGTAATTGTTAAGGGGACCTGATTGACTCCTGTGGTTTGACTGAGCAACCAGGTAAATAGAGACCTCTCTCCAGCCTTGCAAAACCCACCAGAGGCTGCTGCAGAACTCGGACAGAGGGGTCTGCCCTTGGGTTTCCTTCCATCCTGTTCCGTTGCTAAGCCCTTGTGACTTGGATCCTGGGACTGAAAAGTTTTTAGCTGCCTCAGCTTTCCCCTGACCTTACGGGCAGAGGTTCTGCAGATGTTTCCTTTGGAAGATCTCTTGCCAAGAACAGCATTCCTTTGGAGGAGGGGGGTTCTAGTTGGAATGTTGCTTTTCTTGGTTAGTGTAAATGTATTGTTAGTGAGACAGCTGCCAGCACTGGAAAAGGTTTCGTCTCACAGGGAGAGCGCTGGTCCCCAGAATGTGTGCTGTTCCCACGCTGCTGCCTTTCTTGAACTTGTTAGAGGAAAGCCAGAAATGTTAAGGCATTCAGATGGGATCAACCTGGCTTTCAAAATTTTTTAAATTCCTAAGTTCTGTTTTATTTTTTAATTTTTTTAAAACAAATTTTATTAGAGGCAGTCTCACTCCTTTGCCTATCCTGGAGTTCAGTGGAGTCATTATAGCTCACTGAGGCTTGAACTCCTGGGCTCAAGCGATCCACCTCAGCCTCCAGAGTAGGGGAGACTACAGATGTGTGCCACCATACTCAGTTAATTTTTAAACTTTTGTAGAGACAGGGTCTCCCTGTGTTGCCCAGGCTGGTCTCAAACTCTTGACCTCAAACAATCCTCCTGCTTTGGCCTCCCAAAGCACTGGGATTATAGGTGTGAGCCATTGCGCCTGGTCCTAAATTCTTGTTTTTTGTTTATCAGGGATAGAATCTCTCTTGCCCAGGCTGCAGGGCTGTGGTGCGATCTCAGCCCACTGCAACCTCCGCCTCCTGAGCTCAAGCAATCCTCCTACCTCAGCTTCCCAAGTAGCTGGAACTACAGGCATGTGCCATGTCCAGCTAATTTTTGCATTTTTAGTGGAAGAGGTTTTACCGTGTTGAACAGGTTGGTCTCGAACTCCTGGCCTCAAGTGGTCTGCCTGGCTCAGCCTCCCAAAGTGCTGTGACTACAGGTGTGAGCCACCACACCCAGCCTCTAAATTCTGTTTTCTTTCTTTTTTTTTTTTGAGACGGAGTCTTGTTCTGTCGCCCAGGCTGGAGTGCAGTGGCCGGATCTCAGCTCACTGCAAGCTCCACCTCCCGGGTTCACGCCATTCTCCTGCTTCAGCCTCCCCAGTAGCTGGGACTACAGGCGCCCGTCACCTCGCCCAGCTATTTTTTGTATTTTTTAGTAGAGACGGGGTTTCAGCGGGTTAGCCAGGATGGTCTCGATCTCCTGACCTTGTGATCCGCCCGTCTCGGCCTCCCAAAGTGCTGGGATTACAGGCTTGAGCCACCGCGCCCGGCCTCTTGTTTTCTATTCAAAGTAGAAGTGACATGTGTTTGTTGAGTCATCCACTTGCTCATTTGCATATGGAATATTGTATGTGAATTTTTTGTTACACCCTTAAAATTAATTTTCAAGGGCTATATGTAGAGCTCAGAAGAAACATCTCTGCTGCTGAAATCAAACTTGGTCCAGAAAACGTAGCAATGGAGGAGAGGAACAGATGGCTTTCGGGGACAAGGCAGAGACTCTGAAACACCTGCTTGGCCATGGTTGGTTGACATTTGAGTGACAGCCCAACACGCCCTGTGAAGTTCAGGTGAACTGAAATGGGCAGGTGTAGGCTACTAAACCAGCACAACCAAGAGCTGTTACTCCTTTTTTCTTTTTTGAGATGAAGTCTTAACTGTGTCGCCCAGGCTAGAGTACAGCAGCACAATCTCGGCTCACCGCAACCTCTGCCTTCCAGGTTCAAGAGATTCTCCTGCCTCAGCCTCCTGAGTAGCTGGGATTACAGGCATGCACTACCACACCTGGCTAATTTTTGTATTTTTAGTAGAGATGGGGTTTCACCTTGTTGGCCAGGCTGGTTCAAACTCCTGACCTCAGGTGATCTGTCCACCTTGGGCTCCCAAAGTGCTGGGTTTACAGGAGTGAGCCACTGCACTTAGCCAGGAGCTGTTTAAGCCATCAGGAGACATGCTGACCCACTAGAAGAGGCTGCTACGTTCATTTCTTCCAGAAATGTTTACTGGGCACCTACTATGAACCACCTCCTCCCAGCTCTTTTCTGCACCCAGAGATTGGAGGAGAGTTTATAACCTGGCAGTCTGTTGCTGTG
The DNA here is from genome assembly GCF_024542745.1 of Macaca thibetana thibetana. Taxonomy (NCBI): domain Eukaryota; kingdom Metazoa; phylum Chordata; class Mammalia; order Primates; family Cercopithecidae; genus Macaca; species Macaca thibetana. The sequence continues at coordinate 16,907,269 of NC_065597.1, read as the reverse complement.
AGGTTGGTGGTGAGGTGAGTCTGCCGGAGGATGTGCCACCAGTTTCAGAAGAGCCTACAGCCCGGGTCTGATTTCCTCAGCCACAGCCTTGGGACTTCAGGAAAAATCAGAAGGCCCCAAGTCTGAAAAATGAAGAGGTGGGGAGTGGGCCGCAGGGGTTTTAGGTCGGGAAATGGTAGGAAACCTGTAGTTGTGGCTCATAATCCCAGCAGGATGTTAGAACCCTCTTCATTTGTCAGAATAGATTCCTGGTGTCTGCTCCCAATTATACGGTGGCTCATGCCTGGTAATCCCAGCACTTTGGGCGGCCAGAGACAGGCAGATCACTTGAGCCCAGAAGTTTAAGACCAGCCCAGGAAACAGACCCCATCTCTACAAAAAATTTAAAAACCCGAGCATGAAGCCCTGTTTCAAAACAAAGAGTCTCCTGGTGATGTCTGGGCATGTGTCTGCTTCATAGTCCAGTGTTATGATCAGTAGCTGTGATGGACAATGAGTGAACATTGCTGCTTGTTCAAAATGAAGGAAAAAAAAAGTTATCAAAACCAGGTTTGGGCCGGGTGCGGTGGCTCAAGCCTGTAATCCCAGCACTTTGGGAGGCCGAGACGGGTGGATCACGAGGTCAGGAGATTGAGACCATCCTGGCCAACACGGTGAAACCCCGTCTCTACTGAGAAATACAAAAAAAAAAACTAGCCGGGCGAGGTGGCGGCGCCTGTAGTCCCAGCTACTCGAGAGGCTGAGGCAGGAGAATGGCGTGAACCTGGGAGGCGGAGCTTGCAGTGAGCCGAGATCCGGTCACTGCACTCCAGCCTGGGCGACAGCGCGAGACTCCGTCTCAAAAAAAAAACAAAAAAAACAAAAAACCAGGTCTGGAAGTTTCAGATTTGGAGGAGCTGGGCCAGCCCATCTGGAATGGCTGAGGGGCCCTGTTAGCCCCACCTTACCCCACCCCACCCCCAAATCCAGCATCTCTGGCAGTGCCCAGAGGCAAGCCCCCCTCAGTTTCCCATGTCCCATTCTGCCTTCCAGATCCTGGTCCTCAAGTTTTAAATTCCCAGGTCCACTCAACAGAACTCTCTCCCTTCTCTGACCGCAGTCTCAGAATGAAAGGAGAGGTGCTTTTGTTGGGTTGTTTGGTAGCGTTTAGGCTTAGAAGTCACTAATTTGGAGCCGTGAGTATATAAGCTAATGACACGTGTATAAGCTAATGACACGTGATGGTCAAGGGACGTACTACCATTTCCTGTGGGTTATTAGGGCCTCCAGCTGTTGCGAGGACACGCTGGGGTATCTCGGCTTCAGGGAGTCGATGCTGTAACTGGAGAAAGGCAATGCTGCCTCATAAAGCAATCAGAAACGAGATTCCACTTGCCAAATGCCAAGAGGCAGCGAAGTTCATGAAGAGAGCACTGTGTACAGAGTCAGATGACCTGGGCTTACTAGCCTCTAAGCATAGTCTTGGTTTCCTGCCTGTAAATTGGTAGAATAAGACTGATCTACTGGGCCCCAGCATGGTGGCTCATACCTGTGATCCCAGCACTTTGAGAGGCCAAGGCAGGAGGACCCCTTAAGCCCAGGAGTTTGAGACCAGCCTGGGCAACATGACAAAACCCCGTCTCTCCAAAAATACAAAAATTTTTTTTTTGTATTTACAAAATACAAAAATTAGCCAGGCATGGTGGTACACACTTATAGTACCAGCAAGTAGGGGGGCTGAGACAGGAGGATCTCTTAAGCCTATGAGTTTGAGGCTGCAGTGAGCTGTGATTGCGCCACTACACTCCAGCCTGGACGACAGAACAAAACCTGTCTCAAAAACACCAAAAAACAAAAACTGGTCTCCTGGGGTCATGGTAGCACAAACGCACATGACTGAGTGTGCAGGAGTTCTGAGGCTTGTCCACTGACCTGAGGCTCTGGCCCTGGGAGATCTGGGGGACCTGCTGTGATGATTTGAAAGAAAGGGGCATCATTCCAAGCCAAGAGACCCCAGAAAGGGCACCAGGGGGTGTTCAGGCTTCTGTGAGGCCCCAGTGAGATCTGTGGCTGTGCCCCCATCACCTCCACCCTGTCTGCCCTCCCACGAGCTGCCCAACGAATGAATCAACGCCTTGGCAGAGTTTCCCAGCAGGGCCTTGCAGAGAGTGTGTGTGGCCTTTGTGGCCACTGCCTTGGGGGTGGGTGGGGAGTTAGGGAACATTCCAGCGTGGGCATTATTGTCCTGTTGCAAGTTCAGGGCCAAACCAGGAATCCAGTTTTGTCGATCCAATTGAGAAAACATTTCATGAACAACTACTTGTGGCATGCATTGGCACTCAGAGTAAAACGCACTATTATCACTAGGTTGGCATTTCTTCTTTTATTCTTTTTCTTCTTTTTTTTATTTTTTATTTTTGAGACCGAGTCTCACTCTGTCGCTTAGGGTGGAGTATAGTGATCTCAGTTCACTGCAACCTCTGCCTGCCGGGTTCAAGCGATTCTCCTGCCTCAGCCTCCCGAGTAGCTGGGATTGTGCCTGCCACCACGCTCGGATAATTTTTGTATTTTTAGTAGAGACGGGGTTTCACCATGTTGGCCAGGCTGGTCTCGAACTCCTGACCCCAGGTGATCCGCCCGCCTCGATCTTCGAAAGTGCTGGGATTACAGGCATGAGCCACTGCATCCAGCCAGGTCAGCACTCCAGACTAGCTCAGCTGTGAAAGACTAGATGTTAATAAGAGGTTCCTGAATCAAGGATTTTGTGCTCACATTCAGTGAAACACTACAGACTCCCCTCTTGGATAGTTGGAGGCTTTGAATACAGCCCTTCTTCTATTCTCCCTCCCCCACTGGCTCACCCCTAATGAATCCAAATGCAGTCTAGTAAAATCAGGAAGCCTGCTATGAAAACTCAGCAGAGATCCTGAAGATACCCCTGCAGGTGCCCGCTCTGACCCACGTGAAGGGAGAATGGCTGTACCTTTGGTGATGGTGCTGAGGGAAAGGACCTCAACTCCCATAAGTGCTGGGTCTGAGGCCACATGTTACACCAGGACAGGTCCTGTGTCCCTCAGGAAAGCCTGGCTTTGGGGTCAGACCTCAGTAACCAGCCGGGAAATCTTAGGTAAGATTCTTTGTCTCTCTCTCTCCTTTTTTTTTAAGAAAAGCGACAGGGCCTTGCTCTGTCATCCAGGCTGGAGTGCAGTGACTCAATCACAATTTAGTGCAGCCTCGACCTCCAGGGCTCAAGTGATCCTCCTGCCTAAGCCTCCCGAGTAGTTACGACTACAGGCATGAGCCACCATGATGCCTGGCTAATTTTTAATTTATTTTTTATTTCTGCAGAGATGGGGGTCTTTCTACGTTGCTCAGGCAGGTTTCTAACTCCTGGGCACAAGCCCCAGAAAAGGGGTGAAGAATCTTACCCAAGGCCAGGCACAGTGGCTCAAGCCTGAAATCTCAGCACTTTGGGAGGCTAAGGCAGGAGGATTCCTCGAGGCCAGCAGTTTGAGACGAGCCTGGGCAACATAGGAGACATCTGTATCTACAGAAAATTTAAAAAATAAAAATTAGCTGGGTGTAGTGGTCCCAGCTACTTGGGAGGCTGAGGTGGGAGGATCAATTGGGCCCAGGAAATCAAGACCTCAGTGGGTTGTGATCATGCCACTGCACTCTAGCCTGGGCAATAGAGTGAGACCTTGTCTAAAGAAAAGGCCAGGCGTGACGGGTCATGTGTATAATTCCAGCACTTGGGAGGTTGACACAGGCGGATCACCTGAGGTCAGGAGTTCAAGACCAGCCTGGCCAACATGGTGAAACCCCATCTCTACTAAAAATACAAAATTAGCTGAGCATGGTGGAGCGTGCCTGTAGTCCCTGCTGTGAAACTCTGCCACAAAAAAAAAAAAAAAAAAAAAAAAAAAAGATTATTCACCTTTTGGAGCTTATGTCTTTATCTGTAGACTGGGTAACTCATTGGTGCTCAACAAGGATGATGTATCAGAGAAAGACCTTTTCTTCCACCTAATGGACCCCCAGTCCCATAGACACACACACACACACACACACACACACACACACACACACCAGTCACCATCTCATCACTCAGTTTTTTGTTTTGTTTTGTTTAGTTTTTTAGAGGCAGGATCTCGCTATATTGCCCAGGCTGGAGCACACTGGTTATTCACAGGTGCAATTGCAGCTCACTGCAGCCTCAAACTCTTGGCCTCAAGACAGTCTCCTGCCTCCGCCTCCTGAGTAGCTGGGACTACAGGCTTGTGTCACTACACCCAACTCCCCATCACCTGGCTTTTAGTTTTATGAGAAGAGGCTTTTGTCTGGGTCCGAGTGTTCTGGAGAGGAGCTGGGGTAGTCCCTTAAAACAGTCCAAGCTGCCTGGGAGCCAGGGCCTGGGTTCTGGGGACTTCTCGTAGTCAACTGGCCGGCACCCTCAGTCAGAGCAGTCCCCTGGCTGGTCCTCTGGGTTGAAGGCTCCCTCCTACTCCACACTCCAAGGCAGGCGGGGGCCACGTGGCCCTGCCCCGCCCCTGCTGGCTTCGGTTCCTGAGCAGAGCTGCAGAGGCCTGCTTTCCCCGCCCTTCTCATCAGACGGGAAGCCTGGACTGTGGGCTGGGGGCAGCCTCAGCCTCTCCCACCTGGCAGCCACTGCGCGTGGCCCTTAGGCACCTGCTTGGGGCCCTGGAGCCCCTTAAGGCCACCAGCAAACCCTAGGAGACCGAGGCTTGGCACGTGAACAGGTAAGAAGGCATCAGGCTTTCTCTCCCACGCCTGGCTTTCCTCTGCCTCTGACGGCCTGGCTTCCCCACCCCGATTCTGCTGCTGCTTCACTGATCCCAGGAAGAGGGACTTGAGCTAGACTTGACAAAGACAGTCCCAGCCAAGACTCTCTGAAGTATGCCTCAGAGAAGTATGCCTCAGCAGAACTGTCTGCCCTGGGTTTCAATTTTTCACCTTTGCCTTCATCAGCCTTGCTGGAAAAAACAGATCCACATAACCATAAAGCAAGTCATTTCTCTGTGTGTGCCCTTCGGAGTTTAGTCAGTTGACAAACCTACATTCTCATATGGTTGGCATGGGTCATGGGGCGCTGCTCCACTGTATATTGCCGTAGGTCTTTGGACCTTAATGTACTGTGTGTGTGAACTATCACTTGCATGTATTACTTTATCAAAAATCAGTTGATTTGGCCGGGCACAGTGGCTCACGCCTGTAATCCCAGCACTTTGGGAGGCTGAGGTGAGTGGATCACTTGAGGTCAGGAGTTTGAGACCAGCCTGGCCAACATGGTGAAACCCCATCCCACTAAAAATATAAAAATTAGCTGGGTGTGGTGGCGCATGACTGTAATCCCAGCTACTCGGGAGGCTGAGGCAGGAGACAGACTTGAACCTGGGAGGTGGAGGTTGCAGTGAGCCAAGATCACACCACTGCACTCCAGCCTGGGCGACAGAGTGAGACTATGTCTCAAAAAAAAAAAATTGATTTCAAGTTCTTTAAAGGAAAGAGGCAAAAAAGTCAACAGTGTAGGTAAACCTTTCTCATGCAGATGGGATTTCTGAAATTAAAATGAAGTGTTCTGCTTTTACACTTTTCTTTTCTTTTCTTTTCTTTTTTGAGATGTTGTCTTGCTGTGTCACCCAGGCTGGAGTGCAGCCACATGATCTTTGTTCACTGCAAACTCTGCCTCCTGGGTTCAAGTGATTCTCCTGCCTCAGCCTCCCGAGTAGCTGGGATTACAGTCACCCGCCACCACGCCCAGCTAATTTTTATAGTTTTAGTAGAGACGGACTTTCATCATGTTGGCCAGGCTGGTCTTGAACTCCTGACCTCAAGTGATCCACCCACCTCGGCCTCCCAAAGTGCTGGGATTACAGGCGTGAGCCACCGTGCCTGGCCAACTTTGCACTTATTTTTAAATGCACATACACCAACTAACTAGATGTTGTTTTAAGGTCCACATGGTATTCACCAAGTTAACAGACCCACCCCTGGGCGGGCAGCCTCTGTCCACTGATGGTGAAGTTGAGTTGCTTCTAGGTGTTTTGCAATGAATAATTCGACTTTTATGGACAACTCTGTGGAAATAACTTTTTTTTTATTTTGATATTTGAAGTTGTTGGTTTTTCCCCCTTCTCCTTGGAGTTTATTCTGCATCCAGAATGAATACTCCGGGCCAAGGACAAGAACATTTTTGCAGCTCAGCTCATGTTATGTGTGGGGTCAGCTCACTCATGAGAATTACGGGACTAATTTACTGATTTCCAGGGCCATGGTGGCAGAGTGGGCTGGGCGGGGGACTTGAGATCTCTGGGATTTCTCAGGAAGGGGACAGAGACCGTCTAGCGTAGTGGTTAGGAGCTTGGCTTTTAGAAGGCTGACTAGCCTGGGTTCGTATGCAGTAGCTGCCTGACCATGAACTTCCACCACATAACTTCATTGTGCCTCGGTTAGTTCACATGTAAAATCGAGGTTATAAAACTTGTTAGGGGCCAGGCATGGTGGCTCATGTCTGTAAGCCTAGCACTTTGGGAGGCTGAGGTGGGTGGATTGCTTGAGCCTAGGATTTCGAGACCAGCCTGGAAAACATAGTGAAACCCTGTGTCTACAGAAAACAAAAACAAACAAAAACAAAAACTTGTTAGGAATGTTGGAAGTCAGAGATGCTGTTTGTGAAGCATCTAGCATAAGACCTGGTGCTTAACAAGCACCCCTGGAGGCCCCCTCTTTCCCAAGCCTGGGGCTTTAACAAGCCAGGCAAAATTGAGAAGGTCAAGGACATCTTCTTGGCCTAGATCCTATTCTTACCCAGCTTCACGGTAACTAGAGTGAAAGGCTTCATTGCCTGTTCGAGGATATTTTGACTAGGCCTCTGTCTGTCCCAAAGCTGACACGTGGAGCATCAAGCTCAGGCCTCCCTCGGGGGGACCCCCAAGCTTTCATCCACCTCTGTTGTCACATCTGGATGCCGCCATTCTTATCTCTCAGCCACCCTCCTCAACATGCAGGTTTAAGGGATCCCTGGACAGACTGGAGAGTTCCCGGAACGTCTGCAGGTGCACCTGCCCAGCCCCAGCCTGCTGTCACTGGGGTAGGTTACGCACATGGTTCAGCAGAAGGAGCACAGGCTCTGGAGCTGGTCGGACTGGATTCCGGCCCCGGCAGCACCACTTCCCACCTGTGGGCAGTCACTGGACCTCTCTGACCCCCCGTTTCCTCATTTGCGAATGGATGTGTTAATATCTTTGGCCTAGAATTACATGAGATCACACAGATAAAGCAGTAGCCCCAAGGAGCCCTTACCGTGAAACTCAAGGCTGCACTCCAGAGCCTTCGAGAAGGTACTGGAATTAGCCATAAAGGACAGGCAGAAAATCCATGTGTTCATTTTCTCAGACAACAAAAATTGATTGGGTTGGCCGGCCCTGGTGCTGGGAACCAGGGAGAGACGTGCACAAGATGCCTGTCTGCTATTGACGTAGGCTGCAGGGAGAGGGGGAGTGGGAGATGAGTTGAGGGGAGGCGGTGGGGATAAGATTTTGAAGAGTTTGAAGATCAAGTGAGAATTTGGATTTGATCTCAATGATAAGGAGTTTTTTTTTTTTTTTTTTTTTGTTTTGTTTTGAGACGGAGTCTTGCTCTGTCGCCCAGGCTGGAGTGCAGTGGCGCCATCTCGGGTCACTGCAAGCTCCGCCTCCCGGGTTCACGCCATTCTCCTGCCTCAGCCTCCTGAGTATCTGGGACTACAGGCGCCCGCCACCACGCCTGGCTAATTTTTTTTTTTTTTTTTTTTTTTGAGACGGAGTCTCACGCTGTTGCCCAGGCTAGAGTGCAGTGGCGCGATCTCGGCTCACTGCAAGCTCCGCCTCCCGGGTTCCCGCCATTCTCCTGCCTCAGCCTCCTGAGTAGCTGGGACTACAGGCGCCCGCCACCGTGCCCGGCTAATTTTTTGTATTTTTAGTAGAGACCGGGTTTCACTGTGGTCTCGATCTCCTGACCTTGTGATCCGCCCGTCTCGGCCTCCCAAAGTGCTGAGATTACAGGCTTGAGCCACCGCGCCCGGCCAATTTTTTGTATTTTTAGTAGAGACGGGGTTTCACTGTGGTCTCGATCTCCTGACCTTGTGATCCACCCGCCTCAACCTCCCAAAGTGCTGGGATTACAGGCGTGAGCCACCGCGCCCAGCTGTTTTTTTTTTTTTTTTTTTTTTGACAGAGTCTTGCTCTGTTGCCCAGGTTGAAGTACAGTGTCCCGATCTCAGCTCACTGCAATCTCTGCCTCCTGGGTTCAAGTGATTCTCCTGCCTCAGCCTCCTGAGTAGCTGGGACTACAGGCACACGCCACCACGCCTGGCTAATTTTTGTATTTTTAGTAGAGATGGGGGTTTCCATGTTACCCAGGCTGGTCTTGAACTCCTGACCTCAACTGATTCACCTGCCTCAGCCTCCCAAAGTGCTGGGATTACAGGCATGATCCACCGCGCCTCGCAATGATGAGGGGATTTAAGCAGGTTTTGAGACGCCTGTTCTGGCAGCTTCGAGGGACGAAGCTAGTGTTGGCAGCTGATGTCGTTGGTGGCCTGGTGTGCCTCCAGCCTTCCCCTGCATCTCAGGGGCCCTAATTGTACTCAAAATAAATAACTGCAAAGAGAGGGGTTCTCAGGACAGGCCTGGGTCAGGCAAGCCTGGCCTGGGAGTTGGGGCCCTGGTGCTGGGTTCTGGTCCCAGCCCCACCACCAGAGCATGTAGATCTTTCCTTCTTGCCTCAGAGGAGGACTCTGTTTCCCAGGCTGCAGTGCAGTGGCGTGATCTCGGCTCACTGCGGTGCAGTGGTGTGATCTCAGATCTCTGCCTCCTGGGTTCAACGATTCTCATGCCTCAGCCTCCTGAGTAGCTGGGATTACAGGTGCGTGCCACCATGCCTGGCTAATTTTTGTATCTTTAGTAGAGATGGGGTTTCACCATGTTGGCCAGGCTGATCTCGAACTCCTGACCTCAAGTGATCCACCCACCTCAACCTCCCAAAGTGCTGGGATTACCGGCGCCTGGTCCAGGGCAATTAGGCTTCTTTTTTTTTTTTTAATTCTTCAGCTAAAAGAGGAAGAGGTGATTTATTATATGGTTGTTACGCTCGGCCACAAATAAACACAGAAATAGTCCAGAATGTCACAAGTCCAGGGCAGAGGACCAACATGGGCAGTTTTGTTTATGAGCAAGGTGGGTCTCAGAGGTGATTGGCGATCAGAGGGCGATGAAGTTCTAGATCTATTGAGACAAGCTCCAGACAGTAGCATGCAGTCCCACCGCTTGTACCAGCATCCCCAGCGCCTGGCGTTCCATGTTGCTGCTCCTGTGGCCTCCACGGTGCAACAAGCTAGCAGCTTACTTGTACCTCTGCCTCATCTTTCTTCTTTTGTGCCTCAGCCTGAGCATTCACTTCTTCCTCTACTTGGCTCTCATGGCGCAGAGGTTTCCAAGAAAATGGCGCTAAGGCCGACAGCGCAATTAGGCTTCTTATAGCTCTTTCCTTCTAGGGGTTCTGTACAATGTTTCTGGAGGCCACGGCTCCCCTTCCCCTGCCCCCAAGGCAATACTGTCCTGTGGCCTTCCCTGACCTGGCCGTAGGAGGGAGACACATCTTGTCCCAGGTGGGCAGTGTGGCGCTTTGACCTTGAGAGAGACTCCATGGAAGTCTGAGAACTGTGGTTTCCAGATGTGGGACACTCCTGGGGCGGTTCTGGGCTCCAGCTGTCATGCATGCTTGCGTATGAGGGCCACGTCTCATAAGTAAAGGGCAGTGTCCTCTGGGACCTGGGCTGCAACTGGCCTGGGAACCTGCTTCCTGAGCTTCCCAGGGGCTGCCTGGAGAGCTCCGTCTGTGCATCCCAGCACGCCTGGAAAACAGCCAGGCTTTCCCCTTGGGGTCCTCTCCACGTCGGGGGATGTGGATGGGTTGAGACTTGCCTATAGCTAGAAAGGTTCAGGCCAAAATGACGAATTGGAAAGGCCAAAGAGATGTGGACTTCCCAGCAGCCCCTGGGAAAAGTCAGCGCTCTGCTGCAGTGCTCATGCCTCTCCAGCATGAGAAAGTCCACGCTCTGGCCAGGACTCCACCACCAAGTCCCAGCTGCCCTTCGGCTTTGTCACCCAGGCATCTTCTCAATTATTCCTTTCTCCCTTTCCCAAGAACCAGCACTTTGCTGTTTCCTTGTCTTCCTGCTTTCTCTCTCTCTCTCTTTTTTTTTTTTTTTTGAGACAGAGCCTTGCTGTGTCACTGAAGCTAGAGTGCAATGGCACGATCTTGGCTCATTGCAACCTCTGCCTCCTTGGTTCAAGCAATTCTCTTGCCTCAGTCTCTGGAGTAGCTGAGATTACAGACTCCTGCCATCACACCCAGCTAATTTTTGTATTTTTAGTAGAGACAGGGTTTCACCATGTTGGCCAGGTTGGTCTCGAACTCCTGACCTCAGGCAATCTGCCCGCTTTGGCATCTCAAAGTGCTGTGTATACAGGTGTGAGCCACCGTGCCTGATCATCTTAATTATTTTTAAGGGTACAGTTCACTAGCATTAAGAAAATCCATGTTGTTGTACCACAGATGGTACATCAAACAGAAACTGTCTATTAAATGACTCCCCAAACTCCCCCATTTCCCTCCCCCCAACCTCTGGTTACCACCTTTCAGATATCTGTCTTCGTGAGTTTCACTGCTGTAAGTGCCTCTTGTAAGTGGAATCATAATCATACAATATTTGTCTTTTTGTGACTGGCTCATTGCCCTTAGCATAATGTCCTCAAGGAGTCCTGCTCTGTCATCCAGGCTGGAGTGCAGTGGTACAAACACAGCTCACTGCAGGCTCAAACTATTCTCCCACCTCAGCTTCCCAGGTTGCTAAGACCACAGCCTCGTGCTACCATACCTGGTCAATTAAAAAAAATTTTTTTTGAGGCTGGGCGTGGTGGCTCACGCCTGTAATCCCAGCACTTTGGGAGGCCGAGGCAGATGGATCATGAGGTCAGGAGATTGAGACCATCTTGGCCAACATGATGAAACCTTGTCTCAACTAAAAATACAAAAATTAGCCAGGCCTGGTGGTGCGCACCTGTAGTCCCAGCTACTCAGGAGGCTGAGGCAGGAGAATTGTTTGAACCCGGGAGGCGGAGGTTGCAGTGAACTGATATTGTGCCACTGTACTCCAGCCTGGGTGACAAAGGGAGACTGTTTTTTTTTTAGAGACAAGGTCTCCCTATGTTTCACAGGCTGGTCTTGAACTCCTGGGCTCAAGCAGTCCTCCCACTTCAGCCTCTGAAAGTGCTGGGATTACAGGCGTGAGCCACTGCATCTGGCCTCCTTGTTTTTTGTTTTGTTTTGTTTTGTTTTGAGACGGAGTCTCGCTCTGTCGCCCAGTGTTAGCCAGGATAGTCTCAATCTCCCGACCTCGTGATCCACCAGGCTAGGCCTCCCAAAGTGCTGGGATTACAGGCGTGAGCCGCCACTCCCGGCCCCGGCCTCCTTGTTTTTAAGGCTAAATGTGTATGTATATATACCGTATTTTGTTTATCTATTTACCTGTCGACAGACGCTTGGGTTGCTTCCATCTCTTGGCTATTGTGAATAACGCTTCTACAAACATGGGTGTACAAAAATCCCTTCAAGGCCAGGCCTGGTGGCTCACATCTGTAATCCAGCACTTTGGGAAGCAGAGACGGATCACTTGAGTTCAGGAGTTGGAGATCAGCCTGGGCAACATGGAAAGACTTCGTCTCTACGAAAAATAACTTGTGGTTTGTGTGCCTGTAGTCCCAGCTACCTGGGAGGCTTGAGTCCTGGAGGTTGAGGCTGCAGTGAGCTGTGTTTGTGCCACTGCACTCCAGCCTGGGTGACAGAGCAAGACCCAGCCTCAAACCAAACCAAACAAAAAAAAATGTGTCACCACTCAGAGGAGCCTTAATCCTAAGGCTCTGCCACCCCCTCCCATGGTGAAGGGCAGAGTGACGTGGGGTAGATGTGGGGTACGGAGGAATGGCAGGCACCGTCCTGGGCCTGCCCTCCAGCCTGGCATGTGTGTCTGCTGCTCACTGAATGCTCACAGCTCCTTGCAAGGTGCAACTGACTCTCCCCCGTTTTACAGATGAAGAAATCGAGGCATAGGGAAGTCTCCCAGCTTGCCCATGGTCACACAGGCGGGAGGTGGCAGTGATAAGATGTGACCCCAGATGGGCTGTGCCCTGGTCCACCTGTGGCGGCCACCTGGTTTGGTCACCTTGCTGGCGGGCCCCCTGCTCTCCTGCAAGATAATCCAAGATGTTGCCGGCTCATTTGGCGGCTGCCGAGCTAGCCCTGGGGCCTTGCTCCTGCCTGCGTGAGATGGGGGCCCCTCCCAGAATGCTAGCTAGTGTCAGGGTCAACTAGGTCAGGGGGACCCAGGGGCCGGGGTCAGTCGTGCAACTCTCAGGGATGGTCTTCTTCGGGGTCACTGCCTTCTCCCTGGCCAGGCCCTGGGTGGAGATCAATGCTGGAGGCCCTAGGGCGGCCACGGAGCAGTGACACAGCAAGGATTTGTGGGGATGGGGGCTGCTGAGAGCACCACACAGCCGCAGACCATGCTGAGGTTTTTTGTTTGTTTGTTTGTTTGTTTGTTTTTTGAGATGGATTCTTGCTCTGTCACCCAGGCTGGAGTGCAGTGGCGCGATCTCGGCTCACTGCAAGCTCCGCCTCCTGTGTTCACGCCATTCTCCTGTCTCAGCCTCCCGAGTAGCTGGGACTACAGGCACCCACCACCACGCCCAGCTAATTTTTTGCATTTTTAGTAGAGACGGGGTTTCACCGTGTTAGCCAGGATGGTCTCGATCTCCTGACCTCGTGATCTGCCCGCCTCGGCCTCCCAAAGTGCTGGGATTACAGGCTTGAGCCACCACGCCCAGCCGACAGTGCTGAGTTTGAATCCCAGCTCTGCCACCCGCTGCCTATGGGACCTTGGCAGAGTCACCATGCCTCTCCAGTCCTACTTTCCTAAGCTTAAAAAGGGGAAAAATACGGAATCTCCCTGTAATACACTACCCCACACCCTTCAGGATGGCTGCTATCGAAAAAAAAAAAGCCAGAAAATGGCCGGGCGTGGTGGCTCATGCCTGTAATCTCAGCACTTTGGGAGGCCGAGGTGAGCGAATCACTTGAGGCCAGGAGTTCGAGACCAGCCTGGCCAACATGGCGAGATCCTGGCTCCACTAAAAATACAAAAATTAGTGGGGCGTGGTGGTGCACGCCTGTAGTCCCAGTTACTCAGGAGGCTGAGGAATAAGAATCACTTGAACCCAGGAGGCAGAGGTTTCAGTGAGCAGAGGTCATGCCACTGCATTCCAGCCTGGGTGACAGAGTGTGAGACCCTGTCTCAAAAACAAACAGAAAACAATATGTGTTGGTGGGATGTGGAGGAACTGGCACCTTGAGCACAGTTGGTGGGGATGTTAATTGGTGCAGCTGCTGTGGAAACTAGTTTAGTGGTTCCTGAAAAAATTAACAAATGGAGGCCAGGTGCGGTGGCTCATGCCTGTAGTCCCAAAGCTGAGGTGGGTGGATCACCTGAAGGTCAGGAGTTCAAGACCCAAGACCAGCCTGGCCAGTGTGGCGAAACCCCATATCTACTAAAAATACAAATATTAGCCAGGCACATGCCTGTAATCTCAGTTACTCAGGAGGCTGAGGCAGGAGAATCACTTGAACCTGGGAGGTGGAGTTTGCAGTGAGCTGAGATTGCACCATTTCACTCTAAGCCTAGGCAACAAGAATGAAACTTCATTTCAAAAAAAAAAATTAAAGATAGAATCACCATACAATCTAGCAATCCCACTTCTGGATATATACCGAAAAGAACTAAAAACAGAGTCTCAAACAGATATTTGCACACCCATGTTCATAGCAGCACCAATCACAGTAGCTAAAAAGGTAGAAGCAATTCAAGTGTTCATGAACAGATGAATGGAAAAAAAAATGTGCCATAAATATACACAATGTGGTATGATTCAGCCTTATGAAGGAAGGGAATTCTGACACATGCTACAACATGAATGAACTTTGGGGAAATCATGTTCAGTGAAATTAGCCAAGCACAAAAGATAAATACTGTATGATTCTACTTATGTAAGGGGCTAGAGTAGCCAGATTCATAGAAACAGAAAGTAGAATGTTTCTATGGTGGTTGCCAGGGGCTGGGGGTGGGGAAGGAGGAATGGATATAAAGTTTTGGTGTTATAAGATGAAAAGTTCTGGAAATGGATGGTGGTGATGGTAACACAATAATATAAATGTATTTAATGCCACTGGAAAAAAAATGCTAGCTGAGAGTGGTGGCGGGTGCCTGTAATCCCAGCTACTTGGGAGGCTGAGGCAGGAGAATTGCTTGAACCCGGGAGGTGGAGGTTGCAGTGAACCAACATCATGCCACTGCACTCCAGCCTGGGCAACAGGAAACAGAGTGAGACTCTATTTCACGGAAAAAAAAAAAAAAAAAAGTTGAGTTGGTCAAATCTTTTTTAACTTTTATTTTAGGTTCAGGTCAGGGGTACACATGCAGGTTTGTTACACAGGCCAACTCATGTCATCGGGATTTGTTGTACAGATTATTTCATCACCCATGAATTAAGCCCACTATCCAGTAGTCATCTTTTCTGCTCCTTTCCCTCCTCCCACCCTTCATCCTCAGACCCCAGTGTCTGTTGTCCCCTCTGTATGTCTCTGAGTTCTCATTATTTAGCTTCCACTTTTGCAGTATTTGGTTTTCTGCTCTGTGCTACTTTGCTGAGGATAATGGCCTCCAGCTCCATCCATGTTCCTGCAAAAGACGTGATCTCATTTTTTTTTATAGCAGTGGTACATTTTACCTTTTGTGGGTTTTCTTTTACCTTTTTTTTTTTTTTTTTTTTGAGACAGAATTTCGCTCTTGTTGCCCAGGGTGGAGTGCAGTGGTGCGACCTCGGTTCACTGCAACCTCTGCCTACTGGGTTCAAGTGATTCTCTTGCCTCAGCCTCCTGAGTAGCTGGGACTACAGGCGCCCACCACCACGCCCGGCTAATTTTTGTATTTTTAGTAGAGATGGGGTTTCACCATGTTGGCCAGGCTGGTCTTGAACTTCTGACCTCAAATGATCCGCCTGCCTTGGCCTCCCAAAATGTTGGGATTACAGGCATGAGCCACCGCACCCGGCCTTACCATGATTTTTAAAAACAAGGGAAAAAATAGTAGGTCCTTTACAGGGTTGGTGAGGACTGGATGAGGCAACGCATGTGAATTGTGTTATTAGCATCAGGTCTGCGGGAATCCAAGGCTTTCTGCCTTCAGGGAGGTGTTGCCAGAGAGCTGGACAGACCCACGCAGGGGAGGGGCGTCTGTGTTCCTGTGGAAGTCATTACTCCATTCCGCAGAAGCTCCTCACGGAGGGAGAGGGCTGGGGTTCAGGGAACCCTTCCTGGAGCCTTGATGGGGCCCTGCTTGGGGGATTCCTAGCATGTGTGGGATGGGCAGATTCCAGACATTGGAAAGTCCCTGGCAGAAAAATCACTCCCGCTGAGGGGCAGTTGTAGGGAGGAGGTTTGGGCTCACCCTAGAGAACTCATGATCAGAGATGTCTGCATGAGGAACAGAGGCTGCTTTGTGAAGTGGGGAGCTCCCCATTAGTGGAGGCAGGTAAGGAGGTGCCTGTGCGAGGTGGGGGTGGAGCCGAGGCTGTGCACCTCTCTGATGTGACCCAGTCCAGACAAAAAGTGTATATAACAAGCCAGTGTAAAGGCGGTGCTCGGGTCAGAGGGAGGGGCAGCCAGCTGGGAGGCTTGTGCTAGGTCTAGCCCAATAGCACAGAAGTACCTGGTGCTGTTTCCACTGGGCCAGGCGCTGTGTTAAGCTGAACAGGCTTGATCTCAGATCCTCACCACAGCCCTGTGCGGTAGGGGCTGTCAACACCTGGGAACCAAGGCTCGGAGGTTAAGTCACCTGCCCAAGGTTAGCCAGCAGCTGGCGTTGCTGCGATTCGAACCCAGGCAGTCCAGCTTGAGCCCTCCATCCTGGGTGGTAGTCTCCCAAACCCGTCCCCCCACAAGCTGGCCTCTCCCTGCCCCCTGTGCCAGCCCCTGGCAGCCAGTTCCTGGGGTCAGGGGTGCACTCCCACCCCCACAGTACAGATGTAGCTGCTGTACCCTTCCCGCCGCTGGTGCGCTGCCCGTCCCTCTGGCTGCCTTCACACTGTCAGCGCTGGCTGCTCTGTGGAGCCAGAGCCGGCCCCAGTCTGCTCGGGTCTCCGGGGTCTCAGGACAGCACTGTGGGGACCATGCCGACCGAGACTGGGAGAGCCAGGCTCCGTGTCACTCAACACCTTCCTTCTCCTGCCATTCAATGAGACACTCCTAATAACTCTCTTCCAGGCCTCAAAGTCTGTTCCATAGCCGTTGAGCTGATTTTGCCTTTTGTGCAATTGTGTTTTCCAACTCAGCTCTCTGGGTGCCAAGACCTTGTCCACATGATTCAATTTGTCCAACTGCAGCCTGGCCCCTGATAGGCCATAAACACCATTCCTGATGGCAGTGATCCAGTGCCCTCCTTTGTCCCCAGAGCTGAGGCAGGATGACCACCACACTTATAGCTAGGACAGAGGGTGACTCTGGCAGGGACAGCAGTTTATCCAGAATGACCCAGTTAGCTGGGTGTGGTGTCATGTACCTATAGTCCCAGCTACTCAGGAGGCTGAGGTGGGAGGATCGCTTGAGCCCAGGAGGTTGAGGCTTCAGTGAGCCATGATCACACCACTGCACTCCAGCCTGAGTAGTGGAGTGAGATCCTGTATCTTAAAAAAAAAAAAAAAATGGCCCTCACCGTCCTCCCATCCCGCCCCTGTTAGCGTGGGTGGCGGTCACCTTGTGTGAAGACACCGGGAGCTGTCATTTACCTCTGTGCCAGGCAGGGTGCTGAGCTCTATTATACAGGCACCGTCTCCCCGGATTCTTACAGGGCCCAGCCTGTGACGTGCAGCTGATATTCCCATACTGCAGATGAGGAAACTGAGGATCGGAGAGTTTAAGTCATGCCTAGGAGCCCGGCTTCTCCCCTCCCCCTGCTGTGGCCCTGAGGCTCCGTGCTAGGACTGGGCTGGGTCCCATGGCAGTGATGTTTGTGCTCCTTGAGGCTTGGAGGAGCAAAGTGCATTTGATCTTTCTCTTCTCACCACCGTCCTGGGTAGGGCCCCGGTAGTACTAGGTAGTGATGAAGAAGCTGCTTAGGGTCTCCTCCAAGTTTCCACAGTGGGAAGGGGCACAGGGGCAGCAGGGAGGTGGTGATCCTTCTACTCCCCCACGACCTGCTCCGGGCTCATTCTTGTCTCTACTACACTGGATCACTCCATAGCCCTGCCTCTGGCTTCCCAGACCCCAGTACAGTCATGCAATGCACCAAAGGCCAGCAGACCCACTGGCCCGGCTGAGGCTGGGCTGGGGCCAGGCGCTTTCCAATGTCTCCTCACAGGCAGGAAACCTTTGTTGGATGATGTCACTGGAGCGGGTGCCTCCTGTTCTACTCGCCCTCGTTCCTCTCCCCAGTGCACCCCACCCCGACCGCCTCCTGAGGTGTAATAGAAGGCCCCTCGTCTCTCTGCCCATGAGAATCAGGTGGCAACATAACTTTTGACTCTTGTGCTGCTGTGACAGAGTTCTGGGACCCTTAACCCGACCCTGGAAGGTGTGGCTGTAAACCCCAGAGGAGGAAGCGTGGCAGGCTCAGGGCTCTGAGACTTGAATCCTGGGCTCTCTGCCTGCAAAGCCTACACCAGCTGGAGAATAATTATTTTAAAAATAGCTTTTAAACTTCCTTAAAAAAATCAGTAGACTTTTACAAAGCAGTTTTATTTATTTATTGGTTTATTTTTTCTTTTTCTTTCTTTCTTTTTTTTTTTGAGATGGAGTCTCACTCTGTTGCCTAGGCTGGAGTGCAGTGGCGCGATCTTGGCTCACTGCAGCCTCTGCCTCCTGGGTGCAAGTGATTCTCCTGCTTCAGCCTCCTGAGTAGCTGGGATTACAGGCACGTGCCACCACACCCGTCTAATTTTTGTATTTTTTAGTAGAGACGGGGTTTCACCATGTTGGTCAGGCTGGTCTTGAACTCCTGACTTAATGATCTGCCCACCTCGGCCTCCCAAAGTACTGGGATTACAGGCGTGAGCCATGGCGCCCGGCCCTATTTTTAAATTTTTCTTAAACACACAGTTTTATTCTTTTTATTTTTTTGATAAATAGAGACGGGGTTTTACCATTTTGGCCAGGCTGGTCTTAAACTCCTGGCCTCAAGCGATCCTCCTGTGTCAGCCTCCCAAAGTGTTTGGATTACAGGCATGAGCTGCTGTGCCCAGCCCTATTGTCCATTTTTTAACTGGGTTGTTTGTTTTCTTATTGTTGAGTTTTTTTTTTTTTTTTTTTTTTTTTTTGAGACGGAGTCTCGCTCTGTCCCCCAGGCTGGAGTGCAGTGGCGTGATCTCGGCTCACTGCAAGCTCTGTCTCCCGGATTCACGCCATTCTCCTGCCTCAGCATCCGGACTAGCTGGGACTACAGGTGCCTGCCACAGCACCTCGCTAATTTTTTGTATGTTTTAGTAGAGATGGGGTTTCACCATGGTCTCGATCTCCTGACCTTGTGATCCACCCGCCTCGGCCTCCCAAAGTGCTGGGATTACAGGCGTGAGCCACCGCGCCTGGCGTTATTGTTGAGTTTTAAGAGTTTTTTTGTATGTTTTAGATACAAGGTCTTTATCAATATGTCTTTTGCAAATATTTTATCATTTTTCCTAGCAATAGTGTCTTTTGCAGAACAGAAGCTTTTAATTTTAATAAAGTCTAATGTCAATTTTTTATTTCAAGGATCATGCTTTTGGTATATAGAAAAACATCACCAAGCCCAAGATAAGTTAGATTTTCTTCCTATGTTATCTTCTAGAAGTTTTATAGCTTTGCATTTTATGTTTAGGTTCAAGTTTCATTTTGAACACATTTTTGTGAAAGGTCTAAGGTCAGACCTTAGAATCAATGTTTCTTAGTACCTAGTTTGTTGTTGTTGTTGTTTTTGAGACAGGATCTCACTCTGTTGTCCAGGCTGGAGTGCAGTGGCATGATCGTGGCTCATGGCAGTCTCGAACTCTGGGCTCAGGTGATCCTCCCACCTCAGCCTCCCGAGTAGCTGGGACCATGGGTACATGCCACCATGCTGGGCTATTTTTTTCTTTCTTTCTTTCTTTTTTTTTTGTTGTGATGGGGCCTTGCTGTGTTGCCCAGCCTGATCTCAGACTCCTGCCCTCAAGCAGTCCTCCTGCTTTAGCCTCTCGGAGCACTAGCATCAGAGGTGTGAGCACCTGGCAGTATCTAGATTTTTTTGCCTGTGAATGATCAATCATTCCAGCACCATTTGTTGAAAGACTATCCTTTTGCCATTGAATTGCCTTTGCTCCTTTGTCAAAGATCAGTTGACTGTATTTGTGTGGGTTTATTATTGGTTCCCTATTGTTCCATTGATCTATTTGTCTGTTCTTTCACCAATACCACACTATCTTGATTGCTATAGCTTTAAATAAGTCTTGAAGTCAGGGAGTGTCAGTTCTCTAATTCTGTTCTTCTTTTTCAGCATTGTGTTGTCCTTCTAGGTCTTTTGCTACTCCATGTAAACTTTAGAATCACCTTGTAGATATCACAAAATAACTCTCTGGGATTTTGATTGTGTTGCATTGAATCTACAAAGTTGGGGAGAACAAACATCTTAACAATATTGAATCGTCCTATCCATGAACATGGAATATCTCTCCATTTATTTAGATCTTCTTTGCTTTCTTTCATCAGGGTTGTATAGTACTCCTCGTACAGATCTTGTGCATATTTTGTTAGATTTATAGTGAAGAATTTTATTTTTGGGGTGCTAATATAAATGGGATTGCGCTTTCAATTTCAAACAGATAATGAGTGCACACAGTAAAAATATTCAATAGAGAGGGATTGGTTTATAGTGAAAAGTAGCTTCCTCTACTTCTTATTCCCTAGGCCTCCATTCATCTATCCAAAGACAGTTACTGATGCCTGGTTCTTATGGGTCCTTCCAAAGATTGTATGTGTATATTCAAGCTCATAGTAATAATTATGATTGATTCAACAAATGTCATGAGCATTTATGATGGGCCAGACACAGGAGATGGGCAGAGAACAAAATGAAGCGCTGTTCTCCCTGAGCTTACATTCATTACAGTTAGCATCACTGACCATAATATCTAATCCTCACAAGAATTCTGCCTGGCAGGTCTTATTATCTCTGAGGGAGGATCAAGGGCCCAAAGAGGACTTTCTGGGGGAGGACTCTCTTCCTCTTCAAGAGCTCAAGCAGAACACACTGGTCCTGCCAAGATCTAGGGGCAGGGCTGCTACTGCTCAGGGCCAGAGGAAACAGGTTTTGGAAAGGAGGGCTTCTTGCCAAGCCAGTGGGTGGAGATGAGGAGGAGGTGAGGAGGAGGCTTTTGGGAGGTTGCCCGTCTACTCTAGGCCGATTCATATCAAATATTCTAGGCCTTGGGAAACCCTCATATTTCCAGGTGGCTGCATTTCAATTTCTCTCTCTCTCTCTTTTTTTTTTTTTTTTGAGATAGCATCTCCCTCCGTTGTCCAGGCTGGAGTGCAGTCGTGCGATCTCGGCTCACTGCAACCTGTGCCTCCCGGGTTCAATCAATTGTCCTGCCTCAGGCTCCCAAGTAGCTGGGCTAACAGGTGCCTGCCACCACACCCAGCTAATTTTTTTGGTATTTTTAGTAGAAATGGGGTTTTGCCATGTTGGCCAGACTGGTCTCGAACTCCTGACCTCAGGTGATCCACCCGCCTCAGCCTCCCAAAGTGTTGAGATTACAGACGTGAGCCACCGCGCCTGGCCTGCATTTCAGTTTCTTAGTTTTGTTTCCTCTCTAGTTTTCTTCTCCTTCTTCTTCCTCCTCCTCCTTCTCCTTCTTATTCTTCTGAGACAGGATCTCACTCTGTCACCCTGGCTGGAGTACATGGCTTACTGCAGCCTTGACCTCCTAGGGTCAGTTAATCCTCCTGCCTCAGCCTCTTGTGTAGCTGGACCGTGGGTACTCTCCACTGTGCCCTGCTAATTTTTATTTTTAGTAGCGATGGGTTCTCACTTTATTTCCCAGACTGGTCTTGAACTCCTGGACTCATGCAATCCTCCCACTTCAACATCCCACCGTGCTGGGATTACAGACATGAGCCACTGCACTGGGGCTCCTCTCTAGTTTCGTAGGAACATTCTTCTGGGGAGTAGTCTAACCTTGTTTGGCTGACCTCAGGAGAAATGGGATTTGCTTTAGTCTGTTTGGGCTGCCATAAGAAAATCCGGCTGGGCGTGGTGGCTCACGCCTATAATCCCAGCACTTTGGAAGGCCGAGGTGGGCGGATCATTTGAGGTCAAGAGTTCAAGACCAGCTGGGCCAACATGGCGAAACTCCGTTTCTCCTAAAAATACAAAAATTAGCTGGGTGTGGTGGCACGTGCCTGTAGTCTCAGCTACTCGGGAGGCTGAGACAGGAGAATCACTGGAACCTGGGAGACAGAGGTTGTAGCAAGCTGAGATTGCACCACTGCTCTCCAGCATGGGTGACACAGTGAGACCCTGTCTCAAACAAAAAAGAGAAAAAAAAGGAAAGAAAAAAGAAAATTCTATAGACTGGGAGGCTTGTAAACAACAGAAGTGTTTTGTTCTAGAGCCTGGGAAGACCAAGATCAAGGCACTGACAGATTCGGTGTCTGGTGCGGGCCCTTGTCCTAGGTGGCTGTCTTTTCGCTGTAGCCTCAGCGGCAGGAGGGGGAGGGATCTCTCTGGGGTCTGTTTTGTAAGGGCACTAAGTCCATTCGAAAGGCTCACCGTCACGACCTCATCATCTTCCAAAGACTCTACCTAATACCTCATCTTGGGATGATAAATTTTGGCGGAGACACAGATATTCAGACCATAGCAACATTTATTTGTGCCAAGACTAAGACTGCCCAGAAAGGTCGCTAGGGCATCCCCAGAGGCACAAAGAGGACCGTGATCATGACAGGCTGTGATATGGAGCCAGGGAGAGTGAGTTGCTGCAAAGCAGGCATCTGTGTGGCAGATCTGGGCCAAATCAGCTTCCCCTCGCGTCTTCCTCTCAGGCTGGAGGTGACTCTTCTCCACATGGCATTGGGCACACTGGCATCCCATTTACCACCACTGCCTCAGAAACTGGAGCCCCTGCAGCCACCCATATGCCTCTCTGTACCTGTCCCCCACACCCTGCCAAAAATAGTTGTGTCCAGTTGCAGTGAGGGTGGAGCGGCTATTATCTCTGTGTGTCATGCTTATAGTAATGACAGCTTACCACTGACTGCAAATTTCATTCCCTCTTTATTTAAAAAATTGTGTTTTTTTGTAGAGACAGGGTCTGGCTATGTTGCCCAGGCTGGTCTCAAACTCCTGGTCTTAAGTGATGTCCCTCGGCCTCCCAAAGTGTTGGGATTACAGGCATGAACCACCGTGCCCAGCCTTATTCTCATTTTACAGAAGAGGATGGGACTCTGAAGCCAGATCTGTGCTTGTACCCATAATACTCCGTTACCCCCACAGGGCCCCAGCACCCAGGGTATAGGCACACTCAGTAGAGGTCGTCCCCAGCTCAACCTGTTTGTATGTAGATCACTTGAGCAGCTCAGGTGGGTGCCTGCTGCTTAACCCTCCTAGTGAACTGAGCCCCTTCTCCTCTGTTGCGCTCTGGGATAGTTCCCAAGTGGCACTGCTTTGAGTCATTACTGACTTCCTTATTTCCTAGTGGCCCATCTCCTAAAGTGAAGTTACCCCTTCACAGAGTTCAGCCAGTTTTTTAGCTTTTTCTTTTTTCTTTTTTTATTTTTTGAGACGGAGTTTCACTATTGTTGCCCAGGCTAGAGTGCAATGGTGCGATTTCGGCTCACCGCAACCTCCGCCTCCCAGATTCAAGCGATTCTCCTGCCTCAGCCTCCCTAGAAGCTGGAATTACAGGCATGTGCCACCACACCTGGCTAATTTTGTATTTCTAGTAGAGACGGGGTTTCTCCATGTTGGTCAGGCTGGTCTCGAACTTCAACCTCAGGTGATCCACCCACCTCAGCCTCCCAAAGTGCTGGGATTACAGGCATGAGCCACTGTGCCTGGCCAGCTTTTTCCTTTTTTTTTTTTTGGAAACAGTGTCTTGCTCTGTTGTCCAGGCTGTAGTCCAGTGGCACTATCATGGCTCCCTGCAGCCTTGAGCTCCTGGGCTCAAGCAATACTCCTGCCTCAGTCTCCCACGTAGCTGGGACCACTGGCACATGCCACCATGCCTGGCTAATTATTAATTTTATTGTAGAGATGGAGTCTCTCCATGTTGCCCAGGCTGGTCTCGATCTCCTGGACTCAAGTGATCCTTCTGCCTTGGTCTCTCAAAGTTCTGGGGTTACGAGTGTGAGCCACTGCTCCTAGTCCAGTTTTTTAGTTCTTATTACAAATTGCCAAGTAAGGACTAATCCAGAAAGACTGGAGTATTTTATCAATGAACACATTTCAAACATATGTATCTCTTACAAAATGCAGCTCTTTAATTCCTAAAGGCATGTGTTTTCTTACGTGATGACGGACACTCTATACAATGTGAGCAATGTTATCTATTAAATCTATTTAATGGTACCTGCATCTATTAAATGGTACCCATTTTGTTGTCAAGGATCTGATTCTTTATATAGCTGTCCCTCTCCAGAATAGGCCAGGAAATGCCTGGGTGGCCCAGGCCTTGGAGGGGCAGTTCTTTTTTTTTTTTGAGATGGAGTTTTGCTCTTGTCACCCAGGCTGGAGTGCAATGGTGAAATCTCAGCTCACTGTAACCTCCGCCTCCTGGGTTCAAGCGATTCTCCTGCCTTAGCCTCCCAAGTAGCTGGTAGCTGGGATTACAGGTGCCCGCCACCAAGCCTGGCTAATTTTTCATATTTTTAGTAGAGACGGGGTTTCGCCAAGTTGGCCAGGCTGATCTCGAACTCCTGACCTCAGGTGATCTGCCCGCTTCAGCCTCCCAAGGTGCTGGGATTACAGGCGTAAGGCACCGTGCCTGGTCAAAGGGGCAGTTCCTTAAAGGGTCTGGGATGCTTCTCCATCCTGGCATGGCTCAAACCGTCCGCCCCCCAGAACTTCCTGCCAGGCCCTTCCAGGCACACCATCCTCCATCAGCGACCCCTTAGAGGTCACCCTCCTATATCACAGGACTTGAGGGAATGGTTGGCATGCTGGCCTCCAGCTTTTGCCTCCAGTTCACCTTGCATATTTGTATTTCGTAAACTAATGTTTTCCTCAAGCCACGCCCCTGCTCAAGAAACTGCACTGCTCCTGGTGCTTCTGTCAATGAAAGAAAAAAAAAATCAATCTTTTGGCCGGGTGCGGTGGCTCACACCTGTAATCCCAGCACTTTGGGAGGCCAAGGCTGGTGGATCACCTGAGGTCAGGGTTTGAGACCAGCCTGGCCAACATGGCAAAACCCCGACTCTATTAAAAATAAAAAAATTAGCCAGGTATGGTGGTGCACACCTATAATCCCAGCTACACAGGAAGCTGAGGTAGGAGAACTGCTTGAATCCAGGACATGGAGGCTTCAGTGAGCCAAGATTGCGCCACTGCACTCCAGCCTGGGCGACAGAGTGAAACTCCGTCTCATAAACTAAAAAATAAACATCAATCTTTTAAAGAATTAAAATTAGTTTTATTCAGAAGTCTTACTGAGGACAATAGACAGATGCCTGCAGTCCAGGAGTTCTGTCAGACCGCTCTAAGGCAGGGTTTCAGTTCATCGCTCATACACAGGCAGTGGGGGTTCCAAAGGTGCAAAATCACATCAGTCCTGCTCAGAAGTTACATTAAGGTAGAACCACATCAAGGTTGAGTGTAAGAGTCCATCTGGTTATAGATTAGAGGTATTATCACTAACCTTGTAAGATGTTATGTTCAGCAAAAGGCAAGGCTAGGGTCACGCATGTTTTAAGGAATATACTGACTCAGGCAAGAGATGGCCGGGGGTCAAGTGCTGTATCCTGTTTTGTCTTCAAGCATCTTTCTGGAGAGCTGCATGCTGTCAGAGAGCCAAGGGGCTTTGTGAAATTCTGCTGGCAAGCAGAAATGAGCAAACAGGACTTCTTAGGTTTATTACTTTGTCTTATCCCTGTTATGTCAAGAACTGCCTGCCCTTCCTTCCTTCCTTCCTTCCTTCCTTCCTTCCTTCCTTCCTTCCTTCCTTCCTTCCTTCCTTCTTTTTCTCTCTCTCTCTTTCTTTCTTTCTTTCTTTCTTTCTTTCTTTCTTTCTTTTCTTTCTTTCTTTCTTTCTTCTCTCTTTCTCTCTCTTTCTTTCTTTAACAAAGTCTTATATGAGATCTAGGCTCACTGCAACCTCTGCCTTCCGGGTTCAAGCGATTCCGCTACCTCACTCTCCCAAGTAGCTGGGATTACAGGTGTGCACCACCACGCCCAGTTAATTTTTGTATTTCTTTTTTTTTTAGTAGAGATGGTGTTTCGCCATGTTGCCCAGGCTGGTCTCGAACTCCTGACCTCAAGTGATCTGCCTATCTTGGCCTCCCCAAGTGCTGGGATTATAGGCGTGAGCCACTGTCATCTGGTCCCAATCCCTTTTTAATCAGAAGCCAGCCTCCTGCTGGGTTTCCCAGCAGCCCCAGGTGGGGTGGGGACAGAGGGAATGAAAGGCTATCTTCCCTTACCTGGAAGGGGCCTTCTCATGGCCCTGGCAGAGCCAAGGATGCCCTTGTCCAATTGGCTGCCTGGCCAGAGACAAGGAAACTGAGCTGCCAGCCCCAGCCTGAGCCCAGACAGAGAGGGCCTCACGGAGACCAAAGGGCGAGGGCCACACACTTTCCAGCCTTTGAGGAAGTAAAGATGGCAAACCCATCCGTGGTGAAGTGGAATCGCTTCTCTCCAGGCCCAGCAGCTCTGGGCTACAGCTGGAGTGGACTGCCCTGACAAATTCAAGGTAGGGCGTGCAGTCCCTGTGTTGAGACTCCGAAGTTGCCGGACTAAGGTCTCCCCACTCCAGTGCCAGATCCTCACGGTTGCAGTGAGCCGTGGAGGCCAGGCTCCTTTGGCCTCTCCATCAGGCTTTTGAGCTGCACAGAACTGCTGGGCTGGGGGAATGTGGTCTCTTCCTTTGCTTTCAGACCCTTGCTGGGAATGTAGAGTTACAGCAAGAGCAATCTAGATTTCATACTTGCTGCCCAGCTTGCCAGCTGCATGGCTTTAGGCAAGTTGCCAAACTCTCTGAGCTTTGGTTTCCTTATCTTTAAAATGAGGTTGAACCGGGAGCAGTGGCTCACACCTGTGGTCCCAGCTACTCAGGAGGCTGAGGTGGAAAGATCACTTGAGCCCTGCAGTGAGCCGTGATCATGCCACTGCACTCTGGCCCGGGCCACAGAGCCAGACCATCTCAAAAATAAAATAAATTAAAATGAGAGCGAGAATTCCTAGCTTTGGAATTGATGTGTGTGTGTGTCTATGTGTGTGTGTGTGTGTGTGTGTGTGTGTGTGTGTGTCGGGGGAGGGGTGGTAGCCGTAGTAGGGAGGATTAAATGACATAAAGTGACTATTAATTAATTAATTAATTAATTTTTAGAGATGAGATCTCCTTATGTTGCCCAGGCTGATCTTGAACTCCTGAGCTCAAGGGATCCTCCTGCTTCAGTCTCCCAAGTGACTGGGACACTAGGTGTGCACCGTGCCCAGCAGACTTTATTACTGTTGTTGTTGTTACTGTTCTTATCCTTTTTCCCTGTAGTTATTTTATTCCAGCGGAGGTAGCCTCAGCTTTGTCCTGGGGGCATTGCCAGCATGAATCCATGTTTCATGGCCCCCAAACATCGCTGAAATGAGGTAGCACCATCTCTGTGGTCCTCCAACCCAGCCCTGAGTGGGAGTCCCGGCTGTTTTTCTCGCATTCTACTAGTTTTTCCATGAGCATCTCCTGTGTGGCCACCAGGGAGCTGGGGCCTGTGACTGACATCCACGCTGTAGTTCTACTGGAGAAAAAAAAGACTAAAAAAATCAATGCAAAAACAAGGAAATGTAAGAGACAGTTCACAGCCAGATGGAAGATTAGCTAGTTTGAAGAGAAACACTCTAAAACACGTTTAAATTTAGATACAACATAATAAATATACCATTTATTTATTTTGTATTTATTATTATTTTTTTGAGATGGAGTTTCGCTCTTGTTGCCCAGGCTGGAGTGCAGTGGCACGATCTCGGCTCACCGCAACCTCCACCTCTCGGGTTCAAGCGATTCTCCTGCCTCAGCCTCCCGAGTAGCTGGGACTACAGCCATGTGCCACCACGCCCGGCTAATTTTGTATTTTTAGTAGAGATGGGGTTTCTCCATGTTGGTCAGGCTGGTCTCGAACTCCCTGCCTCAGGTGATCCGCCTGCCTCAGCCTCCCAAAGGGCTGGGGTTACAGGTGTGAGTCAACGCACCCGGCCTATTTATTTTTTAGTGGCAGGGTCTCACACTGTCACCCAGACTGGAGTACAGTGGCATAATCTTGGCTCACTGTAGCCTCAACCTCCTGGGCTCAGATGATCCTCCCACCTCAGCTTCCTGAATAACTAGGACTACACACAGGTGTGCACCACCGTGCCCAGATAATTTTTAAATTTTTTCTGTAGAGATGGATTCTCATCATGTTGCCCAGGCTGGTCTTGAACTCCTGGGCTCAAGTGATTCTCCTGCTTCAGCCTCCCAAAGGGCTGTGATTGCAGGTGTGCGTCATTGCAGCCTGATTCTTTCTATTGCTGAGTAGATTCCATCGTATGGACATACCACAATTTTTTCCCTTGTTGATACATGTTAGCAGAAAAGACATGCCAGCCCTTGACTGTGGCCTGCCTGTATTAATTGCTTTAATTAGCACAATGAAGCTCTGAGGTGCCTGGAATTCAGTGGGGCTGATGTTCCAGTGGAGGAGAAATACGTGAAACTATGAGTGAATGATTGATTATTTAATTACAGTTGCCCATCGCTTTGGAAGATGTAACAGCAAATCTGACCATGAACCAGAATAGCAGAGCCTGTAAGCCAGGCCCTGGGCGGGGCAGGGACGTCCCCCACCAGCATCCTTTGAAGAGCAAGACTTGAACCCAAAATAAAAAAAATGTGGGCCGGGCACGGTGGCTCAAGCCTGTAATCCCAGCACTTTGGGAGGCCGAGACGGGCGGATCACAAGGTCAGGAGATCGAGACCATCCTGGCTAACCCAGTGAAACCCCGTCTCTACTAAAAAATACAAAAAACTAGCTGGGTGAAGTGGCGGGCGCCTGTAGTCCCAGCTACTCGGGAGGCTGAGGCAGGAGAATGGCGTGAACCCGGGAGGCGGAGCTTGCAGTGAGCCGAGATCTCGCCACTGCACTCCAGCCTGGGCCACAGAGTGAGACTCCGTCTCAAAAAAAAAAAAAAAAAAAAAAAAAAAAAAAAAATGTGAGGCCAAACCTGGGAACAAACCTTTGCAGACAAACAGCCCTTGTGTGCCCAAGACTGTCCTCACAAGTGGTGACCTCTGCAAACACCTATTTGCCCTACACCACTGGCCCCACTGAATTTGAGGAGGACTTTCTCAAGTTCCATTTTTCAGATGGGTAAAGTGAGGCCTGGAGAAAGAAAATGATTTGCTCTCTAGGTCCCAAGTCAGGAGGGGGAAACCAAAACCAGGCATCCAGCAGCCTGTGGGTGTCTGCGTAAGTCCTCACAGTCCATCCTCTGTCTGCCGACACATTTGAAACAAAGATGCTCTGTTCACCAAGAATTCCATTTTCCCCATTGTTCTCCACTAGGGACATTTCTGAGTTAGTCAAAAAGGGACTGGTTCAGCCCAATCCCTGGCAGTGGATCAGCCGTGCCAGGTCTAGATTGGACTCAAAAAGTCAGGAGACAGAAAGGAGTTAGGGAAAGTCCGATAAGGAGCTCCCGGCCTGGTGCCCAGGAACAAAGTGATGTGCAGGATACTTCCAGTAGGCTAAAGGAAGAGCGGGGACCGAGGGCCTGGGGACACAAAAAGCCAGCCCCTCGGAGAGGCTGGCAGCCTCCTGTGGCTCAAGGGCTGAAGTCAAAGAGCCTGGGGGTTTGTGTGCACGCGTGCATGTGTGTGTGTGCGTGCATGTGTGTGTGTGTGTGTGTGTGTGCATGTCTCTGTGTGTTGGGGGTGTTCTGCTGCTGGTGATGGAGGGGCAAGGCCTCTCAGAGCCAGGGTTAGGCTGGTGGGGGAAGGGAGAAGGGTGTTTTGTTTATTGGAAATAGCAGGTGCAAAGGCGCTGAGGCCAGTCAGTCATCAGGGAGAGGGGTGGGGACTGCAGAGGTGATCTGACCCCGTGGAGATCCTGGGTCTGTGGAGCAAAGGATCCCAAGGGCCTTGCCCTGGGAGAGGGGAAGGCTGTCTGTCCTATGAGAAGAAAGGTTGTTCTGAGTCTCTGAGGACAAGAGGCCCCTTGCGAGGCTGAGAAGAGCCCAGGAACTTCCTCTTTCTCATCAAATGCAAGTGTCCACTTCTATGTGATTCAAATTTTTTTTTTTTTTTTTTTTGAGACGGAGTCTCGCTCTGTCGCCCAGGCTGGAGTGCAGTGGCCGGATCTCAGCTCACTGCAAGCTCCGCCTCCCAGGTTCACGCCATTCTCCTGCCTCAGCCTCCCGAGTAGTTGGGACTACAGGCGCCCGCCACCGCGCCCGGCTAGTTTTTTGTATTTTTTAGTAGAGACGGGGTTTCACCGTGTTAGCCAGGATGGTCTCGATCTCCTGACCTCGTTATCCGCCCGTCTCGGCCTCCCAAAGTGCTGGGATTACAGGCTTGAGCCACCGCGCCCGGCCTGATTCAAATTTTTAAATAACTTTTTTATTGTGGTAAATACATACATGAAACATAAAACTTACTATTTTAGCCATTTTTAAGTGTACAATTCAGTCGCATCAGTGCATTCACTGTGTTGTGTAATCATCATCGCTATCCAGTTCCAGAACATTTTCATCATCCCAAACGAAACTCTACCCATTAAACAACTCCCCTTCCCTTCTCCCCAGCCCTGGTAACCTCTATGCTGCTTTCTGCCTTTATACAGTAGCCTTTTCTAGATAACTCAGTTCATAAGCAATTTAAGAAAACAGCTCATTGAGGTTCTTTTTGTTTTTTACAATGAGCCCCTCCCCTCCCCTCCCCTCCCCTCCCCTCCCCTCCCCTCCTCGCTGAGTAAGCGACTGCTTCCCACAGCAGGTGCAGGTGGGGCAGGCTCTGCTGCCTCATTCTCTTGCTTGGGGAGGAACCTGGGGCTCATCATGGGTTCAGTGCACAGACTTGCCCCTCAGCCTCATGCCTCAGTCTCTGCACCTGGGAAGCTGGGAAACTGGGAAGCAGAGCTGGTGCCAGGGAGAGCTCAGGCAGCGAGGAAGGCGGGGTGTGGGGGTGGGTTGTGCTTCCCTTCTCTGTGAAATGGAAGTAATCATGCCTTCCTTCCATGTGACATGAGCCGATGGTGACAAGCCACTTAAATGAGATGAAAGCGGGGTTCTTTTAATTATTTTTTAAACATTATTTTTATTTATTTATTATTATTATTTTTTGAGATGGAGTCTTTCTCCATCGCCCAGGCTGAAGTGCAGTGGTGCGATCTCAGCTAGCTGCAACCTCCGCCTCCCGGGTTCAAGCAATTCTCCCTGCCTCAGCCTTCCACGTAGCTGGGATTTCAGGTGTGTGCCACCAAGCCCACCTAATTTTTGTATATTTAGTAGAGACGGGGTTTTGCCATTTGGCCAGGATGGTCTTGAACTCCTGACCTCAGGTGATCTGCCCGCTTCTGCTTCCCAAAGTGCTGGGATTACAGGTGTGAGCCACTGCACTTGGCCTGAAAGTGGGGTTCTTGAATCTTATGCCACAGCTCGCAAGCTGTAAGTCCTGGGACCAGTGCCTTAATCTCTCAGCCTTAGTCTTCTGTTTGTAAAATAGAGATAATGACACCTGGAGGTGTGGGGCTCCCAGGATAAATTGATGTCACTGTGCAGATCAAGCAACAAGCAAGTGCGTACCAAGCACATGGCACAGCACCTGGCCCCTGGGAAATGCTGGGGGATATTAGGGGATCTCACAGGTGCCCAGAGACAGGTGCATTGAGGCAGAGACCAGCTGGGACTGCAGCCTGGAGGTGTACGGCTGCTCTGAGGGGTAGGGATTTATCCTGCCTTGGTTTCAATTTGCAGAGGCCTGTGCCTGAGTGAGTGATATTATCCCTGAGACCAGTGCTTTCAGCAACCCCATGAGGGGGGTTGTGGGAAGAGAGAGGCTCAGATCTATAGCTAGAATTGGAATTGGAGCCCATATGCTTCTGGATGTTTTGAGAGGCTTGCACAATTTAAAATGTGAATGTCAGGCCGGAGTGGTGGCTCATGCCTGTAATCCCAGCATTTTGGGAGGCCAAGGCAGGTGGATCACCTGAGGTCTGGAGTTTGAGAGCAACCTGGCCAACACGGCGAAACATTGTCTCTACTAAAAAATGTAAAAATTAGCCGGGTGTGGTGGTGGGTGCCTGTAATCCCAGCTACTCTGGAGGCTGAGGCAGGAGAATCACTTGAACCCAGGAGCTGGAGGTTGCAGTGAGCCGAGATTGCGCCACTACACTCCAGCCTGGGCAAAAGAGCAAGACTCTATCTCAACAACAACAACAAAATAAATAAATAAAAATAAAAAAGCGAACATCTTTTCAAGGTAGGAGCTGAGAGAGGGATCTGGGAGAGGAGGGAGGAATCAAAGGGCCAAGAACAGTCTGGGTGGATTCTCTCCTTCATCCCCATCCTAGTCTTGTGCCTGTTTTCCTCCAGCGTCTGGGAGTGCCGAGTGTTCAGTTGACCCAGTTCTCCTTCTCTGCTGGAATTTTGGCATCTGGCCCACGTGTCCAGTTCATTCACTCAGATGTGATTTGCCAGATGTTACAGAGTTTCCTATGTGGCAAGCAGGTGCCAGGCTCTGAGAATACAGTGATGACACCAGAACCAGGCTCTGTCCCCAGAGCCCATGGTCATTCCTGTGGGGAGACAGACACATAACACACAACTGAACACAGTTAGGATAACGTCAAGTGGCCAGTGCTGCGAGGAAAGTGCCACAGAGTGTGTGACAGGGGTGGCCTGGCGGCCAGAGAAGGCATCTCTATGGAGGTGATGTTTGAGTTGACAAGAAGAAACCAGCTGGGGAGAAATCTCTTGTGGAATATTACAGGAAGAGAGAAGGCAAAGTCCTCAGGGAGCAGCCGTGGGTGCGGGACAGCGGGTGGAGCTGGGGTGAGGAGGAAGGAGGGGCTTCCCCAAGCCTGCCGGGAAGCCACGGGGAACAGTTAGGGTTGATTCTGAGGGCAGATTCCAAGAGTCTTCTGGAAATGAAAAAAAAGCTTGCATTCTTTCCTCCCCTCCCATCCTTTGTGATTTGGGGGCTTCTTTTTTCTTTTTTCTTTTTGTTGTTGTTGCTTGAGACAGGGTCTTGCTCTGTGGCCCAGGCTGGAGTATAGTGGCCTGGCATAATCTCAGCTCACTGCAACCTCCATGTCCCAGGTTTAGGCAATCCTCCCGCCTCAGCCTCCTGAGTAGCTGAGGTTACAGGTGTGCACCACCAAACCTGGCTAATTTTTCTGCTTTTAGTAGAGATGGGTTTCTCCATGTTGCCCAGGCTGGTCTCGAACTCCTGGACTTGGCGACTTCATATTTTGAAACACACGTGAGAGCCTCTTGAAACTGGAAGGAAGGGTTGGTGCCCCCAGATTGCCTGAACTCACTCTTGTACCCACTTCCTAGTTGCTGTAAAGGGGGAAGGGCTGCCAGGTATGGCAGATTTGTGTCCTTCTCCTGGCCACCTTGCTGGAGATACCTGGGATTTTATACCACGCTACACCTGCAGGGGGGCCACTGGCTGAATTAGGGGTGCAAAAGCCTGACCTCTTTGCCTCAAATGGAACAACACTGTGGTGCTATTTAAAAATAGCCTTCAGGCTGGGTGTAGTGGCTCACACCTGTAATCCTAGCTCTTTGGGAGGCTGAGGCAGGTGGATCGCTTAAGCTCACGGGTTTGAGACTAGCCTGGGGCAACATGGTGAGACCCCATATCTACACAGAATTTAAAAAAGTTACCAGCCTGGCCAACATGGTGAAACCCTGTTTCTACTAAAAATACAAAAATTAGCTGGGCGTGGTGGCAGGTACCTATAATCCCAGCTACTCCAGAGGCTGAGACAGGAGAATCGCTTGAATCCAGGAGGCAGAGCTTGCAGTGAGCCGAGATCACACCACTGCACTCCAGCCTGGGTGACAGAGCAAGACTCTGTCTTAAATAAATCAATAAATAGCTGGATGTGGTGACTCACACCTGTGGTCCCAGCACTTTGGGAGGAGCAGGAGGATTGCTTGAGATTGGAGGATTGCTTGAGCCCAGGAGGTCAAGGATGCAATGAGCCATGATTGCACCACTGCACTCTAGCCTGGGCAATATAGGGAGACCCTGTTTAAAAATAAAAGATAGCCCTATCTCTTGAGCTTCCCTCCCTTCATTAATTGTGTGAAGCTGAAAGCCTGTCTCAGGCTCTGCTTCCGGGAGAGAGAGCCTTGGACAGGCCGACAGGGGCTATGTGTTCTGTAGTCTAGAAATTGGGTTCTGGGATCATGGAACCATGTGACCCCTGGAGGTATTTCCTTCTAGCTTTAAGAGTCACTAAAGCTGTGTGATTTCCTCAAGTCACATAGCAAGTTAGTGGCGGAGCCAGGTCTACAAACTACTCACAGCCTGAAGGCACTGGGGGCTGGGGGCTAGGGGGATCTGCCCGTGAATGGTCAATATGGTGCAGAGGCCGAGGCCCCAGCTGTGGTTCATCCAAGGCTGTGCTCCCAGATGAAGCTCTGGATCTCAGGTAAGGCCCACTCTGCTGTAATTACTCCAGAGACTTTAGTGTCCTGAATTCCACTCCTTTTCCCTCTGTATTAGCATGATTCACACTAAAGTGTGAAAGATTGTCAGCTCAGAACCCTCCCAGAAGCAATGCATCCTGAAAAGAAAGTGCTTGTTAACCCACATCAATCTCTAACTGAATGGACTTTTTGACAGGTATAAAGTGAGTTGGAAAAACGCACACTGTGTAAATCTGGGACCTCTGGGGCTCAGAAGGGTTCCTCAGCTTCCCCAAGATCAGCTTCCCCACCCTTATTTCTGCTTCTCCCTGCAATTAGAACACATATTTTTGGTTTATTTTGAGACAGAGTCTTGCTCTGTTGCCCAGGGTGGAGTCCAGTGGTGCAATCTCAACTCACTGCAACCTCTGCCTCCCGGGTTCAAGCAATTCTCCTGCCTCAGCCTCCCAAGTAGCTGGGATTACCACGCCAAGCTCATTTTTGTATTTTTAGTAGAGGCGGGGGTTTCACCATGTTGGCCAGGCTGGTCTCAAACTCCTGACCTCGAATGATCTGCCTGCCTTGGCCTCCCAAAGTGCTGGGATTACAGGCCTGAGCCACCGCGCCCGGCCTCAGACCACATCTGTTGAGAAATGCATGTCGTCTTCTTCAGGTTCCCACAGCACGGCCGGTCAAAAGTGTGTCACTGGAAGTGAAGGTGATGCAGTTGAAAAAATAATGTTGTCAAAAGTGTATTTTTGCAGAGGCTGGTGGTTTGAAGTAATCTCCCTGATAAGCAGTTTATTTCTCTGGAGAGTGAACGACTGTGCATGATTTAGTAAATTTCCATGCCCCGTTCTGAAGGGCTGGCATCCCTTCTTGGCTCAGGCAGGCTTGTAGCATAGACCTGAGGACATGGGGTCCGGGGTGGGGTGGTATTCCCGAGGCATGGCGGCCACACTGAATGGGGCCTCACCCTGTCTCTGCCCTTACTGTGCAAGTGCCCTTGGGCAAGTCACTTACCTTTTGCAAGGCACAGTTTCCTCATCTGTGAAACAACTGGAGTTGGCTATTCCGGAACCTTGGGACTCAAAGCATGGTCTGCAGACCAGTGGTATCTGCAGCACCTGGGAGCTTGTTAGAAATGCAGAGTCCAGCCAAGCGTGGTGGCTCACACCTGTAATCCCTACACTTTGGGAGGCCGAGGTGGGTGGATCACCAGAGGTAAGCAGTTTGAAACCAGCCTGGCCAACACAGTGAAACCCTATCTCTACTAAAAATACAAAAATTAGCCAGGCATGGTGGCGTGCACCTGCAGTCCCAGCTACTCGGGAGGCTGAGGCAGGAGAATTGCTTGAACCTGGGAGGTGGAGGTTGCAGTGAGCCGAGGTCACGCCACTGTACTCTAGCCTGGGCGACAGAGTGAGACTCCGTGGAAGGAAGGAAGGAAGGAAGGAAGGAAGGAAGGAAGGAAGGGAAGGAAGGGAGGAAGGGAGGAAGGGAGGAAGGGAGGAAGGGAGGAAGGGAGGAAGGGAGGAAGGGAGGAAGGGAGGAAGGGAGGAAGGGAGGGAGGGAGGGGTCCAGCAGAGCACGGTGGCTCACCCCTGTAATCCCAGTGCTCTGGGAGGCTGAGGCAGGAGGATTGCTTGAGGCCAGGAGTTTGAAACCCACCCAGGCAATACAATGAGATTTTGTCTCCTAAAAATAAAAACAAAAATAATCTTCCGGGTTCAGTGGCTCACGCTTGTAATCCCAGCACTTTGGGAGGCCAAGGCGGGTGGATTACGAGGTCAGGAGATCGAGACTATCCTGGCTAACATGGTGAAACCCTGTCTCTACTAAAAATATTTTAAAAAATTAGCCAGGAGTGGTGGTGGGCGCCTGTAGTCCCAGCTACTCAGGAGGCTGAGACAGGAGAATGGTGTGAACCTGGGAGGCAGAGCTTGCAGTGAGCCGAGATCATGCCACTGCACTCCAGCCTGGGCAACTGAACAAGACACCGTCTAAAAAAAAAAATTATCCAGGCATGGTGGTGCACACCTGTAGTCCCAGCTACTCGGGAGATGGAGGTGGGAGGATTGCTTGGACCCAGGAGTCTGAGGCTGAGGCTGTTGTGAGCTGTGATCATGCCCTTGCACTCCAGCCTGGGCAACGGAGTAAAACCCTGTCTCAAAAAAAAAAAAAAGAAGAAGAAGAAGAAGTGCAGTATCCCAGGCACTACCCCAGACCTTCTGAGTGAGTCTATATTTTAACAAGATTGCAGGTAATGTGTCTGCATGGCACAGTTTGAGGAACCCTTCTCTGGAGCAGACTCCTCCAATGTGCTCCTTGCACCAGCCCCGTCAGTGTCATCTGAGAGACAAAGCATGCTGGAAATGCAAGTTCATGGGCCCCCTGACCTACTGAATTGTATCTCTGAGGGAGGGGCCTGGAGCCTGTGTTTTTAACAGCCTCTCCAGGTGGTTCTTAAGCCCACTGAGGTTTGAGAAGCATGGCAGCTCAGACTCAACAGTGACGGTAGCTGAAGTGTAGCTGTGGTGCAGCTGCTGAACTCGGAACCTGTTTTGTTTTTGTGCTGCTTTCAGAAATGTGCACACACTTGCATTTCACAGCAACTTTGTGATGTTGTCTGTCCTTATCTTTGCTCTGCCTAAGAGATAAGTGGGTTTTAAGGGAGGTTATGTGAATTGCCTACACTCTTTCTGTCTCACAATGTCTTGTAATAGCAGTATTCACATAAAACATTTCTGGCAAGTGTCAGTGAGCTATTACAGGTGATAAAACTTCTTGTAAATATTTGTTCCTTGATTATAAATGACGGAGGCTCTGTTGGAACAGGAGCTGGCATAGATCTTGTAGGTCTTGCCCAAGGCTCAGGAGCTGATGAACTGCAACTCCTCTGTTTTACTGCTTAGTATTTTGATTAGAGAATAAATTCATATGGTTTCAACATCATGTGAAATAGAACTATAGCAAAGAGTTTTCTTCCCACTCCTGTCCCATAACCGGCCTCACCAGGTAACTGTTTTTATTTTATTGGGTCTAATCTAATTAGAGCTGATCCTCAGGAAAACTGAGAAATCTCCTGATCTATGGCTCTCCTGTGGCCCCCCAAATCTCTGGACTTACAGTGTATGCATTTTTGCAACTTATTTTACTACCCTGACAGAAAGTCCATTGAATTCTAGACTTATTTGGGTTAACAAACATCTTCTTTTAAAGATACACAGACTGAGCGCGGTGGCTCACACCTGTAATCCCAGCACTTTGGGAGGCTGAGGCGGGTGGATCATGAGGTCAAGAGATGGAGACCATCTGGCTAACATGGTGAAACCCTGTCTCTATTAAAAGTACAAAAATTACCTGGGCGTAGTGGCGCTCACCTGTAGTCCCAGCTACTCAGGAGGCTGAGGCAGGAGAATTGCTTGAACCCAGGAGGCGGAGGTTGCGGTGAGCCGAGATCGTGCCACTGAGCTCCAGCCTGGTGACAAAGCGAGACTCCATCTCAACAAATAAATAAATAAATAAAATAAAATAAAATAAATTAATTAAATAAAATAAAGATACACTGTCTCTGAAAGGTGTCTGAGTTGCCAATATTTCACGCTTTAGTGTGAATTATTCTAATATATTCACTTTATGCAAATGCAAGCATATACAAATATATAGATAGAGATACAGATAGATGAAAGGGCTGGGCGCAGTGGCTCATGCCTGTAATCCCAGCACTTTGGGAGTCCGAGGTGGGCAAATCACTTGAGCTTAGGAGTTCCAGGCCAGCCTGGGCAATGCAGTGAAACCCCATCTCTACCAAAAATACAAAAAAATAGCTGATTGTGGTGGTGCACACCCGTGGTCTCAGTTACTCGGAAGACTGAGGTGGAGGATCGCTTGAGCCCAGGAAGTGGAGGTTGCAGCAAGCTGAGATGGCACCACTGCACTCCAGCCTAGGTGACAGATTGAGATCCTGTCTCAATAAAAGACATCCCCCCCACCAAACCCCTTCCACAGATACTTATAGATAAAAGCTTTGCCACCTCTGCTGAACAGAGATTCCAACACAGAATACACACCGTTCAGTGTCTTGCTTGTTTTACTGAATCTATCATGCTATACTATTGTGTGGTGAACATGCAGGTTATACCATCTGCTATCACAGACACTGAGGAGATGACGAATCTCATACATGTGGCCTGTTGCAGGTGCATACTATATATGCAGGATAAATTCCCAGAAACGGTATTGCTAAGTATCTGCATTTGTAATTTGAGAGATATTGCCAATTTCCACTCCATAAGGTTAATGCCAATTTATATTTCCATCAGCTTTGGATGAAAAATTAGTTTCCCCACATCATTGCCAACATATTAAATTGGATTTATATCTTTGGATTTTTACCAATCTGATAGGTGAAAAACAGGGACTCAGTGTAGTCTTAATTTAAATTTGTTATGAAAAGTTTTAGGGCCGGGCGCGGTGGCTCAAGCCTGTAATCCCAGCACTTTGGGAGGCCGAGACGGGCGGATCACGAGGTCAGGAGATCGAGACCATCCTGGCTAACCCGGTGAAACCCCGTCTCTACTAAAAAATACAAAAAAACTAGCCGGGCGAGGTGGCGGGCGCCTGTAGTCCCAGCTACTCGGGAGGCTGAGGCAGGAGAATGGCGTGAACCCGGGAGGCGGAGCTTGCAGTGAGCTGAGATCCGGCCACTGCACTCCAGCCTGGGCGACAGAGCGAGACTCCGTCTCAAAAAAAAAAAAAAAAAAAAAAAAAAGAAAAGTTTTAAATGTATAATATGTTTAAGGCCTATTTATTTTTCTATGACTGTCTTACTCATCTTGTTTGCTTATTTTAAAAATTAAATTGTTGGCTTTTTCTTTTTGATTTCTTTTTTTTTTTTTTTTTTTTTGAGACGGAGTCATGCTCTGTCACCCAGGCTGGAGTGCAGTGGCCGGATCTCAGCTCACTGCAAGCTCCGCCTCCCGGGTACACGCCATTCTCCTGCCTCAGCCTCCCAAGTAGCTGGGACTACAGGCGCCCGCCACTTCGCCCGGCTAGTTTTTTGTATTTTTTTTAGTAGAGACGGGGTTTCACCGTGTTAGCCAGGATGGTCTCGATCTCCTGACCTCATGATCCGCCCGTCTCGGCCTCCCAAAGTGCTGGGATTACAGGCTTGAGCCACCGCGCCCGGCCTGATTTCTACGAGCTGTTTACATATTAGTGAGATTAGTCTTTTGTGCCTTTGATATAAATTGCATTCAGTTTAGTGTTTCTCTTTTATTTTGTTGATTTCTTGGGTTTAGTATATACAAGGTTTTATTTCTATGGAGTCAAATTTATCAGTCTTTTCTTTTATGGTTTCTGAATGTTTAATCATAGGTACCAAAACCTTCCTGCTTTAAGAAAACATGATGTGTGTGTGTGTGTGTGTGGGTTGTTTTTTTTTTTTTTGAGATGGAGTTTTGTTCTTGTCATCCAGGCTGGAATGCAATGGCGCAATCCCAGCTCACTGCAACCTCTGCCTCCCAGGTTCAAGTGATTCTCCTGCCTCAGCCTCCCAAGTAGCTGGGATTACAGGCACGTGCCACCATGCCCAGCTAGTTTTGTATTTTTAGTAGAGATAGGGTTTCACCATGTTGATCAGGCTGGTTTTGAACTCCCGACCTCAGGTGATCTGCCTGCCTCAGCCTCCCAAAGGGCTGGAATTCCAGGTGGGAGCCACCACACCCAGCCAAAAACACGATGTGTCCCATGTTTTCTTCTATTATTTTATATTCAGTTTTTGATCCTTTTGGAATTTATCCTGATGTGTGCTCTGAGGAGTAGATCCAATCTTATTTTTTCTTCCAGATGACATTTTCAGCAAATTGAGAAGCCATTTTATCATAAGCTGTTTATTGTGAGCTCTTTTCTCTATATGTATTTGAGTCTGTTTCAGAACTTGCTACTCTTTTCCATTAGTTTCTCTTTCTATTCATGTTCATTCAAGTTCCCACTGTTTTGTTTATTGAGGTTGATAATATTTTAAAAAATATATATTTCTTATAGAGACAGGGTCTCCCTATGTTGCCCAGGCTGGTCTTGAATTCCTGGACTCAAGGGATCCTTCCACCTCAGCCTCTCAAAGTGCTGGGATTACAGGCCTGAGCCACTAAGCCTGGCCCTAAAAAATATATTTTAATATATGAAAAGGACGTTCCCCTTATATTTTGAGCTCTTTCAGGCTATTCTTGCTCATTTTTTTCCATTTGAACTTTAAATCTAATGTCTAATTCCACAAACACAGAGGAAAGCTGAAGTATAATGCACATACAGAAAAGTAAATGAATTGGAAGTATACAGCTTGATGAGCTATCACAAAGTGAACACACCCTTGCAACTATTACCAGCGTGTAGAAACCCCCAACTCAGATCCCTAAACAGTCACTATCCCACCCTCCCTCCAAAGATGCATCCCTTCCCTCCCCTCCCCCTCCTCTCCCCTCCTCCTCCCATCCCCTCTTCTTTTTCTTTGTCTTTCTTTGAGATACGGTTTCTTTCTGTTGCCCAGGCTAGAGCTCAGTGGTGCTAGTATCTAGGCTCACTGCAGCCTCTGCCTCCCGGACTCAAGCAATCCTCCCAAGTAGCTGGGACTATAAGCACAAGCCACTATGCCTGGCTAATTTTTTATTTTTTTGTAGAGATGGGATCTCACTATGTTGTCCAAACTAGTCTTGAACTCCTGGGCTCAAGCAGTCTGCTTACTTCAGATCCCAAAGTGCTGGGATAGCAGGTGTGAGCCACTGTGTCCGGCCCTTACTTCTCGTCATAGATTGGTTTTGCTGTGTTTTTAAAAAAACTTCAAATACATGTATTCTTTTGTGTCTGGTTTCTTTTGCTCAACATTTTATTTGTGTGGTTTATTTATCCACATGCCATGAACGTTGTAACACATGACTTTTGGTGCCCATGTATACACATTTCTGTTGGGTACTAACTTATGAAAGAAATTGCTAAGCTGTGGGATACACACATGTTGAATTTCAGAAAATACTGCCGAACTGTTTTCCAAGTAGATGTGTGACAATTTACCCTCCTTCCAGAAACGTCTGAGAATTCCAGTTATTCCACATCCTTGCAACACTTGGATTTTTTGGTCTTTTTAATTTTATTTACTCTGGTGTGTGTGTAGTGGTAATTAATTGTGTTTGAGCATCTTATTATATGTTTATTAGCCATTTAAATATACTGTCTTGTGAAATGCATTGGGATTGCTTTAAATTTGTACATTAACTTCAGAGAACTGGACCTACTTATGGTGTTAAATCTTCACATCCAAGAACACAGTATATCTTTTTCCATTTGTTTAACTCTTCTGTGTCCTTTAGCATTGTTTACAGTTTTTTAGTATATATCTTGCACATTTCTTGATAAGTTTATTTCTAGGTATTTTACATTTTTGTTGTTATGTAAGTGGTCTCTTTTCTAACTGGCTAGTGTGTGCGTTTGTTTGTTTGTTTTGTTTGTATTTATTTATTTATTTTTTGAGATGGAGTCTCGCTCTGTTGCCCAGGCTGGAGTGCAATGGTATGATCTTGGCTCACTGCAACCTCCGGCTCTCGGGTTCAAGCGATTTTCCTACCTCAGCCTCCCAAGTAGCTGGGATTACAGGCACCTGCCACCATGCCTGTCTAACTTTTGTATTTTTAGTAGAGATGGGGTCTCACCATGTTGACCAAGCTGGCCTTAATTGATCCACCCGCCTTGGCCTCCCAAAGTCCTGGGATTACAGGCATGAGCCATCACACCCGGCCTTTTTGTTTGTTTGTTTTTGAGACAGGGTCTCACTGTGTTGCCCAGGCTAAAGTACAGTGGTTCAATCACAGCTCACTATAGCTCCGAACTCCTGGGCTCAAATGATCCTCCCACCTCAGCCTCCCAAGGAGCTGGGACAGCAAGCATGTAACATTGTGTCCAACTAACTTTTGTGTTTTTTATGTATAGACAGGGTCTTGCTATGTTGCCCAGGCTGGTCTCAAACTCCTGGCCTCAAGTGATCCTCCCAAAGCACTGAGATTATAGGCATGAGCCACCGTACATGGCCTCTGGCTATTGTTTATAGTAGTTTCTTAGTTGATTCTCTTGGATGTTCTAGATTTATAATCATCTTATCTACAAGTGGAAATAACTTCACCTCCTCCTTTTTAACTCTTGTATCTCAGCCTGGCTTGGTGGCTCACACCTATAATCCCAGCACTTTGGGAGGCCAAGGTGGATGGATCATGAGGTCAGGAGATCGAGACCATCCTGGCTCACATGGTGAAACCCCGTCTCTACTAAAAAAAAATACAAAAAATTAGCTGGGCATGGTGGTGGGCACCTGTTGTCCCATCTACTCGGGAGGCTGAGGCAGGAGAATGGCATGAACCCGGGAGGTGGAGTTTGCAGTGAGCCAAGATCGAGCCACTGCACTCCAGCCTGGGCGACAAAAAAACTATTGTATCTCTAATTTCGTTTGCTGATGTAATTGCATTGGCTATTACCTCCTGTATAATGGTAGTGAGCATAATTGTGTTGCTTCTTTCTTTAGTGGGAATGCTTCTGGTGATTCTAAATTATGCAAAATGCTGGCCTTTATCTGAGGTTGAGGTATTTTATCATGTTAGGTAATTATCCATCAATTCCTACTTTTCCTGATTTTTATCAGGAAAAGGTGTTGGAATTTTGTTAAATGTTATCTAGCATTTACAGATCTCCCAGAACCTACTATAGTTGTCCTTTCGTATACTTGCAGAACTGGTTCCAGAACCCCCAAAGATACCAA
Source organism: Macaca thibetana thibetana (assembly GCF_024542745.1). Classification (NCBI taxonomy): domain Eukaryota; kingdom Metazoa; phylum Chordata; class Mammalia; order Primates; family Cercopithecidae; genus Macaca; species Macaca thibetana. Next base: position 16,864,493 of record NC_065597.1, on the reverse strand, counting down.
AATCCATGGATGCTCAGGTCCCTTATATAAAATAGCATAGTATTTGCATATAACCTACTCACACCCTCCCATGTAATTTAAATCATCTCTAAATTACTTATAATAACTAATACAATGTAAATACTATATAAATAGTTGTTTACTATCTTGTCTGGGGAGTAATGACAAGAAAAATGTCTGTACATGTTCAGTACAAAGCAATCATTGCAGACCTCACTACATTTTTTTTTTTTAATTTGAAATGTTTGTGGGTACATAGTAGGTATATATAGCTATCAAATACTAGGTCTTATTCATTCTGTCTATGTTTTTGTACCCACCAACCATAATTTCCACTTCTTCCCATCCACCAACCACCCTTCCCAGCCTCTGGTAACTGTCCTACTCTTCATCTCCATGAGTTTAATTGTTTTAATTTTTAGTACCCACATACAAGTGAGAACATGTAATATTTATCTTTCTGTGCCTGCTTATTTCACTTAACATAATGATGAACTCATGTGGTTACAAATGACAGGATCTCATTCTTTTAATGGCTGAATAGTACTCCATTCTGTATATATACTACATTTTCTTTCCTTCTTTCTTTCTTTTTAATTTTTTTTGGAGATGGAGTCTCTCTGTCGCACATGCTGGAATACAGTGATGTGATCTCAGCTTACTGCAACATCTGCCTCCCAGGTTTGAGTGATTCTCCTGCCTCAACCTCCCAAGTAGCTGGGATTACAGGTGTGCAGCACCATGCCTGGCCAATTTTTGTATTTTTAGTTGAGACGAGGCTTCACCACGTTGGGTAGGCTGGTCTCGAATTCCTGACCTCAGGTGATCTGCCAGCCTCAGCCTCCCAAAGTGCTGGGATTACAGGCATGAACCATGAGCCTGGCCCCTCCCTTCTCCCCCCCTCCTCTCCCCCTCCTCTTCTTTTTTTTTTTTTTTTTTTCTGAGATAGGGTCTCACTCTGTCACCCAGGCATGATCAGTGCAGTCATGGCTCACTGCAGCCTCAATCTCCCAGGCTCAATTGATCCTCCTACCTCAGCTTCCCAAGTAGCTGGGACTACAGGCACACTACCACATCTGGCTAATTTTTTTATTTTTTTGTAGAGATGGGGTTTTGCCATGTTGCCCAGGCTGGCCTCAAACTCCTAGGTTCAACTGATCCTCTGGTCTCAGTTTCCCAAACTGTTGAGGTTACAGGAGTGAGCCACCAAGCTCGGGTCACATTTTCTTTATATATTCATCTGCTAATGGGCACTCAGGTTGCTTCCAAATCTCGACTATTGTGAATAGTGCTGCAATAAACATGGGAGTACAGATATGTCTTCAATATACTGATTTCCTTTCTTTTGGGTATATACCTGGCAGTGGGGTTGCCCCATCATATGGTAGCCTAAACTACATTTTCAATTTGTGGTTGGTTGAAACTGAAGATGCAAAATCCATGGACACAGAAGACTGACTGTGTTATGTTATCTTAAGAAGCTTCCTGGCCGGGCGCGGTGGCTCAAGCCTGTAATCCCAGCACTTTGGGAGGCCGAGGCGGGTGGATCACGAGGTCAGGAGATCGAGACTATCCTGGCTAACATGGTGAAACCCCGTCTCTACTAAAAATACAAAAAAAAAAAAAAAACTAGCCGGGCATGGTGGCGGGCGCCTGTAGTCTCAGCTACTTGGGAGGCTGAGGCGGGAGAATGGCGTGAACCCGGGAGGCGGAGCTTGCAGTGAGCCAAGATCACGCCACTGCACTCCAGCCTGGGAGACACAGCGAGACTCCGTCTCAAAAAAAAAAAAAAAAAAAAAAAAAAGAAGCTTCCTAATATTGAACCATCCTTGCACTCTTGGAATAAAGTCTCTTTGATTTTTCAGTGTCTTGTGCCCCCAACTGGAGAAGCTCCTTTGACTGAGCCAATAGCTACTGTGGACTCTTGTGGACATGGTCTGTGGACATGGACAGGGCCAGTACCCATAGGCCTAAGTCTCCTTTCCTGCAGTAAGAAATTATTGGTTTGATTCTCTTCCAAGAATCCCAGCTCAAAGTCCTTTCTGGTGTCAGGGAGAATAGAAACTGGGTTTTCCCACGGAGTTAGAAAAAACTACAGTCTTTTCCAATTTATTCTTGTTTTTATTAACTTTTAAAACAAAGCAAAACATATTAAAACCCTAAAAACAAAACCAAAGAATCTTTATCCTGTTATACTCAGCTTTGTTTATATAATGTTTTGGAGGATGTCCCAATGACCTTTTAGAGTCTCTGGGCTGTTATAAAACAAAACTTGGGACTCACTTCCCTGGTGTTTCTCAAGAAGAGTGGAAAAATTAAAAAGTTAAAATAGTCTGGGCCAGTAACAAAGAAAAACCTTTATGTTCTTGGTCACTGGAGAATGTGGTACTTAATCCCTAGAAGCAGGTATACACTGGGCGGAGCAGCCCAGTGGTTAAGATGGTCCCTGTTTTGCAGCTTACTGTATGATCTCAGACAAGTTACCTCATCCTTCTGGTCCTCCATTTCCTCATCAGTAAGAGAAGATGATAATATTGAGCCCAGGAGTTCAAGACCAGCCTGGGCACCATGGCAAAACCCCATCTCTACAAAAAAAAAAAAAAAAAAAAAAAATTATATATATATATATAAAATACAAAAAATTAGCTGGGTGTGCTGTTGCATGCCTGTAATCCCAGCTACTCAGGAGGCTGAGGTGGGAGGATTGCCTGAGCCTGGGGAGGTCAAGGCTGCAGTGAGTGGAGATTGCGCCACTGCACTTCAGTCTGGGTGACAGAGTAAGATCCTGTCTCAAAAAAAAAAAAAAAAAAAAAAAAAGAGAGAGAGAGAAGATAATGGTTTTCAACTCCAGCCTTGTTGGGAGGCAATTAGTTAGTGCTTGGAAAATTCCTTGGGACATGGTAAGCACCCAGTGAATGTGGAGGAGCCTGTGGGGATAAGATCATGCAGTAGGGATTGAGCTAGGTGGTCTCTGCATTCAGTGGCCATTTCTGACCTTCACTGAACCTATTCCTCAAGCAGATATCTGCAGGGTGTGCTTAGACAAAAGATGGGCCTGTTCTCAAGGTCTAGGCTTCTACCATTAAGCAAAATAATGAAGTTAAAAACAAAATCTCCTTTTGTAAGTGTTTAGGCTATAGGAACCAAAGGAATGGAGCTGAAGATTCTTTCAGGTGGGCATTTTGGGGAACACATCTGTGAATGAATGGGAAGAGGATATGGGCCAACGCTCTCGGCTCCTGACCAGGGGGTCCTAAGGGCTTAAACTCCAAGGAAGGGAGCGCTCTTATAAGCGGGGCAGTGGCTTTCCAATGGAGCATCTGCAAAGTGGGTCTCTGGGGTAGTGCTGCAGAGACCACATGGTGTTTGTGTTTGAGAGAATGAAGGGGGCATTTTTGCTGTGGGCAGAAGGGACAGTTTTTTCGTGATAGATGAGCAAGAAGGGAGAGCTATGGGAGGGATCTGGCTGGTCAGTGGCCAAGTACTGCCTCTCAAGGTGAGTTCAGAGTAGCATTGGGCTGGCTTTCTTTTGGGGGTTCTGTCTCATTTGATGAAACATGAGCCAGGTTGGAGCCTTCATCACCAGCTTGCTGTTTCCAAAGAGCAATTTTCTATTGTTAAAATTGGAGTATAACTTATTTAAAATAAAATTCTTACTTAAAATGTGTCTTATCAGGACACATTTTTTTTTTTTTTTTGAAACAGGGTCTCTGTCGCCCATGCTGGGGTGCAGTGGCACAACCATGGCTCACTACAACCTCGACCTCCTGGGCTCAAGTGATCCTCCCACCTTAGCCTCCTCAGTAGCTGGGACCACAGGTGCATGCCACCACGCCTGGCTAATTTTTGAATTTTTAGTAGAGACGGGGTTTCACCATGTTGCCCGGCATGTCTCAAACTCCTGAGCTCAAGTGATCTGCCCTCCTCAGCTTCCCAAAGTGCTGGGGTTACAGGCGCCCAGACTGATATATATATATACACACACACACACACACACACACACACACATACACATATACATATATATATGTGTGTGTGTGTATATATATATATATATATATTTTTTTTTTTTTTTTTTGAAATAGGGTCTCACTCTGTTGCTCAGGCTGGAGTGCAGTGACACGATCATGGCTCACTACAGCTTTGACCTCCCAGGCTAAAGTGATCCACCTGCCTCAGCCTCCTGAGTAGCTGGGACCACAGGCGAGCACCACCATGCCTGGCTAATTAAAAAAACATTTTTTTTCTCTAGAGACGTGGTCTCCCTATGTTGCCCAGGCTGGTTTCAAACTTCAGGCCTCAAACGATCCTCCAACCTCGGCCTTCCAAAGTGCTGGGATTCCAGGCGTGAACCACTGTGCCTGGCCAAAATACACAATCTTAAACGTTCAGTTCGGTGGTATAGTAGTTTCCCAGAGCTTCCATAAGAAAGTACCACATTTGGTGGCTTAAAGCAACAGAAATGTATTCTCTCATAGATCTGGAGGCTAGAAATCCAAGATCAAGGTGCTGGCAAGGCCGTGATCTCTCTGAAGGCTCTAGGGGAGGATCTTTTCCTGCTTCTTCCCAGCTTCTGGTGTCTGCATACAATTCCTGGTGCTGCATGGCCTGTGGACCTCACTGCGGTTTCTCAATCATCATGTGGTCTTCTCCCTGTCTCTCTCTCTCTCTCTTTCTCTCTCTCTCTCTTTGAGACACAGTCTTGCACCGTCGCCCAGGCTGGAGTGCAGTGGCGTGATCTTGGCTCACTGCAACATCCGCCGCCTGGGTTCAAGCAATTCTCCTGCCTCAGCCTCCTGAGTAGCTGGGATTACAGGTGTGCATCACCATGCTCAGCTAATTTTTGTATTTTTAGTAGAGATGGGGTGTCACCATGTTGGCCAAGCTAGTCTCAAACTCCTGATTTCAAGAGATCTGTCTGCCTCGGCCTCCCAAAACGCTGGGATTATAGGCATGAGCCACTGTGCCCGGCCATCTCTCTCTTCTTATCAGGACATCAGTCATTGGATTGGGCCTACTAATCTGGTATGACCCCACTCTCATTTGACTAATGATGTCTGCGAATACTCTGTTTCCAAACAAGGTCATATTCTGAGATTCCAGGTAAGATATGAATTGGGGGCAGGTGGCACTGTTCAACCCAGTACAGATATGTTTTATTGACAATTATGTGTACCCATGTGACCACCACTCTAACAAAGAAGAGATAGAACATTTCCAGGCTGGGCACAGTGGCTCACTCCTGTAATTCCAGCACTTTGGGAGGCCGAGACGGGAGGATCACCTGAGATCAGGAGTTTGAGACCAGCCTGGCCAACATGGTGAAACCCTGTCTCTACCAAAAATACAAAAATTAGCTGGGTGTGGCGGCACGTGCCTATAAGCCCGGCTACTCAGGAGGCTGAGGCAGGAGAATTCCTTGAACCCAGGAGGCAGAGGTTGCAGTGAGTCGAGATCCTAATGCCCCTTTCCAGTCAGATCCTACCACCACCACCCACCCCGAATAACCACAGTGCTGATTCCTATCACCATAGATTAGTTTATTGACCTGTTCTTGCATTCAAATAGCTGGAATTACGTAGTGTGCACGCTTTTGTGTCTGGCTGCTTTTGCTCAAAATAATGTTTTTGAGATTCATCCATGTTGCTGCACAGATCAGCAGTTTGTTCCTTTTAATTTCAGAGTAATAACCCACTGTCTGATTATGGCATAGTTCATACATTCAGTCTTCTGTTGGTGGATATTTGGATGATTTTCAGTTTTAGAAGTGCCTAAGATTCACAGTATGAATACAGCAGCAGTACGCATTCTTGGTCATTCATCTTGTGGCCATAGAGTTAGATTTTTCTAGGTTAAATTCTAGGAGTGGGATTGCTGGGTCAGAGGCTAGGTATGTGTTTAACTTTGTTAGAATCTCCAGTCTTCCAAAATGACAATCCCAGCTTATACTCTCAAGGGTAATGTGGAGGGCCCCAGTTACCATGCATCCTGCGAACTCAGTGATTTTCTTGGCGACAGATATTTTCTTTGATCCATAGAGGGGATAACCCCTCTGCAGAGGTTTCCATCACAGAGCTCTCAAGCTAAACACCCTCCAGTTGCTGCAGCCTACCCCGCTCCTTTTTGTTTTGTTTTCTTTTCTTTTGTCTCCTGCTGCTCTCAGGAAGCACAAAAGCCTGTTGGAGGCCCTGTGTCTACTGTCCCAGCACCAGTGTGGGTGCTCCACAGTCTGTTCTTTTACTCTTAAGGGCCCTTGCTAGTCACAGGTCAGAGGTTGGAGGTCAAGGGTCAGAGTTCGGAGGTCAAGGGTCAGAGGTCAGAAACTGGAGTCCTTCAGCAGAACATCAGCAGCTTCCTTGAGCAGGAGCGGTTTCCAGTGTTCAAGGGTTTCATTGACTGGTCCTACGCTGGGCTTCTTTCTTGCCTTCTTTCACAATCAAGTAAGTATTTTGCTCACAGATCTCTATTGATAATGCAAAAACAACAGCAAAAGGGGAAATGATTCAAAAATAAAAGAAAAAGCCTACGTTTTTCCAAACCCCATTTTTTTACTATTAGTAATACGAGTGAGTAATGATAACAATAGCAAATACCAAGATAGCGTGTACTGTGTGCCAGCTCATGTTCTAAGTTTTCTGTATATGGAAATCCAGTAAATCCTTACATAGCCCTTTGAGGTCCGAATCTCATAGCAAGCCCATTTTACAGATGAGGAGGCTGAGGCAAAAGAGGATCCTCACCTTGCCCAAGGCAAGGTGGAGCCAGAGTTTGAACCCAAAAGGTCTAGCTTCAGGGTCTATATCTTTTTTTTTTAATTTTTATTTTTGAGACAGAGTCTCGCTCTGTTGCCCAGGTTGGAGTGCAGTGGCACGATCTCAACTCACTGCAGCCTTCACCTCCCAGGTTCAAGCAATTCACTTGCCTCAGCCTCCTGAGTAGCTGGGATTACAGGTGTGAGCCACCTTGCCCAGCTAATTTTTGTATTTGTAGTAGAGACAGGGTTTCTCCATATTGACCAGGCTGGTTTCAAACTCCTGGCCTCAAGTGATTCCCCTGCCTCAGCCTCCCAAAGTGCTGGGATTACAGGTGTGAGTCACTGCGCCGGGCCCAGGGTCTGTATTTCATACCCGCATGTTTTCCCTTGGTTCATTTACAGACTAGAAACTTTACCACATTTATTTAAAAAGGAAACTTTGTATCACTAGCATAAATAGAAGATTTGCATTGCTTGACATAGATAATAACTGTAAAAAATGAATACTCTGACCTAGTGTGGTGGCTCATGCCTATAATCCCAGCACTTGGGTAGGCTGAGACCAGGAGTTTGAGACCAGCCTGGGCATGATTGAGTGCACCTGTAGTCCTAGCAGTGTGGGAGGATGCCTTGAGCCCAGGAGTTTGAGGCTGCAGTGAGCCTCATTGTGCCACTGCACTCCAGCCTTGGCAACAGAAACTCTGTCTCAAAAAAAAAAAAAAAAAAAAAAAAAAAGAAGAAGAGGAAGAATACTCTAATACTCTAATATAACAATATAACATGATTCTAAATAGCACCTATTGCCCCTTCTCCAATTTTTTTTTTTTTAAAGACAGGATCTCACTCTGTCTTCCAGGCTGGAGTGTGGTGGCACAATAATCTTGGCTCACTGCAAGCTCTGCCTCCCAGGTTCATGCCATTCTCCTGCCTCAGCCTCCTGAGTAGCTGGGACTACAGGCTAATTTTTTGTATTTTTAGTAGAGACGGGGTTTCATTGTATTAGCCAGGATGGTCTCAATCTCCGGAGCTCGTGATCCGCCCGCCTCGGCCTCCCAAAGTGCTGGGATTACAGGCTTGAGTCACTGCGTCCGGCCCCGTTCCCCATTTTTAATTTTTTAAATTTATTTTTTCTTTTTACCTCTAGCTTTGCATGGATGATCCTTCCCCATTTTTAAAGTGGTTTGTGCTTTTGGTGTCATATATAAGAATCAAATAAAAGTTACCAAGATTTTCTCCTAGAAGTTTTAGGTTTTACAATTTAGTCTATGGTCCATGTCAAGTTAATTTCTTTTTATTTATTTATTTTTTGAGATGATTTTCTTGTTGCCCAGGCTGGAATGGTGTGATCTCAGCTCATTGTAACCTCTGCCTCTCAGGTTCAAGTAATTCTCCTGCCTCAGCGTCCCCAGCTGGGATTACAGGCACGCACCATCACGCCCGGCTAATTTTGTATTTTTAGTAGAGATGGGGTTTTACTGTGTTGGCCAGGCAGGTGAACCTGATCTCAGGTGATCTGCCCCCCTCGACCTCCCAAAGTGCTGGGATTATAGGCGTGAGCCACGGTGCCTGGCCAAGTTAATTCCTGTACATGGTATGAGATGAGGCTGAGTTTAATTTCGTATATACATATATAAGGATGTCAAATAGTTTCCACCGTGTTGATTCAAGAGACTTCTTTCCTCTGTCTTTGAATCTGACTTTTTTCAGAGACTGGGAGGTTTGATTCTCACGGTTGCTGCAAGGATAAAAAGGTATAATTATTTTGCTATGCTCTATTTAAAGCAATCGGCACATGGTCAGCACTCAGTATACACCAGTTCTCAGATTTTGCTAACTGCTTTTCTGTGGTTTGACATGTAGGTGATTTCCAGGTTTTTTTGTGTTGTTTTGTTTTGTTTTTTGCTTCAAGTGTAAACAGCAATGCAGTGGATATCCCAGGCATTCAGCTTTGTTTTCTTCTTTAAAATTATTTGAGAGTATATTTCTGGATCTTTCTCTATGCTACAAATCAGTGTAAAAAGTGGACCCATGCACTCTGCTAGAAGCCACGGGCTGCTTTTGAATTAGCCCTGCTTCCAACCAGAGGGAGCTCTCTGGGAGGTTTGAAAACCGGAATCAGGGCCGGGCGCGGTGGCTCACGCCTGTAATCCCAGCACTTTGGGAGGCCGAGGTGGCCGGATCACGAGGTCAGGAGATACAGACCATCCTGGCTGACACGGTGAAACCTTGTCGCTACTAAAAATAAAAAAAAAAAAAAAAAAAAAAAAAAAAAAAGCCGGGTGTGGTGGCGGGCGCCAGTAGTCCCAGCTACTCAGGAGGCTGAGGCTGGAGAATGGCGTGAACCTGGGAGGTGGAGCTTGCAGTGAGCCGAGATCGTGCCACTGCACTCCAGCCTGGGTGACAGAGCGAGATCTCTGTCTCAAAAAAACAAAACAAAACAAAACAAAAAACTGGAATCGGGCTAGGCGTGATGGCGCATGCCTGTAACCCCAGCACTTTGGGAGGCCAAGGTAGGAGGACCACTTGAGCTCAGGAGTTCAAGACCAGCCTGGGCAATTTAGCGAGACCTTGTCTCTAAAAAAGAATTGTAAAACTTAGCTAGGCATGGTGGTGCGCACCTGTAGTTCCAGATACTTGGGAGACCAAGGCAGAAGGATCACTTGAGTCCAGGAGTTTGAGGAAACAGAGTGAATACCCTATCTAAAAAAATAAAGAAAAAAGAAAAAAAGACAAAAACTGGAGTCATCCCCTTCCCTGGGGAAACTTTCCTGACTTCTGACCCCCCCCACTCTCTCCCTGGTCCCCTGATTGGTGGTTTCTTATCCTCCCAATAGCTTAGCTGCATAGGCTTTCCCATGATATTTTATACTTGTTTATTATTTTTTTGAGACAAGGCCTTTCTCTGTCACCCGGACTGGTCTCTCTCTGTCACCCACGGCTCACTGCAGCTTGGATCTCCTGGGATCAAGCTTCTTGAGTACCTGGACTGTGGGTATGCCACCATATGTAGCTATTTACAAAAAATTATTTGTAGAGATCAGGTCTCACTATGTTGCCCAGGCTGGTCTCAAACTCCTGGGCTCAAGCAATCCTCTTGCCTCAGCCTCTGAAAATGCTGGGATTACAGGTATGTGCCACTGCACCAGCCCAGTTTGTTTGTTTGTTTTGAAACAAATAAACTGGTTTAAGTAAAAAAAAAAAAGTGAATGAATGCAGGGAAATCTATCTCCGTGTGGGTAGGTCTGGCCCAAGCGTGTTGTGGTAGGCACCTGGCTCTAAGTCAAGGGTCAGAGGTTAGAAGCTGGAGTCCTTCAGCAGAACATCAGCAGCTTCCTTGAGCAGGAGCGGTTTCCAGTGTTCAAGGGTTTCATTGACTGGTCCTACGCTGGGCTTCTTTCTTGCCTTCTTTCACAATCAAGTAAGTATTTTGCTCACAGATCTCTATTGATAATGCAAAAACAACAGCAAAAGGAGAAATGATTCAAAAATAAAAGAAAAAGCCTACGTTTTTCCAAACCCCATTTTTTTACTATTAGTAATACGAGTGAGTAATGATAACAATAGCAAATACCAAGATAGCGTGTACTGTGTGCCAGCTCATGTTCTAAGTTTTCTGTATATGGAAATCCAGTAAATCCTTACATAGCCCTTTGAGGTCCGAATCTCATAGCAAGCCCATTTTACAGATGAGGATGCTGAGGCAAAAGAGGATCCTCACCTTGCCCAAGGCAAGGTGGAGCCAGAGTTTGAACCCAAAAGGTCTAGCTTCAGGGTCTATATCTTTTTTTTTTTTTTAATTTTTATTTTTGAGACAGAGTCTCGCTCTGTTGCCCAGGTTGGAGTGCAGTGGCACGATCTCAACTCACTGCAGCCTTCACCTCCCAGGTTCAAGCAATTCACTTGCCTCAGCCTCCTGAGTAGCTGGGATTACAGGTGTGAGCCACCTTGCCCAGCTAATTTTTGTATTTGTAGTAGAGACAGGGTTTCTCCATATTGACCAGGCTGGTTTCAAACTCCTGGCCTCAAGTGATTCCCCTGCCTCAGCCTCCCAAAGTGCTGGGATTACAGGTGTGAGTCACTGCGCCGGGCCCAGGGTCTGTATTTCATACCCGCATGTTTTCCCTTGGTTCATTTACAGACTAGAAACTTCACCACATTTATTTAAAAAGGAAACTTTGTATCACTAGCATAAATAGAAGATTTGCATTGCTTGACATAGATAATAACTGTAAAAAATGAATACTCTGACCTAGTGTGGTGGCTCATGCCTATAATCCCAGCACTTGGGTAGGCTGAGACCAGGAGTTTGAGACCAGCCTGGGCATGATTGAGTGCACCTGTAGTCCTAGCAGTGTGGGAGGATGCCTTGAGCCCAGGAGTTCGAGGCTGCAGTGAGCCTCATTGTGCCACTGCACTCCAGCCTTGGCAACAGAAACTCTGTCTCAAAAAAAAAAAAAAAAAAGAAGAGGAAGAATACTCTAATACTCTAATATAACAATATAACATGATTCTAAATAGCACCTATTGCCCCTTCCCCAATTTTTTTTTTTTTAAAGACAGGATCTCACTCTGTCTCCCAGGCTGGAGTGTGGTGGCACAATAATCTTGGCTCACTGCAAGCTCTGCCTCCCAGGTTCATGCCATTCTCCTGCCTCAGCCTCCTGAGTAGCTGGGACTACAGGCTAATTTTTTGTATTTTTAGTAGAGACGGGGTTTCACTGTATTAGCCAGGATGGTCTCAATCTCCTGAGCTCGTGATCCGCCCGCCTCGGCCTCCCAAAGTGCTGGGATTACAGGCTTGAGTCACTGCGTCCGGCCCCGTTCCCCATTTTTAATTTTTTAAATTTATTTTTTCTTTTTACCTCTAGCTTTGCATGGATGATCCTTCCCCATTTTTAAAGTGGTTTGTGCTTTTGGTGTCATATATAAGAATCAAATAAAAGTTACCAAGATTTTCTCCTAGAAGTTTTAGGTTTTACAATTTAGTCTATGGTCCATGTCAAGTTAATTTCTTTTTATTTATTTATTTATTTTTTGAGATGATTTTCTTGTTGCCCAGGCTGGAATGGTGTGATCTCAGCTCATTGTAACCTCTGCCTCTCAGGTTCAAGTAATTCTCCTGCCTCAGCCTCCCCAGCTGGGATTACAGGCACGCACCATCACGCCCGGCTAATTTTGTATTTTTAGTAGAGACGGGGTTTTACTGTGTTGGCCAGGCAGGTGAACCTGATCTCAGGTGATCTGCCCCCCTCGACCTCCCGAAGTGCTGGGATTATAGGCGTGAGCCACGGTGCCTGGCCAAGTTAATTCCTGTACATGGTATGAGATAAGGTTGAGTTTAATTTCGTATATACATATATAAGGATGTCAAATAGTTTCCACCGTGTTGATTCAAGAGACTTCTTTCCTCTGTCTTTGAATCTGACTTTTTTCAGAGACTGGGAGGTTTGATTCTCACGGTTGCTGCAAGGATAAAAAGGTATAATTATTTTGCTATGCTCTATTTAAAGCAATCGGCACATGGTCAGCACTCAGTATATACCAGTTCTCAGATTTTGCTAACTGCTTTTCTGTGGTTTGACATGTAGGTGATTTCCAGGTTTTTTTGTGTTGTTTTGTTTTGTTTTGTTTTTTGCTTCAAGTGTAAACAGCAATGCAGTGGATATCCCAGGCATTCAGCTTTGTTTTCTTCTTTAAAATTATTTGAGAGTATATTTCTGGATCTTTCTCTATGCTACAAATCAGTGTAAAAAGTGGACCCATGCACTCTGCTAGAAGCCACGGGCTGCTTTTGAATTAGCCCTGCTTCCAACCAGAGGGAGCTCTCTGGGAGGTTTGAAAACCGGAATCAGGGCCGGGCGCGGTGGCTCACGCCTGTAATCCCAGCACTTTGGGAGGCCGAGGTGGCCGGATCACGAGGTCAGGAGATACAGACCATCCTGGCTGACATGGTGAAACCTCGTCGCTACTAAAAATACAAAAAAAAAAAAAAAAAAAAAAAAAAAGCCGGGTGTGTGTGGTGGCGGGCGCCAGTAGTCCCAGCTACTCAGGAGGCTGAGGCTGGAGAATGGCGTGAACCTGGGAGGTGGAGCTTGCAGTGAGCCGAGATCGTGCCACTGCACTCCAGCCCGGGTGACAGAGCGAGATCTCTGTCTCAAAAAAACAAAACAAAACAAAAAACTGGAATCGGGCTGGGCGTGATGGCGCATGCCTGTAACCCCAGCACTTTGGGAGGCCAAGGTAAGAGGACCACTTGAGCTCAGGAGTTCAAGACCAGCCTGGGCAATTTAGCGAGACCTTGTCTCTAAAAAAGAATTGTAAAACTTAGCTAGGCATGGTGGTGTGCACTTGTAGTCCCAGATACTTGGGAGACCAAGGCAGAAGGATCACTTGAGTCCAGGAGTTTGAGGAAACAGAGTGAATACCCTATCTAAAAAAATAAAGAAAAAAGAAAAAAAGACAAAAACTGGAGTCATCCCCTTCCCTGGGGAAACTTTCCTGACTTCTGACCCCCCCCACTCTCTCCCTGGTCCCCTGATTGGTGGTTTCTTATCCTCCCAATAGCTGCATAGGCTTTCCCATGATATTTTATACTTGTTTATTATTTTTTTGAGACAAGGCCTTTCTCTGTCACCCAGACTGGTCTCTCTCTGTCACCCATGGCTCACTGCAGCTTGGATCTCCTGGGATCAAGCTTCTTGAGTACCTGGACTGTGGGTATGCCACCATATCTAGCTAATTACAAAAAATTATTTGTAGAGATCAGGTCTCACTATGTTGCCCAGGCTGGTCTCAAACTCCTGGGCTCAAGCAATCCTCTTGCCTCAGCCTCTGAAAATGCTGGGATTACAGGTATGTGCCACTGCACCAGCCCAGTTCGTTTGTTTGTTTTGAAACAAATAAACTGGTTTAAGTAGAAAAAAAAAAGTGAATGAATGCAGGGAAATCTATCTCCGTGTGGGTAGGTCTGGCCCAAGGGTGTTGTGGTAGGCACCTGGCTCTAAGTCAGGAAATGCTGACTAAGGCATCGCGCTGTTTTGGTGATTCTGTCACTTGTAAAGCTGGCATGGATTTCCATGTTTTGTTTCACCTGAGAACACTCCAGCTCGGGAGATGCTCTTGGGATATGGTGTGGCACTGAGCTTTCCGGATACGCTGACATTGATCACAGATAGGTGGCACCCACCAGAGGTGTACAGCCTGGATCCAGGAGTGTATTTGATCAAATTCATTCAGATGTCTTTGGGTCGTATGGGAAAATGCATGTCCAGAACCCAGCCAATCTTGTTTGAGAAGCAGGCATTTGGAAACAAATTCCACAGGCCTGGAGACTATCTGATTTCAGGCAGAGGCCAGAAATAGGAGGAAAGCACAATATTCCGTTTATATCAGACATCTTGGCAGAGCTGTTCATCTGCTGCTGCCTCTGCTTGCCTCGTGAGGAAAGGCTTGATCAGAAAGCGAGATGAATTAGAATATCACATTTAGCAGCCCTCAGTGAATTAATGGATCTAGGCATTAAGCGGCATTGGCTGCCAACATCAGCGAAGAGTGGAGCGCAGTTGTCATGTGCCTTCTGTTGAAAGAACACAGCACTACTTGTGTCGTGACAAAGGGCTTCAGCCTGAGCTTGAGCCTGTTCCCACTGCAAACATGCAGAAAGAGAAGACAGAGGAGGCCAGGTGGGGTGACTCATGCCTCTAATCTCAGCATTTAGGGAGGCCAGGGTCAAGGATTGCTTGAGCCCAGGAGTTTGAGACCAGCTTGAGCAACATAGTGAGACCCTGTATCTACAAAAAATAAAAATAAAAATTAGCCAAGTGTGGTGGTGCATGCCTGTGGTCCCAGCTACTCGGGAGGCTAAGGTGAGAGGATCACTTGAGCCCAAGAGGTAGAGGCTTCAGTGACCTGTGATTACGCCACTGCACTCCAGCCTGGGTGACAGAGGGAGACCCTGTCTCAAAAAAAAAAAAAAAAACACACAGCACACACAGAGGAACATGTTCAGACGTGAACCATGAATCTGCAATCAGGAAACTCTAGGCTACAGACCAGGGACACTTATTAAAAGAAAAACTTTAGAAAGAATAAATTTAATAGTTCATTATCATGATCAAGTATTAGGTACTGTACATAATTGTGTGTGCTAGACTTTTTGTTTTGTTTTTTCGCTCTGAGACAGGGTCTCACTCTATCACCCAGGCTGGAGTACAGTGGTGCCATTGTGGCTCACTGCAGCCTTGGTCCCCTGGGCTCAAGCAATCATCCTGCCTCAGCCTCCTGAGTACTTGGGACTACAGGTGCACACCACCATGCCCGGCTAATTTTGTATTTTTTATTTTTGTAGAGACAGCGTCCTGCCATGTGACCTTGTGTCGACTGTAATCACAGCACTTTGGGAGGCTGAAGTGGGTGGATCCCATGAGGCCAGGAGATCGAGAGCAGCCTGGCCAACAAGATGAAATCCTGTCTCTACTAAAAATACAAAAGTTAGCCGGGTGTGGTGGCGGGCACCTGTAATCCCAGCTACTTGGGGACGTAGAGGCAGGAGAATCGCTTGAACCTGGTAGGTGGAGGTTGTAGTGAGCTGAGATCTTGCCACTGCACTCCAGCCTGGGCGACTGAGCAAGACTCCGTCTCAAAAAAAAAAAAAAAAAAGTTAATTTTAAAATGTATATATTTCAATCAAAGTTATTTTTAAGTCAGGCCTCTTGAAGTATAGTTAATGTACAGTAAAACTCATCCTCTTTAAGCATACAGTTTGGTAAATTTCAACAAATAATATACCAACACCTCATTCAGGATTTAGAGCATTTCTTTCACCTCCCAAAATTCCCTTGTGCCCCTTCTCAGTCAATCCCCTTCCCCACTTCCCATTTTGGGATGTCACTGATCTAATTTCTGTTCCTGGAGTTTCGCTTTTTCCAGGAAAGGCTGAATGTACATTCAGGGTATATAGGTATATACTCCCAGGTATATACTCAAGAGAATTGAAAACATTGGCCAGGCGTGGTGGCTCACACCTGTAATTCCAGCGCTTTGGGAGGCCAAGGCAGGCAGATCACTTGAGGTCAGGAGTTCGAGACCAGCCTGACCAACATGGTGAAGCCCTGTCTCTATTAAACATTAAAAAAATCAGCTGGAAGTGGTGGTACACTCCTGTAATCACAGCTACTTGGGAGGCTGAGGCAGGGAAATCACTTGAACCTGGGAGGCGGAGGTTGCAGTGAGCTGAGATCACACCACTGCCCTCCAGCTTGGGCAACAGAGTGAGACTCAGTCTCAAAACAACAACAACAACAAGAAAATGTTATGTCTACACAAAAACTTGCACATGGACTTTCATAGCCACATTATTCACAATGGCCAAAAGGTGGAAACAGCCCAAAAGTCCACCAGCCAAGGGCGCTGTATACTTAAAGAGGGTGAGCTTCACTGTCCATCTGTTACACCTCAATAAGCCTGACTTTGAAGTAACTTCAATGGATTGAAATATATAAATTTAAAAAAAAATTCTTTCCCTCCATGCCTCCCTCCCTCTCTCCCTCCCTCCCTCCCTTCCTTCCTTCCCTCCTTTCTTTCTTTCTTTTGTTTTTTTTTTCCTTTTTGAGAGGGGATCTGACTCTGTTGCCCAGGCTGGAGTGCAGTGGCATGATCATGGCCTGTTGCTGCCTCCATCTCCCCAGATTCAAGTGATCTTCCCACCTCAGCCTCCTGAGTAGCTGCGACCACAGGTGCATGCCTCCATGTCCGGCTAATTTTTGTATTTTTTGTAGAGACAGGGTTTTGTCATGTAACCCAGGTTGGTCTTGAACTCCTGGGCTCAAGTAATCCACCCCCTGCAACCTCCCAGTGTTGGAATTACAGGCGTGAGCCACTGCGCCTGGACAAAATTAATAATTTCAAAATGACACTGAAAATCCTCATTAGTTACCTTTGGAGGAAGCCAGAAAACAACACAATCTGAAATGGACAAAGAAAATGTAGGATATTCATGCAAGGGAGTATTATTTGACAATAAAAGGAGTGAAGTATGGATACATGCTGTGTCTTAGTTTACCTGGCCTTCCATCACAAAATACCATAGACTGGGTGGCTTAAACAATAGAAATGTTTTCTCACCGTTCTCTGGGCTGGAAATTTGAGATCAGGGCACCAGCAAGATTGATTTCTGGTGAGGGCTCTTCTCTTGGGTTGCAGATGGCCACCTTCTCACTATGTGCTCACATGACCTGTTCTTTGTGTGAGTATGGGAAGAGACAGACAGAGCGAGCGCACTCTGATGTCTTCTTTTTTTTTTTTTTTGAGACTGAGTCTCACTCTATTGCCCAGGCTGAAGTGCCGTGGCGCGATCTCGGCTCACTGCAACCTTCGCCCTCCGAGTTCAAGAGATTCTCCTGCGTCAGCCTCCTGAGTAGCTGGGATTACAGGCACCTGCCTAATTTTTGTATTTTTAGTAGAGACGGGATTTCACCATACTGGTCAAGCTGGTCTTGAACTACTTACCTTGTGATCTGCCCGCCTCGGCCTCCCAAGGTGCTGGGATTACAGGCGTGAGCCACTGCACTTGGCCCGATGTCTTTTCTTATAAAGGCATTATCTCACCTTGAGGACCCCGTCCTTGTGACCTCATCCAAGCCTAATTACCTCCCAAGACCTCATCTCCAGGAACCACCGCATTAGGGGTTACAAATTCAACAAATGGATTTTGGAGAGACACAAACTTCAGTTCATAACATGCTCCAAAATGAATGAACCCTGAAAACATGCTAAGTGAAAACACGCTAAGCGAAAACACACTAAGCGAAAGAAGCCAGACATGAAAGGTCATGTATTGTGTAATAAATCCCATTTATATGAAATGTCCAGAATAGGCAAATCCATAGAGACAGAAAGAATATTAGTGGTTGCCAGGGACTGGGAGGAAGAGGGAATAGGGGGTGACTACTAGTGGGTTCAGAGTTTATTTTGGGGGTGATAAAAATGTTCTGTAATTAAATAATGGTGACTGTTGCACAATATAGTACAGTAAAAAAAAAAAAACTCCACAAAGTTGTAACTTTATTTATTATTTATTTTTATTTTTATTTATTTATTTTATTTTGGGATGGAGTCTCGCTCTGTCACCCAGGCTAGAGTGCAGTGGGACTACCTCGGCTCACTGCAACCTCTGCCTTCTGGGTTTCAAGTGATTCTCTTGCCTCACTCTCCCAAATAGTTGGGATTACAGGTGCACACCACCCCGCCTTGCTAATCTTTTGTATGTTTAGTAGAGATAGGGTTTCGCCATATTGGCCAGGCTGGTCTCGAATTCCTGACCTCAGGTGATCCACCCACCTTGGCCTCCCAAAGTGCAGGGATGACAGGCGTGAGCCACCGCACCGGCTGTTGCGCACTTTATTTATTTTGAGACAGGGTCTTGCTCTGTCGCCCATGCTGGAGCCCAGTGGCATGATTATGGTTCACTGCAGCCTTGACCTACCTGGCTCAAGTGATCCTCCCACCTCAGCCTCCCAAGAAGCTGGGACCACATGTGCATGCCACTATACCCGACTAATTAGAAAAATTTTTTTTGGTAGGTACAGGTTCTCACTATGTTGTCCAGGCTGATCTCACAGTCCTGGGCTCAAGCAATCCCCCGGCCTTGGCCTCCCAAAGTGCTGGGATTACAAGTGTGAGCCACCACACGCAGCCTGTGCACTTTAAAATTGTAAATTTTATGGTATGCAAATTATATATTGATTTTTAGAAAGAAAAGTACTTAAGAGGCACATCAGAGATTTAAAAAATAACCAGGGAAAAATTGAACATGGATTCTCTATGAAATCATATTAAAGAGTTATTAATTTGAGGGTTGTGTGATAATGATATTGTGATTATATACTTCAAAAATCCCTACAAACTGGTGAAATGGCATGTTTGAGATTTGCTTTAAAATATTCCTGGAAAAAAAAACTGGGGGATGAGTGAAACTGGAATGACAGAAGATTGATCATTTTTTTCTTTCATTTTGAGACAGAATCTCACTCTGTTGCCCAGACCGGAGTGCAGTGGCACAATCTTGGCTCACTGCAACCTCAGCTTCCTGGGTTCCAGTGATTCTCGTGCCTCAGCCTCCTGAGCAGCTGAGACTACAGGCGTGCACCACCACGCCCAGCTAATTTTTGTATTTTTAGTAGAGACAGGGTTTCACCATGTTGGCCAGGCTGGTCTCAAACTCCTGATCTTTCATGGACAATTCTGTGGAAATAACTTTTTTGTTTTTCTTTTGGTATTTTAAGTTGTTTTTTTTCCCCTTCTCCTTGTCGTTTATTCTGCCTCAAGTGATTCACCTGTCTCGGCCTCCGAAAGTGTTGGAATTACAGGTGTGAGACACTGCACCAGGCCAGATTGACAATTTTTGAAGCAGAGTAACAGCTTTATGGGGGTCTGTTATACTATTCTACCTTGTTTCAGTTTGTTTAGACAACTTCCATTATAAAAAGTTGCAAAAAATAGGCCGGGCATTGTGGCTCAAACCTGTAATCCCAGCACTTTGGGAAGTTGAGGCGGGCAGATCACGTGGTCTGGAGATCGAGACCATCCTGGCTAACACAGTGAAACCCCATCTCTGCTAAAAAGTACAAAAAATTAGCCATGTGTAGTGGCGGGCCCCTGTAGTCCCAGCCACTCAGGAGGCTGAGGCAGGAGAATGGTGTGAACCAGGGAGGCGGAGCTTGCAGTGAGCTGAGGTCACGCCACTGCACTCCAGCCTGGGCAACAGAGTGAGACTCCGTCTCAAAAAAAAAAAAAAAAAAAAAAAGGTTGCAAAAAATAAATAAAATATGACAGAGGAAAAAAAAAAGTCTTGGCTAGTCCTGAATTCTAGAAAGTTGCTCTTCTAACTGAAGATCCTGAGCTGGGTCCTATGGAAAGGACAGCATACTTTTGTCCTCAAAGTCCTCCTGACTGGGGACTGAGCTTCAGTCTGAGAGAAGCTATCTAAACCACTCCTAGAAGTTGTTTTTATTTGGGGCTGAACCAGTGTACGGAGCATTTTGGGGATGGTGGACCTTTGTGGTGTATCAGTTAGCTCCTACTGTGTAACAAACCACCCTAACACTTAACGGCTTAAAATAAATAAATATTTATTATAGCTCATGATTCTATGGGTGGACTAGGATGCTGGGATGACTTGGCTGGGGCCAGCTCATCTAGGATAGCCTCCATCAAATGTCTGGGGCTTCAGTAATGCCTCCTCTGGCAGGCTACCAGGATTACTTACATGATATGAAGGCCCCCTGGCAGCAATAGAGGGAAAGTCCCAATGTCCAAGTATATCCCATTGGTCACAGCAACTCACATGGCCAAGCCCACCTCAGCCTTGATCTCCTAGGCTCAAGCGATCCTCCTGCCTCAGCCTCCCAAGTAGCTCAGACTATCAGCCAAGCCCATGCTAGATCAGTCAAGTACAGCCTAGATCAGACAAGCCCAGCCTAGATCAGCCAAGTTCAGCCTAGATCAGTCAAGTACAGCCTAGATCAGCCAAGCCCAGCCTAGATTACCTAAGCCCAACCTGGATCAGCAGAGCCAAGCCTAGATCAGCCAAGTCCAACCTAGATCAGCCAAATTCAGCCCAGATCAGCCAAGGACAGCCTAGATCAGCCCAGCCCACCCTGGATCAGCTGAGCCAAGCCCAGATCAGCCAAGTCCAGCCTAGATCAGCTAAGTCCCAGCCAACCTGTCATTCATGAAAAATAACACATGATTGTTTTCAGTCACTGTATTTTGGGGTGATTTGTTACACAGCAAATTGAGTGGGTGCTTGGGGTTTCTCACAGGCTGTGTGTGTCCTGAACATGAAATTGCACCACCTCTTAAGGGCTGGGGCACAGGCTCTGAACTGCCAGGATTCTAATTCAAGTTCCATGTTCCCTCCCTGGGGAGGTGGTCTCGGTTTTTGGACAGGGGACAGAGGAACCAAAAACAAAGCGTGTGTCTTAGGAAAGGAGCGGGGAGTGAAGCCCACAGGATGAGCAGGGCCTTACTGCCCCAACTGGTGGACATCGCAGTATAGGTCTAGCAAGGTAATTTATTTTTTATTTTTGTTTTTTGAGACAGTGTCTCATTGTATTACCCAGGCTGGAGTGCAGTGGTGCGATCCTAGCTCACTGCAGCCTTGAGCTCTTGGGCTCAAGCAATCCTCCTACCTCAGCCTCCCGAGTAGCTAAAATTACAGGCATGAGCCACCATACCTGGCTAGGGATTTTTTTTTTTTTTTTTTTTTTTTTTTTTTTTTTTGAGATGGAGTCTCACTCTGTCACCCAGGCTGGAGTGCAGTGGCGTGATCTCAGCTCACTGCAACCTCTGCCTCCTAGGTTCAAGCAATTCTCCTGCCTCAGCCTCCCAACTAGCTGAGATTATAGATGCCTCCTGGGTTCAAGCGATTCTCCTGCCTCAGCCTCCTGAGTAGCTGGGATTACAGATGTGCACCACCACGTCTGGCTATTTTTTGTACTTTTAGTAGAGAAGGGGTTTTGCCATTTTGGCCAGGATGGTCTCGAACCCCTGACCTCAGGTGATCTGCCAGCCTTGGCCTCCCAAAGTGCTGGGATTACAGGCGTGAGCCACTGTGCCCAGCCTAAATCTGTTTTTTATTTGTTATTTTTGACTTACGATGGGTTTATCAGGACTTAACCCCATCAAGCATCTGTGTTAACTCCTGCAACAATATGGCTGGTTCCCAAATGCAGTGTCCCAAGTGAAAGAAGCCAAAACAAAAGGCCACACACTACAATTGTATTTATCTGACATTCTGAGAAAGGCAAGCATGCTGGACAGAAAACAAATGAGTTGTTGCCTAGGGCTGGGGCTGGGGGAGGAGCTGACTGAGAAGCCGCAGCAGGGAATTTTTTGGGTAGATGCAAATGTTTTGTATCTTGATTATTACAGTAGTTACACAGTTCTATGAATTTGCTAAAAACTTTTAGAATTGTATACTGAAAAGGGTAAAATGTAGTATATGTAAATTAGCCCTCAATAAACCTGAAAAAGTCCCCAAATGAATGTAACAGCAGGGGAATTGCCAGGGTGGGATGGAGGAGGAGGAGGAGGGGGAGGGAGAGGAGGAGAAGGAGAAGGGAGGAGGAGGAGAATGAGGAAGAAGAGGAGGAGGAGGGAGAAGGGAGGAGGAGGGGGCAGAAGGAAGGAGGATGAGAGAAAGAAGGGAGGAGGAGGAAGAAGAGGGGGAGGAGGAGAAAGGAGAAGGAGGGAGGAGGAGGAGGAAGAGGAGGAAGGAGGAAGAGGAGAAAGGAGGAGGAAGAAGGAAGAGGAGAAAGGAAGAAGAAGAGGAGGAAGGAGGAAGAGGAAGGAGGGAAGAGGAGGAGGAAGAGAAGGAGGAAGAGGAGGAGGAAGAGGAAGGAGGAAGAGGAGGAGGAAGGAGAAAGAGGAGAAGGAAGGAGGAGGAGAAAGGAGGAAGGGGAGGAAGAGGAAGGAGAAAGAGGAGGGGGAAAGAGGAGGAAGAGGAAGAAGGAGGAAGAGGAGGCAGAGGAAGGAGAAAGAGGAGGAGGGGGAAGGAGGAGGAAGAGGAGGAAGGAAGAGGAAGGAGGAGGAGGGAGGAGGAGGAAGGAGAAAGAGGAGGAAGGAGAAAGAGGAGGAGGAAGGAGGAGGGGGAAGAGGAAGGAGGAAGGAGGAGGGAGGACGAGGAAGAGGAGCAGCAGCAGGTAGCGACTGGGACTGAGATTCAGGGTGACTGCATAAGGGATTAACTTGAACAACCCATGTTCTCTCTATAAGGCCCTGCCTGCCTGCTGGGCACCTCCCAGGGTAAGGGCCAGCATTCTTTGGTGACACTATGGATCACACAATGAAGAAGATGCAAAAGTCATACCTGCTCTCCCCCAATGGTGTCACTCTGTAGCCATTTCCCCCCACCAGAGGGGAGACAGGGAGGAGGCGAGGGGATGGAAGAGAACTAAATCAGAGACGGAATTCCAGCCTCATCTGCAGAACGGACACAATGGTCCAGACCTTGCAGAGTCCAGAGGGGCAGATGGGAGGACCATGCACACGTGCTGAGCCCTGTGTGGGTGTCCACTTTTGGGAGCAGCCACTAGCCCACAGGGTGTGAATTCCGGTCACACTTCTTACAAGCTGTATGACCTTGGACAAGTGTTTTAACCTTTCTGGGCCTCAGTTTCCTCATTGATAAACTGAGATTTTGTGCTTCCATGAGATTGCTGTGAGATTCAATAAATGTAAAGACCTTTGTCCTGGCCAGGCATGGTGGCTCACGCCTGTAATCCCAGCACTTTGGGAGGCCAAGGCAGCAGGTCACTTGAGTCCAGGAGTTTGAGACCGGCCTGGCCAACATGGTGAAACCCCATCTCTACTAAAAATACAAAAATTAGCCAGGCATGGTGGTGCGCATCTGTAATCCCGGCTACTTGGGAGGCTGAGGCAGGAGAATTGCTTGAACCCGGGAGATGGAGGTTGCAGTGAACTGAGATCACACCACTGCACTTTAGCCTGGATGACAGAGTGAGACTTTGTCTCAAAAAAAAATTATTTTTTCTTATTTATTTTTATTAATAGAAATGAGGTCTTACTATGTTGCCCAGGCTGGTCTCGAACTCCTGGGCTCTCACAATCCTCCCACTTTGGCCTCCCAAAGTGCTGGGATTACAGGCATGAGCCACCACGTCTAGCATTCTTTTCGGAGTGGGAACTCATCGGCTTTTTTAACCTGTCCTGCAGCCTGAGTCATTCATGGACTCTACCACGGCCCTCAGTGTGTGAACTCAAACCACCTGTTCATTCTTTGGTCCTGCTTTTGTTCAGGCCCCAGGCTGCCAGCTGGTGTCATCGTAACTCACTCATGGGCCAGGGCTGCTTGGACATTCTGAAGTCATTTCTCATGTGAGCCGTGTCCAGCTGCCAGGGCCGGGTGGTCCTGTGCAGGCTGTGGGTGCGGTGTGCACTGTGGCTGATGGCTGAGTGGCAGTGCTGCTCTTACATAATCAGTTTCTCTCCTCCTTTCTCTTCCCAGAGCCAGATTTCACACTGAGCAGCTGCAGTCGGAGAAATCAGAGAAAGCGTCACCCAGCCCCAGTTTCCGAGGGGCCTGACAGGGACTCTCTCCTCCTGCTCCTTGGAAAGGAAGACCCCGAAAGACCCCCCAAGCCACCGGCTCAGACCTGCTTCTGGGCTGCCATGGGACTTGCAGCCACCGCCCCCAGGCTGTCCTCCACGCTGCCGGGCAGATAAGGGCAGCTGCTGCCCCTGGGGCACCTGCCCGATCCTGCAGCCTGGCCACTCCTCCAGGGCCAGCCTTCCCTGACTCAGTGGCCACCTCTACTGCCCCGAGGCCATGTAGGCCGTACTTAGGCCTCTGTGGACACACTGCTGGGGACAGCGACTGAGCTCTCAGGGGGACGAGGAACACCACCATGCCCCGGGGCTTCGCCTGGCTGCGCTGTGAGTACTGGGGGGTCCCGGGGGAGCTGCCCTGGGAGGCCTTGGCCTAGATCCAGGATCTGCTGTAACCATAGCAACCAGGGCATTCTTGCTGGTGAGAAGTTGCGATGCTTAACAGTCGGACTGCAGACATCCTCTGGGATTCCCACGGCCAGCCTCTGCCTTGTCTGCCGCTGACTTCAGGCTCTGACGGGCAAGCTGAGTGGGCGGTTCTGGCTGGGTGGGCGGTTCTGGCTGGGTGGGCATGGTCCTCAGGGTGGTCTTAGGTCGGGGCAGGCACTGGGGGTAGGTGGCAGCATCTCACCTTTCCAGGCTTGTGAGCGCTGGGGAGCCCCGTGCGGGCAGCAGAGGCAGAGTCCTGGGTGTGGCCGGTGGGGGGTGGGGCGGGGGCTGGTGAAAGTGTCCAGGGATCCAAGACCCACGGCAGAAGAGCATCCAGGTGCCTGGAGAAGGCAGCCTGGTCCCCTCCAACCCTCCCTCCTAACAGAACAGAATTAAAAAGCAGAACGATAACACTGTTGGTAAAAAGAAAAATAAGTTGAAATGAGGACAGAAAGGAAAAAAAGGATCTGGAAGCCTCTCATGCCTACTGGGTGGGAGGCCAGACCAAGATCCCCTGTCTCCAAGATTCAATTTAATGGACTCAAATTCAACACATTTTTCTGGTGCCTCCCACGTGCCCACTGCAGAGTCACTGCCATGACAACAAGGACCTTGCTGTCTCGTGCCTCTGTCTCCAACGCCTGGCACAGGGTTGAGTGCTCGGGAATTGTTTGAGGTTCGGGGTATGAGCCTGCGAGGGATTCAGAGAAGAGCTGGGTCCACCCTGGCCCTTGAGAAAATATACAACAAAGGGTTGGGACATTAGGGACGGGTGGAAGGACTCAGCTGGACCCAATGTTCTGGAAGCCCCTAGGTCATGAGAAGCAAGAGTGCAGTGTGGGGGAGGGGCTGCTGGAAATGGTCTAGAAGGTGGGGTGGTGCTCACACGGGTAGACCTGGGGTCGTAAGGCCGGTGTTTCAGGGAGAGGGGCCAGTGTGAGCAAAGGTTCGGCGGTGGGATGGTGAGGCCAGGCTGGGAGCTGGTTTGGACCCAGTTGGCGGAGGCCTTGAAAGCCAGGCAAAGCGTGCATCCCTCCCCACAGCAGGCAGCCCTGGAGGATTTGAGAGCCGGGCGGGGGTGTCGTCATGATTGGGAGTTCCTCTGCTCTTGAAGATGAGTCTGGCGGTGTTTGTAGGAGTTGCTGTTGTCGCCGTCTGCACAGGAGGGAATAAGGGTCATTCTGGAGGTGGAGGTGCGAATGAAAGGCAAGGGATGCTGGGCTGGTGGCTCACGCTTGTGATCCCAGCGCTGTCGGAGGCCAATGCAGGAGGATGGCTTGAGGTCAGGAGTTTGAAACCAGGCTGGGCAACATAGCGAGACCCCATCTCTAAAAAAAGGAAAATTAGCCAGGTGTGGTGGCATACATCTGTAATCTCAGATACTCAGGAGGCTGAGGTGGGAGGATCACTTGAGCCCAGGAGGTTGAGGCTGCAGTAAGCAAGGATTATATCACTACACTGCAGCCTGGGCAACAGAGTGAGACCCTGTCTTTTTTTTTTTTTTTTTTTTTTTTTTTTGAGACGGAGTCTCGCTCTGCCGCCCAGGCTGGAGTGCAGTGGCCGGATCTCAGCTCACTGCAAGCTCCGCCTCCCGGGTTCACGCCATTCTCCTGCCTCAGCCTCCCGAGTAGCTGGGACTACAGGCGCCCGCCACCTCGCCCGGCTAGTTTTTTGTATTTTTAGTAGAGACGGGGTTTCACCGTGTTAGCCAGGATGGTCTCGATCTCCTGACCTCGTGATCCGCCCGTCTCGGCCTCCCAAAGTGCTGGGATTACAGGCTTGAGCCACCGCGCCCGGCCGAGACCCTGTCTTTAAAAAAAAAAAAAAAAAGAAAAAGAGAGAAAGAAAAGCAAGGGAGAGGGGTAAAAGCTCCAGGAGGCAGGTCTTAGGACCAGGCAAGGACTGGCTGGGGGATGAGAGAGAGGGAGAGCAGCAGATTTAGGTGGGGGCTGGTGCCCAGGGACTGGGGTGCTGAGGAAGTTGGGCTGCCATAACCAATTAGTATGCCTTGGGTGGCTTAGAGCAACAGCAACGTATGGTCTCACAGTTCTGGAGACTGGAAGTGTGAGATCAGGGTGCCTGCAGAGCTGTGTTCCCTCCAAAGGTGCTGGGAAAGAGCCTCCCTTGCCTCTTCCAGCTCCTGGTGGCTCGTGGCCTCCTTGGCCTGTGGCCTAGTCACTCAGGTCTCCCTCTGTCTTTATGTGGTTTTTCCCTCTGCGTGTCTCTGTGTCCGCTCCTCTTCTTCCTAGGACACTAGTCACTGGATTTAGGGACCTGCCTAAATCCAGGGTGGCCTCATCTTGACATCCTTCATTTAATAACGCCTGTAAGTGGCACAGGACAGTCGAGCCCCCAAGGGGGCTTAGCCTGCAAGGGTTCTTGGCTTTGCCTGGGAGAGAATTCAAGGCAAGCTGGTGGGTAGAAGACAGCTTTACTGAAGAGGCATTACAGCTCCGTGCCAGCTCCTGCAGAGCAGGGCTGTGCCAGAGGAAGCGTACTGAGGAGCAGCTTAGGGCCTTTTGCAGTCATATTTATACCAACTTTTAATTGCATGCAGATAAAGGGGCAGTTTATGCAGACATTTCTAGTAACTTTTTGGGCCATTGGGTCATTGCAATGGAAAGGGGCGGTAACTCCCAGACGTTGCCATGGCAATGGTAAACTGACATAGCACACTGCTGGGCATGTCTTTTGGAATGCTGCTTCCGCCCCGTCCATCCCTGTTTTCACTAGTCCTCAATTTAGTCCAGTGTCAGGACTCCGCCTCTGGAGTTGGTCCTACCTCCTACTTCACAAATACCCCATTTCCAAACAAGGTCACATTCTGGGGTTCGGGTGAACGTGGATTTGGAGGAGATGCTATTTAACCCACTGCACAGGTTCAGATTTGGTCCCCGGGGCTGGGGGTGACAAGCCTCACTTGTCACTGCACATGGGGTCATCTCAGAGAGGGGGCAAGCCCCTCCTGCCCCCCACCTAGGGCCAGGAACAAGGAAGGGAGTACTGTACTCACATGGATCTTTCTTCAGCCTCCTCTCTGTCTGGCAGCTTGTTTTATTTATTTTATTTTTATTTTTATTTTTTTTGAGATGGAGTCTCACTCTGTCACCCAGGCTGGAGTGCAGTGGCGCAATCTTAGCTCACTGCAACCTCTGCCTCTCAGATTCAAATGATTCTCATATCTCAGCCTCCCGAGTAGCTGGGACTACAGGCACCTGCCACTGCACCTGGCTAATTTTCGTATTTTTAGTAGCGATGGGGTTTCACCATTGGCCAGGCTGGTCTCAAACTTCTGACCTCAGGTGATCCACCTACCTCGGCCTCCCAAACTGCTGGGATTACAGGCATGAGCCTCCGTGCCCAGCCTGTCTTGTGGGTTCTTACCTCTGGGCTAAGACAAAGGCAGGGTGGGTATCCTGACTAAGGTCAGGGGTGGCACTGGCTGTGGGGTTCCTGGTGTATAGAGTATGTGGGGGACAGTGGCCTTGAGGTTGGGGCTATGCTGTCCTTGCCTGGTGCCTCTCTGTTAACCTGTTTCTCTGGGTGGGTTGAGGCAGTAAAAAAGGAAACTTACACTTAGCAGTGATGTTTGGGCTGCAGTCTCAGAGGAAGGCTGCCCAGCTAGGGGAGAGGCAGATCATCTGTGGACAGCGTTTCCAGGGCAGTCTGTGTGCCCACCATGCCAGGCTGGGAGGCTCAGTGTCATTCCAAGGCACAGTTCTTGCCTTGAGGCCACAGCTGCCGGGTCCCCAAGGCCCCAGACGGGACACAGAGAAGGGCAGCTGCTGTAGGGTTGAGGGGTGGAGTAGACGGCCAATGGTGATGACCACACAGGAAAAAAGACCCAGTGTGGACAGAGATATTGATTTTTTTTAAAGAAAAGCTGAAGGTTTTAATTGTTATGTGAAATCCCTGTGGACCAGAGGTGGCCCTTGGGACACCAGCTTGCAACTGCTGCTCTAGGTCTGTGGTTCTAGACCCCCAGCCACAGCTTTACCTGGGACCTTGTTAGAAAGGTAGATTCTCTGGCCGCGTCCTCGACTGGTTGAGCAGAGACTCTGGGGCAGGCAGGACGACCTGTGCCTTAACCAGCT
Source organism: Macaca thibetana thibetana (assembly GCF_024542745.1). Classification (NCBI taxonomy): domain Eukaryota; kingdom Metazoa; phylum Chordata; class Mammalia; order Primates; family Cercopithecidae; genus Macaca; species Macaca thibetana. The sequence continues at coordinate 16,836,089 of NC_065597.1, read as the reverse complement.
CTGCTCCCATTTCTACTGCTTGGGGCAAATCCCCAAATGCACATGTGAAGCGCTCAGCACGCTGGGCTGTGCAGTGTTTAACTGTGTTATGGATTCACATACCAAAGTCAAGGTCGTGAGTGAATGGGGAAGGTGGTGCTAGAGACAGAGACCGATGGGGGCTGGTGCAGGCAGGGGAGACCCTGGCGGGGTGATGGGGAGAGAGGAGTCTCTGGGAGGCTTTGAAAGAGGTCTGTAGTGTGAGAGCGTACCCAGTGCAGGGCAAAGCATGAGCCTAGGAGGCAGGGATGATCTTGACCTGCAAGGGTGGGTGCCAAGCCGAGGGATTCAGGACTTAGAACAGAAAGCAAGCAGATATTAAAGGGCCAAACACTGGTTTAGTTTGTGTTTATCTGTCCCTCTGGCCCAATACTGTATCAGGCACAGGGGAAGAGAGAGAGAGGAAGTGCAAGATAGATTGCAAACTTGCAACTTAGCAAAAAATGTGGGGCTGTGTGGGGTACAGGGCTTGAGGAGGCCTGAGGCTTTGAGCTGATCAAGGGCACTCCGGTGGTAGGTCCCGTAGTGGCAAAGGCCAGGCAGGAGGCCTGAGCAGGGCAGGTGTGGAGAAGGCAGTGGGGAGGTAGCAAATAGGTGGTGTGGCTCAGTCCAGAGGGGCTGTAAGGACAAAGTCTTCCAAGATGCTGGGGAGTGGGGAAAATCCGATCAGTAATTCCTACTCATAGCTGGGGGTGGCTCGGGAGGTGACTCAGCCTGCCTGACTGCTTTTGTCAAAAAAAAAAAAAAAAAAAAAGGAGGATGGTTATTGCTTTTGTCTGTAACAATAATAGATATGGATTATAGAACATAAAAAATGCTCTGAAAGGCCAAGGCCAATTGTGGTGACTCATGCCTGTAATCCCTGCACTTTCGGAGGCCAAGGTGGGAGCATCGCTTGAGCATATGAGTTTGAGACCAGCCTCGTCTCTACAGATTTTTTTTTTTAAATTAACTGGGTGTGGTGGTGGTGGTGCCTGTAGTACCAGCTACTGGGAGGCTGAGGAGGGAGGATTGCTTGAACCCAGGAGTTCGAGGTCGCAGTGAACAATGATGGTGCCACTGCACTCCAGCCTGGGCAACAAAGCAAGACCCTATTTGAAAAGAAAAACATGAAAAAATCTCCCATAGAGATTTGGTAGTCATGGTAGGAACACAGACAGTGTTGAGTCACGCTATTTTTAAGCTTCACTAAGCATATCTAATTTTTCTCATAGCACAGCCATGTCTTTGGCAATGTGGTTTTTATTGGCTACATGCATTATTATGGAACATCTAGGCCATTTCCATATTTTCACTGTTATGAAATAAATGCTGCCCTGTACATCTTTGTTCATAATTTTTTGGTTATATCTTTTTTATTTTTCTTCCAATTTATTCCTAGAAGTGAATTTAGTTGGTGATAGGGTATTGACATTTTTAAGGCTTAGTGGTTTGAAGAGTACAGATACTATTAAATCCATTAATAACAGAAATTGCTAAATTGCTTTCCAGGACAGCACTATTTGGCCAACATCAAGTATTAATTATTAAAATGAAATGAGTTGGGTGTATGGCTGGGCACGGTGACTCATGCCTGTAAATCCAGCACTTTTGGGAGGCAGAGGCAGGGATATCAACTTGAGGCCAGGAGTTTGAGAACAGCCTGGCCAATATGGTGAAACCCCATCTCTACTGAAAATATCAAATATCGGCTGGGTGTGGTAGCGCTTGCTTGTAATCCCAGCTACTTGGCAGGCTGAGGCAAGAGGCATGAGAATTGCTTGAGCCTGGGAGGTGGAGGTTACAGTGAGCTGAGATTGTGCCACTGCACTTCAGCCTGGGCGACAGAGAAAGATTCTGTCTTAAAAAAAAAAAAAAAAGGCCGGGCACGGTGGCTCACGCCTGTAATCCCAGCACTTTGGGATGCTGAGGCGGGCGGATCACGAGGTTAGGAGATCAAGACCATCCTGGCTAACACAGTGAAACCCCGTCTCTACTAAAAATACAAAAAAATTAGCTGGGCGTGGTGGCGGGCGCCTGTAGTCCCAGCTACTCCGGAGGCTGAGGCAGGAGAATGATGTGAACCCGGGAGGTGGAGCTTGCAGTGAGCCAAGATCCCGCCACTGCACTCCAGCCTGGGCAACAGAGCCAGACTCCGTCTCAAAAAAAAAAAAAAAAAAAAAAAAAGGCTGGGAAGCTGGGTGTAGTGGCACTTGCCTCTCATCCCAGCTACTCAGGAGGCCACGGTGAAAGGACCGCTTGACACTAGGAGTTGGAGACAAGCCTGGGCAACATAGCAAATCCCTGTCTCAAAAAAAAAAAAAAAAAAAAAAAAAAGCCCCAACGACCTAAAACCACAAACACAAAAACTTTCATTTGAATATATGAAAAATGGGCCAGGCACGGTGGCTCACACCTATAATCCCAGCACTTTGGGAGGCTGAGGCAGGAGAATTGCTTTAGCTCAGGAGTTCGAGGCAAGTCTGGCCAACATGGCGATACCGTGTCTCTACAAAAAATACAAAAATTAGCAGGTGTAGTAGCATGCAACTGTAGTCCTAGCTACTCTGGAGGCTGAGGCGGAAGGATCGCTTGAGTCTGGGAGTTCTAGGATGCAGTGAACCATGATCCCACTACCGCACTCCAGCCAGGGTGACAAAAAAAAAAAAAATTTATATCTGATTGTTTTAATATGAATTTATTTATCTAGTTAGTGAGTCTGATATTTTGGGTAGTTGCTGGCCTACTTCTGTTTTATTCTTTCTGCTCTGATGGACTTAACCTTTTTTCATATTTGTTGCGAATTCTCTCCTATTTTTTCTGTTCAGTCACTTGGAAATCATTTAGGCTATTTTTGAAGTTACAGTGACCCTCAGTGGCAAAGGATGGTAATGTTTCAGCGGTTCGTTTGTTGCAGGAAGAGACGCAGCCAAGTGTGAGATCTGCTTAATGCCCTAGAATGACCAGACTGGAAAACGCGACTGACCCGCTGGCATAGTCAGCTGGGAGGGACGCTAAGATCAGATAGAGCAGGAAAGAAAGTGGGGTGGATGACTGAAGAGTAATTTGTCAAGTTGAAACCAGAATCCAGGATGATTCGATCTCCTTGAATGTCTGGCTTGGAAAACCCAGCACCAAGCTTTGAAAACATGTCACCGGGACACCAGGGGCTGAGGCTGTCCTGGGCGGGAGGTTGTGCCTGCCTCACGGAGCGAGAGAAGCAGGGAGACCAGACGTCGACCCTGGGGCGTGCTTCCTGGGGGGCTCCCGTGGTTGGCGTGGGGTGGATGTGGACCCTCTGGACTGCTCGTGCCTGCCTGATCTTGCTATTCTGGAGCCAGACCCCAGGGAAAGCATTCCAGATCCCGTGCCCGCCACCACACCTTTCCCATCGGTGCTTGTCACCTATGCGAACGGATGACGGTCGTGCTCGGCTTTGCACGTTGTGGACAGCGTGGATGAGATGGAGGGTGCTCATGTGCTCTTGTTGGGTATGGTCCACAGATATTGGGATCCTCCTTGGCATGGCCTGTGGGAACGAGCATTTGGAGATATGGCCCTTGACGCAGAGTGAGGAGTGCACTGTCACGGGTTTTCTGCGGGACAAGCTGCAGTACAGGAACCGACTTCAGTACATGGTAACCACGTGGGCACCATCTGTGTCCCTGTCCCTGTCCCTGTGTCCCGGGGCTTACCTGGCATAGGCCTCTGGACATTCAGAGCCCTTTCTAGGACCCATGTCAGCCCTGAGCTGACCATGGCCTATTTCTCTGTCTTTCTCTGAAACCTACCCATGCACCTGGTCTGCATTTACTGACCCCTCTCCTGCCATCTCCTGGAGCTTCCACTGCTCTTTGATCTCACTTTAATCCCACCTCCACAGTGGCACTCACCATCTGACTCAGGAATGTACAGCTGGAGCTCTTTGAGGAACCCCAGGCACTTATTAGCCGGGGAGATAAAGACCTAGAAATTGGAGTCTTTGATTTTTTTGCAGAGTGGAGATGTCTGTGTGGCTATATTGCGTCTTTTTTTTTTTTTTTTTGAGACGGAGTCTCGCTCTGTCGCCAGGCTGGAGGGCAGTGGCTCAGTCTTGGCTCACTGCAATCTCCACCTACTGGGTTCAAGTAATTCTCCTGCCTCAGCCTCCCAAGTAGCTGGGACTGTAGGCATGCACCACTATGCCCAGCTAATTTTTGTAATTTTAGTACAGATGGGGTTTCACCATGTTAGCCAGGATGGTCTCCATCTCTTGACCTCGTGATCCGCCCGCCTCGGCCTCCCAAAGTGCTGGAATTACAGGCGTGAGCCACCGTGCCCAGCCCCCCCACTTTTTTTTTTTTTTTTTTTTTTTTTTTTTTTTTTTTTACTTTTTCTAAAAAACTTTTTTTTTTTTTTTTGAGACAAGGTCTTGCTCTGTTGCCTAGGCTAGAGTTCAGTAGATAATCTCAGCTCACTACAACCCCATCTCCCAGGCTCAAATGATCCTCCCACCTCAGCCTCCCGAGTAGCTGGGACTACAGGCATGTGCCAACATGTCCAGCTAATTAAATCTTTTTTTTGAGTAGAGACAGGGTTTCACCATGTTGCCCAGGGTGGTCTTGAACTCCTGGGCTCAAGCCACATGCCCACCTTGGCCTCCCAGAGTGCTGGGATTACAGGTGTGAGCCACCATGCCTGACCTATGTAACTTTTTAAATTAATTAATTTAATTTTTAGAGACAGGGTGTCACTCTGTTGTCCAGGCTGAAGTGTAGTGGCGGGATCATAGCTCAGTGTAACCTTAAACTCCTGGGCTCAAGTGAGCCTCTCTCCTTACAGGCATGAGCCACTGCACTTGGCTTATGTCTTTTTTATTTTAACAGCTTTACTGAGATAGAATGTACATATTTATATATAAAAGACATAATTCACTCATTTGAAGTGCACAACTCAAAGGTTTTTTAGTTCACAGAGTTGTGCAACCATCACCATCGTAGGTTTTATAAGATTCTCGGCCGGGCGCAGTGGCTCACGCCTGTAATCCCAGCACTTTGGGAGGCCGAGGCGGGCGGATCAGGAGATCGAGACCATCCTGGCTAACCCGGTGAAACCCCGTGTCTACCAAAAACACAAAAAATTAGCCGGGCGTTGTGGCGGGCGCCTGTAGTCCCAGCTACTCGGCAGGAGAATGGAGTGAACCCGGGAGGCAGAGGTTGCAGTGAGTCGAGATCACACCACTGCACTCCAGCCTGGGCGACAGATACAGGCTCCGTCTCAAAAAAAAAAAAAAAAAAAAAAAGATTCTCACCCACAAAATAGTATGTTTTTCTTGAAGTAGCGCGCCCTCACTCTTGAGCGTGAAACTTCTGCCTTAATAGGAGCTGCGTATTTTGTTTCGCCCTCCCTGTTTCCCAGAGGAAAGTGAGTTGTTTTTATCCCAGTTAGGAGCCAGGCAGACCTCTCTGCACAGGACCACCTCTACCATCAAAAGGCTGGGCCCTGAGTTCTCTCCTTCTACATCAAAATTCATCTGGAGGCCGGGCGTGGTGGCTTATGCCTATAACCCCAGCACTTTGGGAGGCTGAGGTGGGAGGATTGCTTGAGCCCAGGAGTTCAAGACCAGCCTGGGCAACATGATGAATCCCCATCTCTACAAAAAATAAATAAAAAAATTGTCTGGGCGTGGTGGCACACACCTGTAGTCCCACCTACTTGGGAGGCTGAGGTGGGAGGATTGCTTGAGCCTGGGAGGTCGAGGCTTCAGGGAGCCATGATCCTGCCCCTGCACTCCAGACTGGGTGACAGAGTGAGACTAACTCTTAAAAAAGATCACTTGGGAGGCTGGGGAGCCTGCTGGCCATTTCTACTTCTGGCCTCATAGTTTGTTCCTGTGCCTCTCTAGAAACACTACTTCCCCATCAACTACAAGATCAGTGTGCCTTACGAGGGGGTGTTCAGAATCGCCAATGTCACCAGGCTGGTAAGAATCCCTTCCTGGGCTGGGGGGACCCTGCCTCCTGCAACATCCGGTGGGCCCAGCCTCAGAGGCGCGCTGGCATTGGCAGGTGGTGCTGCTGGCCTGGGGCCTCTCCTCAGCCCCAAGAGCAGGCTGGCCCTTGGCCCAGGCACACGTTTGTTCACTGTCCGCAGTGCACAGCCCGTGTCTGCTCCCTGTGCAGGGGCAAGTTCCTGGTGAGGGGCTGGTCAGATTGCTCAGAACCCAGAGGCTTGTGTCTCTGGGGTTGCAGTGACTTCTCTGTCTCCGCAGCAGAGGGCCCGGGTGAGCGAGCGGGAGCTGCGGTATCTGTGGGTCTTGGTGAGTCTCAGTGCCACTGAGTCGGTGCAGGACGTGCTGCTCGACGGCCACCCGTCCTGGAAGTACCTGCAGGAGGTGCAGACGCTGCTGCTGAATGTCCAGAAGGGCCTCATGGTGAGTCGTGAGGAAGGGTGGCAGGCGGGGCTCATGTGTGTGCACACGTGTGTTCATGTGTGTGTGTTGAGCATGCGCGTGTATGAATCTATGAGGTGTGGCCAAGGGCTGGTGAGGGAAAGGATGAACACACGGAAAGATGGGCACAAGCTGAGGGGCATGGGAGAAGTGGGGGAGGGGTGCAGGAATAGAGGCCTGCGGAAGGAAGAGGTGGCCGTGGTGGCCACGAGAGCTGGGCTCTGGGGACAGGCGATGCCTCTGATCCTGGGCAAGTCATCGTACCCTCTTTGTTTCTGCAACACGAGGGTCCTGGAGGCAGGGTAGGGGAAGAGGGGAAGAATGGATGGAGCACAGGGAATGTTTAGGGCAGTAAAACGCTGCAGGCTTGGCGCAGTGGCTCATGCCTGTAATCCCAGCACTTTGGGAGGCCGAGATGGGTGGATCACCTGAGGTCAGGAGTTCAAGACCTGCCTGGCCAAATGGTGAAACCCCATCTCTACTAAAAATACAAAAATTAGCCAGGCCTGGTGGTGGGCACCTGTAATCCCAGCTACTTGGGAGGCTGAGGGGGGAGAATCGCTTGAACCTGGGAGGCAGAGGTTGCAGTGAGCTGAGATTGCACCATTGCATTCCAGCCTGGGCGACAAGAGTGAAAAACTCCATCTCAAAAAAAAAAAAAAAAAAAAAAAAGATGCTATATAATACGTTCACGGTGTATACATGACATCATGCATTTGTCACAACCCACAGAACTGTACAACAGAGTGTGAACGCTAATGTAAATTATGGACTTTAGTTAATTAAAAAAAAAAAGAGGTCCCCCATCCCCGCCCTGCTCAGAGAAATTGGTCTGAGGCCTCAGGGATATTGGCCTCTAAAATGCCTGAGTTGTAGTAAAAAGGAAGGTGGCAAGATGACCCACGAGGGCCGTGTGTGCTATGGGGCCTCTCCCCGTCCCCACCAGCCCTCCTCAGAACTCTGATGCACACCTGTCCCGGGGACCCACCTGCTGCCCAGCCCAGCCAGCTGCTGACAAGGCCCAGCCTGTGGGCAGAACTTCCCAGGCCAACTGTGAGCTTCCGATGGTGAAAGGGCTTAGGGACCAGCACCTGTTTTTGCAGCTGCCTGGAGCTTTCCTGGGACGAGACTGGTGGGGAGGCTCTCAATTCCTACAAAGTCAGGAGACTCCTTGATCTCCTTGGTGGCTCTTTTTCTTTTTTATTTCATTTCATTTTATTTATTATTTTAGAGATGGGGTCTCGCTGTGTTGCCGAGGCTGGTCTTGAACCCCTGGCTTCAAGTGATCTTCCTGCCTCAGCCTCCCAAAGTCCTGGGATTACAGGCATGAGCCACCCTACCTGGCCTCTGTGGTGGCTTTTTTTTTTTTTTTTTTTTTTTTTTTTTTTTTTTTTTCCTGAGACGGAGTCTCACTCTGTCGCCCAGGCTGCAGTGCAGTGGTGCAATCTCGGCTCACTGCAACCTCTATCTCCCAGGTTCAAGCAATTCTCCTGCCTCAGCCTCCCAAGTAGCTGGGATTACAGATGCCCGTCACCACGCCTGTATTTTTAGTAGAGACGGGGTTTTGCCATGTTGATTAGGCTGGGCTTGAACTCCTGGCCTCAAGTGATATGCCTCCCTCCGCCTCCCAAAGTACTGGGATTACAGGTTGAACCATGGTGTCTGGCCGTCTCGGTCTTTTCATGGCTTTCTGCCCTGTGTTTCCTTGTCTCTGTGACCTTTCTCTTACAAGGACATCAGGCATTGGATTTAGAGCCCACTCGAAATCCAGGATGATGTCCTTCTAAGATACTGAACTTAATTACCTCTGCAAAGAGCCTTTTTCCAAATATGGTCACATTCACAGGTACCAAGGGGTAGGATGAAGACACAGATTTTTGGGGGAGGAGAGGGACAATTTGGCCCAGGACATGCTGCCTGGGTGGTCGCCCCCTTCCAGAAGATCACCCCCACGTTTCCCACGATGCTTTCTGCAGTGGCCCTGACCTCCTATTCAGGGACTTCCTTCCCTCGGTGCCACGGTACACCCCACATGACCCTGTTGTTGCATATCGTGGAGAGAAACCACACCAGCTTGGAGCTGGACGCCCTGCCCTGTGTATGTGACTTAAGCCTCAGTGTCCCTGTGAGGGCCTTCTCTTGTTCCTTGGAGTTGATGGAGGTGTTTGCTTCCTGAGGGACAGTTTTCCCCAGGTCAGGGGGTCCTCATGCAGTGGTGGGTGGCCGTGCCTGGACGCGAGATACCCCACTTTCCTCACTGTCTTGGCCTAAGCCCTTTACTCATTTTTCCAAGGATGGAAAAAAAGCAAAGCCTCTGAGTTGTGCATGGGTGAGAGGTGGCATCTGGGACCCTCCCTATGCCCATAGGAAGAAGATGGTGAGAAATAGCTATCCAGGCTCATGGTCACAGGATGTCTGGTCCTTCTTCCGGGGTTTGGGCAGCTCCAGGTGACTGGACAGCGCTCACGGCTCTCCTGGGGTGCGGCCCCATCTCGCCGCCGCTCCTGACGGTTTCCTCCTTTCCAGGATGTGGAGGTCAGCCCCAAGGTGGAATCCGTGTTGTCCCTCCTGAATGCCCCAGGGCCGAACCTGAAGCCGGTGCGGCCCAAAGCCCTGCTGGACAACTGCTTCCGGGTCATGGAGCTGCTGTACTGCTCCTGCTGTAAGGAGCTCTCAGGGGATGGGGCCTGGAGGTGGGAGGTCGGGCATCTGGGCCCAGGCCAGCTGGCAGGGCCGGCATCCTCCCGGGCATATCTTCTGCTCCCCAGGGCTACAAGCCATTTCTGGAAGCCAGGATGGGACCTGGGTAGGGTGGGGGGACCCGCACACGTGGCTTGGTTTGGTGGGGAGGGTGGTCTTGAACACTGCTGCAGTCTTTTTTTTTTTTTCCTACCCCTTGCAGGTAAACAAAGCTCCGTCCTAAACTGGCAGGACTGTGAGGTGCCAAGTCCTCAGTCTTACTGCCCAGAGCCCTCATTGCAATATGCGGCCACCCAGCTGTACCCTCCGCCCCCGTGGTCCGCCAGCTCCCCGCCTCACTCCACAGGCTTGGCGAGGCCGGTCAGGGCACAGGGCGAGGGCCTCTTGCCCTGAGCACTCTGGATGGTGACTGCAGATAGGGGCAGCCAGACCAGCTCCCACAGGAGTTCAACTGGACCTGAGACTTCGAGGGGTGGTGGTGAGACCCCCCTTGGGAGAGGACCCTGGGGAAGGGGGTTTTTCCTTTGAGGGGGATTCTGCGCCACAGCAGGGCTCAGCTTCCTGCCTTCCATAGCTGCCATGGCCTCACCTGGAGCGGAGGGGACCTGGGGACCTGAAGGTGGATGGGGACACAGCTCCTGGCCCCTCCTGGTGCTGCCCTCACTGTCCCCCCGCCTGAAGGGGGTGCTGAGCCTCCTGTGGCCCGCAGCAGTGAGGCCACAGCCGTGGGTTGCAGGGAGACGGGCAGCACGACGTGGCCATTCTAGGACCCCCCAGGCTGGCAGACTGGGGAGCTGGGGGCAGAGGGCGGTGCCAAGTGCCACATCTAGCCATAGCGGATGCTCTTCCAGTTTCTTTTTTCTATTAAACACCCTGCTTCCTTTGGTTTGCTTTGCTTTGCATCTTCAGGGGTGAACCTGGAGGGGATGGGAGGTGGCCAAGCGCAGGAAGTCAATCGGGGCGGGGCTGAGGGTGTGGATTCGGAGTGGATGGAGCCTGCCCAAGGGATGTGGAATGAGAAGGATGCCAGGGATGGAGTTCTGGATCTGCCTAGCCCAGGGGCCTCTGTAAGCCTGGGTTGGGGGAGGCAGTGTTGGGCTGATCCCCTCGCCTTGACCCTTGCCATCCTCCCTCCCTCCCTCCATCTGGCTGCCCCCAGGCAGCCCCTAGCAGGGACACCTGTGGGGCATTTCAGAGACCCAGGTCTGGCCCTGGCCCCCACATGGAGATCTGAGATCCTCCGGGAGCCCCCAGCCTGGCCCCCTGCAGCTGGGATCTGGGGTAGGAAAGGTGAGGTGTGGGGATGGGGCGGGAAAGCAGCCAGGCAGAGGCAGGGGTGTTAATTACAGTACACCTTTATTAATACTGGAATCTTCACAGTGCATCTGTTACTTGTAGCAGTGACTATTTAAATCAGGGAGAGGATGGTGTGGAGGGGGCGGGGAGGAGAGGAGAATTTTTCCAAAATCTGACAGAAAGAAAAGAAACAAAATGGTTCGTATGGGATGGAGGGTAGGGGAGGGGGGGAAGGGTGAGTAGGAACCAGGAGGGCTGCCTGGGGTGGGGGAATAACTTAAGAAAAGGAACGAGTTAACAACAGCACCAGGAAAGTTACTTCAGTCAAAAGACGCTTTTGAAAAGAATATTTCTCTGTACAAAATGAGAAATTAAACAAACGTAAAGTCCCCCAAACCAAAGTTTGTGATGTGGGATGGTTGGCTCGGATCCCGAGGTGGGTGGGCCTACAAGGTGGTCGCTACGTCGACGCAAGGGCGGCAGGGATGGTCTCAGGATGGACGAGGGGATGGGGTAGAGTATGTACAGCCCCCGGGGCTTGCAGGGGAGGGGCACGGCGGAGTTGGTGGGGGCTGTGCCACACGAGCCCCCCTCTCTGGGAAGCCCCTGCCTCCTTTCCCATCAGGACCTCTGAAACCCAGGCCTGCCCACCCACTGCCCCTCACACTATTCCCACCACATCCTGAATCCTGCTCCACCGCCCTGCCTCAGCAGACCCCTGCAGCCCTGGGGAGAATGTGCGGCAGAAATTCCACCCAAGACTCCCCACACTGGTCACCTGCTCTCCTGGCCCCTAAAACAGGGGCCCTGATGTTGGCCTGAGCTCCACGGGTTGAGTGCTCGGCCAGGCAGTTGTTGGACCTAGTGACTTACTTACAGGGACCATTCTCCATCAGCTCTCTCTGATGAGACTCCGTGCACATCAGGGCCTGCTTGGCGCCCAGACTTACCCAGGAGCTGCCCTGCCGGGGTCCCAACTCACCGCACAACAACTTCCAGGAGCTCAAGCCTGGGAGGCTCAGACCCAGCTCCACTCCATCAAGACCAAGGTGCTCCTGACCCCCAGGTAGGACCCTGCCCTGGGACCACGATGCCCTCCGAGCCCTGCTTTCCCTCCTGACCTGCGGGGCCACCAGGACTTCCTCCGCTTGCCTTAGGCTCACGTGCTTTTACCTGCTGAGACTTGGCGTGACTTGGTGCGTGGGGTGGGGGCAGCTTTGCCCCTCCCCCTGCCCCCGCTGCCAGCGCAAGCCTGGACTACAGTGGGGGCCGTCCTGGGATGGCATCTCCTCTGGCAACAGAGAGTCAAAGCCAATCTTCCCAGACTCGCTCCCCTACCTGGGCTTGCAGCTGGCTCAGACCACAGCAGACAGGCCGGGAGCCTCCCAACCCTATTTTGGCTACGCTCAAGACGCCAGAGAGAACAGTAGCTTTCCCAGGACTCTGGGGGAGCCAAGTCCCCCCCTTCTCCTCCTGCCATAGGACCACCAGGCCACCGGGGGGGGGCTGTCCCCCAGGTGCTCCCAGACACCCACCCTGTATCGTCCCCTCACCCCCACACAGTCCTCGTCCACAGCCAGCTCCATTTTATTATATTCATAAAATGACCCCACACCTCCTACTGCTCCAGTCCCCTCCTTCCAAAGGTGGCTGAAACTGTGACCCCAAAGTTAAAGGATTGATGTACCCAATGAGAAGTGAACATCTGAAAACGGTGCCTGTGTGGCTGGCCGGTGACCCTAGGGCCTCCGGCCTCCTAACCCTGCTGCCCTAGTTTCCAAGGAACTGCCCTGGCCCCTCCAGCCAGCCTCACGGGGTCGGGGAGGCGAGGGGCGGGAGCCACCACAGGGCCCCCGGGACTCCCCAGGCAGCCCCTGGTTTCCTCCCTGAGACTCGGCGTGGGCCCTGGAACTCCCTTCCCACACGGGAGGGCCTGGCTGCCCAACTCCAACCTGCTGCCCTGGCCCCCAGCCCCCAGCCCCCAGCAGACATCCAGCCCAGCGCGCACCTGCCCTCCACAGCCGCTCTGCTTCCCGGAGAGAGAGGCCTGGGAGAGGCAGAGAGAAGGCAAGAGGGGAGGAGGGGGGCTCAGGCAGGGGAGAGGGGGCCAGCATTCCAGGAGGAGCTGAGGCAGGACCAGCCCTGGGAGAGGCCGGGATGGTGACAGGGAGGCCAGCCCGGCCCCTCTGCTGTGGGCGGGGCCCTGGCCCTGGTGCTCACGGGTATGGAAGAGGCAGGGCCCGAGAGGAGGAAGAGGAGAGACAGAAGAGCATAAAACAGACCCCGAACCAGGCCCAGGCCTGCAGGCTCCGTCCCGGCCAGGCTTGCTAAGAAGTCACTTCCCGTTTAAATGCTGGAATCCAAGTGAGGTGTGTCTTTCTGTAAAGTGGCATGGCCTCTGCCCTGGTTCTGTCCTCTCTCCTGGCTGGGCCTTTGCTTTGAGTGCCTGCGGCTCACAGACCAGGCCACCTGCTCGCACTGGGGCCTGAGAGGATGGGGAGGGTGGCGCCATCATAAGATGCGGGGCGCCGACCTGTCGTTGGTGACGGTCCTGCGGAGCCGGACCCCACGCCGGATGGCCACCAGCATGTCTTCGGCCGGGGGGTCGCTGGTGGCGGCTGGGGGCGGAGTGGGTGTCTCCTCCGTGGGGGTGGCCGACAGAGCAGTGGGGAAGGGGAACTGGCCCTCGCCCAGTGCGTGGGCACCCGCCACCAGCTCTCCCAGCTTCTCCACCAGACTGTGCCGGTTGGCCGCCAGCTGCTGCTGCTCGTCCTCGGCACCTGCCCCGGGGTACCCGGCTGCCTCTGGGGATGGGCTGCCCCAGGCTGTGTTGGGCAGGCTGAGCCTCTTTGGGGAGGCCTTGGCAAGGTCCGGTGCCAGGGGTGAGGCGGTCTCGTCGGTGTAGAAGACGCACTCCTCGCTGCCCGCCCGTGTGGGCCCCATGTAGCCGGGTGAGTCAGGCACCGTGGGCGTCTTCACAGGGACGATGGGCGGCCGGATGGGGATGGGGCCAGCGCTGGACAGGGCGCGGCGCACGGTAGGCTTGGTGGAGGGCGTGCGGCGGATGGTGGCCACGCCAGGGGGTGCGCCCGAGGGCAGGCCAGTGGCGGTGGGCAGCCCAGCAGTGGAGGCTGGGCGCTTGGTCTGGATCAGGCGGCGGTAGTTCTGGGCGATGTTGCTGTTGCGCGGGATGGTGGATGACTTGTCAAACTCAGGCGGGCCCTCGCTGTCTGCATCCCCATTCACAGAGTAGCAGTCGTAGTCGGAGCCTGGGGGCATGGGACGCAGTAAGGCCGGGGTCCCAGGTAGTTCCTTGCCCCCAGCCCACCAGGGTGAGCACAGAGGGGGAAGGACGGGGCCCTCCTGGATGGCGAAGTCCCAGCCATCCCTGGTCCCACCCCAGCCCCGCAGGCCTGCCTTGGGAGGGAATGGTGTCCTCAGAGCAGGAGGGCGTGGTGGTCTGCGTGCTGTAGCCGCTGGAGTACTGCAGCGAGTCCCGGCTGCTCTTCTGGTGCTCCAGGCTCAGGCCGCGCGTCAGCACCATGGCCAGGTCACTGGCTGCGGGGGACACCTCCTCGCTGTGCTGAGGGTGGGAAAGTGCAGGCTGAAGCCTTGTGCCCCCAATCTCCTCTGCCCAAACTCCAGGCAGCCCTGCCAGGTGGTTGGAGCTGGCCCTGAGGCCACTGGCTGGGCCTCCTGGGAGTAACCTGGGAGTGAAGGGGGACCCTGGCCGGCCTACCTTGGCCGCGATGGTGGCAGGGGACATCCGGGGTCGTGGTGCCTCTTCCCCACTGGGGCCCAGGGTGCCCCCACTGGCAGGGCCTGGCTCTGTGTCTCTCAGGAGCTCCACTCGGTCCTTCCTCCGTTGCAGAGTGGCGCCTGAGGGCTGCTCGTGGGAGCCAACCTTGGACCAGTCCTGCAGGGAGGGTGTGGCAGGTCAGGGGGACCCTTGGCCCTACCATCTACAGCCCGGGCTGTGGCTGAGGCTCACGGTGTCCAGGGCTATGAAGGGCCTCTGGTTCACAGTCACAGCCAAGGGCAGAACATGGAGTGTGACCGTGGCCCCTCAGTCCCACCAGGCCCAGGGGTAAGATGTGGCTGTGTGGGCAGTGACTGTAGGAGGTGGCCAGGCGGCTTGTCTCTTGGGGACAGGTGCTGTGTGCACGCACCCCTGGCTGAACCCAGGCCCTCTGTGTGGTAGTGGCACCAGGTGGAGAGGGCACGGATAGGAGGAGCAGCTGGTGACTATCCTGGGGCCGGGCTGGGAGCACTGACCGAGGTGGGGGAGCTGCACTCGCTAACGGACTGGCAGGTTTCCGAGGCCTCAGAGGATGCAGAGCTGGAGGACTTCTGCCATGCAGAGGCCAGCAGGCGGTTGCAGACAGAGGGGCCGGCGGGCAGCGAGGAGGAGAGGAGAGAACAGTTTTGGTCACAGAGCTGGCATGCAAGGGGGAGGTTCAATTCAGCACCTTGCCCAGCGCCCACCCCCCTACCCCAGGGCCACAGCCGCTGAGCATCTGCAGCAGGACACAGCAGCCCAGAGCGCACGCGATGGGCGCTGATGCACCCGACAGCCCAGCCCTGCGCATTTCGAAGACTGACCACAGGATTCACTGCTGACAGCCTGGATGTGGCCAATAAGGGGGAAAAGAGATACTAAGGGTGGCAGCTGGGTGTTTGGTCTGAGCAGTTGGGTTGATGGTGTCACAGTTTTCTCAGACAGGACACGGGGGAAGTGTGAAGCCCCAGGTGCCACGCTGAGCACTGAGCTGAGCTGCCTCTGAGGTCTCTGCAAGGATGCAATGAGGGCCATCGTATTCACAAGCTGAGTGCAGGGAGAAGTTGGGGTTGGAGCCATCAGTGCAGCGATCTTGGGGTAGGATGAGGCCACCAGGCAGCGAGTGCAGTTAGACAAGATTGAACGGCCAGGCCCGCGGCTGCTGATGCGCAGCAGTTGGGAGGAAGAAGAGAGTCCCGTAAAGGAGAGCGACAGGGAGTGGCCGGAGAAGTAGGAGAACCATAAGCAGGCGATGCCCCAGGAATCAGGAGAGCCTGCTCTGTGGAGAAGGGGGTGGCTGTGCTGATGCTGCTGGATGGGGCTGTCCGCTTGGGGCACAGGGTGTCTATGGAGACTCTGAGGAGAACTGCTTCCGTAGAATGGGGTGGGGGAAGCCTGTTTTAAAGTGGACTGAAGTATGAAAGTGACACGCCTGCTCTGGGCAGTGGGGTGGACTAGGTGTTCTAGGACGCCCTCCCTTCCTAAACAACTACAAAGAATAAAGAAAAAAGCAGGGTAGACACAGGCCCATGAACTCCTGAGCACGTGTGATGAGCAGGGTTCCCTGGGGCAGACGCCAGCTTCATCTGCAGCAGGACACAGCAGCCCAGAGTGCACACGATGGGTGCTGACCCACCCGATAGCCCAGCCCTGCGCATTTCGAAGACTGACCACAGGACTCACTGCTGACGGCCTGGATGTGGCCAGTAAGGGGGAAAAGAGATACTAAGGGTGGCAGCAGTGGGGACATGGAGCACGGTGAGGTGTTGGCCTGGGAATGAGCCAAGTTAAGCCAGGGCAGCCCCCTTCCTCCAGCTCTCTGAATCATTCTGGATTTAGATCCCCAGATTTCCTGCAGATTCGAATGAACCAAGATCACCAAAATAAAAGGAAACCAGGCACCACCTGTGAGAATTCAGAGGAAATAACAAATGCAGACTTTTGGCAATATGATGGTTAAAGTAAACTCAATGGAAAAAGTATTTGGAAAACTCAGATAAAAAATTCAACACTCGCTCATGAAAAAACAAACAAAACAAAGACACAAGCTTCTAAAAAGGAAGCTGCTCTGATAAAGAATATCTACAAATGCACTGATACTTTTCCCTCTGAGATTGGGAGAAAGACAAGGATGCCCACTGTCATCACTCCTGTTCAGCACTGGAAATCTTGGCTAGTGCAATAAAGCAAGAAAAAGAAAGAAAAAACAAATGGATTGGAAAGAAAAGAAAGAAGGCCAAGTGTGGTGGCTCATACCTGTAATCCCAGCACTTTGGGAGGCTGATATATAAGGATCACTTGAACCCAGGAGTTCGAGACCAGCCTAACATAGTGAGACCCCTGTCTTTATGAAAAATAAAAGTTAGCCAGGTGTGCTGGCACATGCCTGTGGTCCCAGCTACACAGGAAGCTGAAGCACGAGGATATCTTGAGCCTAGGAATTCAAGACTGCAGTGAGCTGTGATCTCACCATTGAACTCTAGCACTCCAGTGTGGGTGACAGAGCAAGACTCTGTCTCACAAAAAAAAAAAAAAAAAGATCACTATTTACAAGTGACAATAGTATATGTAGAATATTAAAAAGAATCTACAAGTTATTAGAATCAACGTAGGATTAACCTTTCAACAAGGTTATTGGAACAAAGTCAGAAAAAGATCAATTGCATTTCTAAATACTAGCAGCTAACAGGAAAACAAAACAAAACCACCCTAAAACACTAATGTAATTTACAATAACGTCAATAAACACTGAATACATAGGGAAAAAATTCCAATGACAGATATGCTAGATCTTTACACAAAAACCACAAAACAAGCTGGGCATGGTGGCTCACGCCTGTAATCCCAGCGCTTTGGGAGGCCAAGATGGGAGGATCACATGAGGCCAGGAGTTTGAGACCAGCCTGGCCAACAAGGTGAAACCTCGTCTCTACTAAAAATACAAAAATTAGTCTGGCATGGTGGTGCATGTCTATAATCCCAGCTACTCGGGAGGCTGAGGCACCCAGGAGGCTGAGGTTGCAATGAGCTGAGATTGCACCACTGCACTCCAGCCTGGGTGACAGAGTGAGACTCTGCCTCAGAAAAAAACCCGAAAACCAAAAACCCCTACAAAACAGTATTGAGAGGAAGTAAAGCCTAAACAAACGGAGAGATATATCTGCAATTCCATTCAAATCCCAGGAGCTTTTTTTCTTTTCTTCTTTTGGTGGAAACTGACAAGCTGATCCTAAAAGTTACATGGAAATGCAAAGGGCTGAAAAAAGACAAAGTGATACCAAAAAAATAACCAAGCTAGGGGACTTCCATGATCAGATATCAAGATTTTCTATAAAGTTTGGCTGGGCACAGTGGCTCACGCCTATAATCCCAGCACTTTGGGAGGCTGAGGTGGGTGGATTGCTTGAGATTAGGAGTTTGAGACCAGCCTGGCTAACATGGCAAAACCCCAATACAAAAAATTCAAAAAATTAGCTGGGTGTGGTGGTGCACATGTAATCCCAGCTACTCAGGAGGCTGAGGGATGAGAATTGCTTAAGTGTGGGAACAGAGGTTTCATTGAGCCAAGATTGCACCTCTGCACTCTCCAGCCTGGGGGAGAGAGTAAGACTGTCTCAAAAAAAAAGACTTTTTATGAAGTTACAATAATTAAGATGGTGTGGCATTGATATAAGGCAGAGAAATCAACAAGTAGGACAGAGTGCCAAGTCCAGAAATAACCACACACCTACAGATACCTGACTGATGATGAAGGCAGCACTGCTGTGCACTGAGGAAAAGAAGATGCTATGCTCCAAATGTCTATGTCTCCCCCAAATTCCTCTGTTCAAATCTTAACCCCCAAGATGAGGTACTGAGAGGTGGTTAGATCATGAGGGTGGAGCCCTCATGAAAGGGATCTTATAAAAGAGGTTTGAGGGACCTAGTTTGCCCCTTCCAACACTGAGGACACAGCAAGAAGGTGACATCTATGAACCAGAAAGCGGGTCCTCACCAGACACCGAATCTGCTGGTGTGTTGATCCTGGCCTTCCAGCCTCCAGAGCTGTGAGCACTACATTTCTGAAGTCTAAGCCACCCAGGTTATGGTATTTTGTTACGGCAGTCCAAATTGACTAAGACATATTTTTCTTTTTTTTCAATACACTGTCCTGGGTCAATTGGATATCCATGTGAAAAAAATGACCCCTACCTCACACCACACACACGTGCGCGCGCGCGCACACACACACACACACACACACACACACTCAATTCCAGATGAGCTGCAGATCTAAAGGAAAAGGGCAAAACCAAAAGGCTTTTTAGAGGAAAACATCTTTGTGACCTTGCAGTAGGCAAAAATATCTCAAGCAGGACACAAATAGCACTAACAATTTAAAAATGGATAAACTGGACTATTTTAAAACTAAGAACTTCTGGTCATTAAAAGACCCCCATTAAGAGAATAAAAATGTACCCATAGAAGGAGAGAAGATATCCAATTAGGAACTTTATCTGCAATATCAAAAAGTTCTATAAATTGGTAAGAAGAAGACAGATAATGCAGTAGAAAAATGGGCAAACGATTTAAAAAGGTCCTTCATGAAAGGAAATATTCTAATGGTCTTTAAGGGTATGAAAAGGTAGCTGGGTTCAATGGCACACATCTGTAGTCTCAGCTATTCAGGAAGCTGAGGTAGGAAGATTGCTTAAGCTCAAGAGTATGAGGCCAGCCTGGGCAACATAGCAAGACCCTATCTCTTAAAAAAAAGTATGAAGGCTGGGCGCGGTAGCTCACGCCTGTAATCCCAGCACTTTGGGAAGCCAAGGCGAGCAGATAACCTGAGGTCAGGAGTTCAAGACCAGCCTGGCCAACATGGTGAAACCCCGTCTCTACTAAAAATACAAAAATTAGCCAGGTGTGGTGGCATACGCCTGTAATCCCAGCTACTCGGAAGCCTGAGGCAGGAGAATTGCCTAAGCCTGGGAGGCAGAGGTTAGAGTGAGCCAAGATTGTGCCACTGCACTCAAGTCTGGGTGACAGAGCGAGACTCTGTTTCATAAAACAAACCAACAAACAAAAAAAAGTATGAAAAGGTGTTCAATCACAACAGCATTAGAGAAATGCAAATAAAATATACAGGGAATTACTATTACTATCCCCCACCAGAATGGCTAAAATGAAATCAAGATAAAATGTCAAGGGCTGGTGAGGATGTGGAACAGCAATGAACTGTCATAATCTTGGCCAGGTATGGTGGCTCATGCCTGTAAGCCCAGCACTTTGGAAGGCGGAAGCGGGTGGACTGCCTGAGGTCAGGCGTTTGAGACCTGCTTGGCCAACATGGCAAAACCCCATCTCTACTAAAAATACAAAAATTAGCCAGGTGTGGTGGCATGGACCTGTAATCCCAGCTACTCAGGAGTCTGAGGCAGGAGAATCACTTGAACCCCAAGGGTGGAGGTTGCAGTGAGCTGAAATTGCACCACTGTACTCCAGCCTGGGAGTGAGACTGTCTCCAAAACAAAACACAAAACACTGTCCTAATCTTGCTAACAGGAGGGTAAATTCGTATGAGCACTTTGGTTCACTGTTTGGTAGTACCTATCAAATCTGAAGATGTGCATATCCCATGACTATGCAATTCTGCTCCTAGGAATGTGCCCCACAGAACCGCATACTAGAATGTTCACAGCAGCACTATTAGCAGCATCATAGCCAAAAAACTGGAAACTATGCAAATGTCCATCAAAAGGGTTAATTATGTATTCACACAATAGAATGCCATATAGCAATGCGCAAGATCTATATCTCCACCTAAAACATGGATGAATCTCATCAACATAACTGAGCAAAAAGAAGCCAGACATAAAGGATACATACTATATGATTCCAAGTATAACACGTAGAAAGGATAAAAAGGGCAAAACTAGGCCAGGCACTGTGGCTCACGCCTGAAATCCCAGTGATTTGGGAAGCTGAAGTGGATGGATTGCTTGAAGGCAGGAGTTCAAGACCAGCCTAGGAAACAAAGTGAGACCCCCATCTCTATAAAATAAAAAATATAAAAATTAGCCGGGCATGATGGTGCACACCCGTAGTCCCAGCTACTTGGGAGGCTGAGGCAGGAAGACTGCTTGAGCCTGGGTGACAGAGTGAGATCCTGTCTCAAAAAAAAAAAAAAAAGTCAAAAGTAGGACAGTGGTTACCCTTGGGTGTGTAGTGACTTAAGTGAGCACTGGTGGCTTCAGGAGTGGTGGTTATCCTGCTTATATTCTTGTTCTTGGTGTGTTTAGAATACCTCGATAAAAAAGTTCCTTGGCCAGGTGTGGCAGGTCATGCCTGTAATCCCAGCACTTGGGAGGCTGACATGGGTGGATCACTTGAGATTAGGAGTTCCAGACCAGGCTGGTCAAAATGGCAGAATCCCGCCTCTACTAAAAATACAAAAATTAGCTGGGCGTGGTGGCACACACCTGTAATCCCAGCTACTTGGGAGGTGGAGGCAGGGGAATGGCTTGAACCCGGGAGGAGGAGGTTGCAGCGAGCCAAGATCGCACCATTGCACTCCAGCCTGGACAATGGAGCAAGAGTCTGTCTCAAAAGGAAAAAAAAAAAGTTCCTGAAAGACTCAATGGTGATGGGTTATAACCCATAGAATAAAAGAAATATTTATGAGCCCATATTGATAGAAATTAAAAATTGAATATATAAATAAATGGGGGAGAAGGGACAGATCTTTTTATAGTAGAATCTCAATTAAAAAATATAGGAGAAATGACGGAAATAGAAAGTCACCTATTTTAACAAGCAAGATCATCAGTGGATGCCAAAACTAGTGAGCAAAAGTACAAGGAGAAGCAGAAGATTTTCATCATCTCAAAAGTATCCCTTCACAGTATATTCCATTAATTAAAAAGGCGGAAATAATGACTCTCCAGTGGAGAAACTTGGCATACACCACCTTAACCAAGGATCAAGGTGAACATCACCAGTCACACAGCACAGTGACATTGTGCAGCATTTAGGATGCACCAAGAAGGGGACAACCGCGCTTCTGTGGTACTCTTGCCAAAACTGTACGACTTCTAATTCTGAATGAAAAGACATCAGACAAAGCCAGATTCAGAGGCATCCTACAAAACATCTGACTGATATTCTTCAAAAGTATCAAAGTCATGAAAAACAAGGAGGGACAGGTGTGAGAAACTGTCATGAGCTGGAGAAACTGAGGTGACACCAACACGAAACACTATGTAGGGTCCTAGCCGGGAGCAGTGGCTCATGTCTGTAATCCCAGCGCTTTGGGAGGCTGAAGTGGGCAGATCACCTGAGGTCAGGAATTCGAGGCCAGCCTGACCAACACGGTGAAACCCCGTCTCTACTAAACACAAAAAATTAGCTGGGTGTGGTGGCGCATGCCTGTAATCCCAGCTACTTGGGAGGCTGAGGCAGAAGAATCGCTTGAACCCATGAGGCAGAGGTTGCAGTGAGCCAAGATTGCACCACTGCACTCCAGCCTGGGTGACAAGAGCGAAACTCTGTCTCAAAAAGAAAAGAAAAAAAAAACCCAGGAACATTATGTAGGGTCCTGAATCGGGTCATGGACCCCTGGACCAGGAGAGGGAAAACTGGCAAAAATAGAAAGAAGACTGTAGATTACTTAGTATTACACCAGTGTTAATTTCTTGGTTTTAAAAACGTTTTTGATGGTTATGTAAAGTAAGATGTCAACATTGGGGAGACTCTGGGAAGAGTATATGGGAACTCTACACACTTTACAACTTTTCTACAAGTCTAAAATGATTTCAAAATAAAAAGTTAAAAAAAAACCCCGAAACAAAAAAGCCTCAGTGGGTAGGTTAAATAGCAAAAAGGAGAAAAAGTCGATTGTAAGATAAAACTGAAGAAATGATCCAGAATATATCTGGAGAAAAAAGGAGATAGAAAATATGAGCTAAGAGATGCATAAGATAGAAAGAGAGGGCTGGACATGCATCCAACTGGAATCCCAGCAGGAGAGAATAGAAAGAATCAAAGTGGAAGTAAAGAGATAATGACTGGCTGGGCGCGGTTGCTCACACCTGTAATCCCAGCACTTTGGGAGGCCCAGGCAGGCAGATCCCTTGAGCCCAGGAGTTCAAGACCAGCCTGGGCAACATGGCAAAATGTAGTCTCTACTAAAAATACAAAAATTAGCTGGGCATGGTGGCGCATGCCTATAGTACCAGCTGCTTGGGAGGGTGAGGTGGGAGGATCGCTTGAGCCTGGGAGGAGGAGGTTGCAGTGAGCCAAGATCATGCCACTGTGCTCCAGCCTGGGTGACAGAGTGAGACCCTGTCTCAAAACAAAACAAAACCAAACAAAACCAAAACAAAACGAGATAATGACTGAAAATTTCCAGAACAAATGAAAGACATGATACAAACCAAGAGAGGTTAAATAAAAATGAATCTACATTATAGACACATTGTAGCACAACTAAAGAGAAGGCCTAAAAGTGTCCAGAGAAAGACTCAGATTCCTCAAAAAGAAGCATCAGTGACTGACAGCTGACCTTCCAACCAATGGTGGAAGCCAGAACACAGCGGAAAACTATCTACCCTCACAGTGTGGATGGAAGACAACGCTCACCCCAGAATAGTGCTCCTGGCCAAACGAACTTTCAAGAAGGAGGACAAAAGAAAACATGTTTCAGATAAACAAAACCCGAGAGTTTACAACTACAGATCTATTCTAAAAGAACTTCTAAAAGATGTTCTTTACTTCAGAAAGAAAGAAAGTAAACTTTGGAGGATTTGAGATGCGAGGAAAAAATGACAAGACATGTGTATTAACATATGGGTAAATCTAAACAAGTACTGTATGTATAAAATAAAGAAATGAAGAAGAAAAATGTCATTTGTGGGTACTATAAAAAAAGAGAAAATAATATAGCTTGTAAGTTTGAGAGAGAGTGGGTGACAAGTAAAATATATATATATTAAGAACCTTGAATTATTCAGGAGGTGGGGTTCTGACTTTGTTAAGTATGCATGTTAAGATTTCAAGGTAATCTATAAAAGAAAAGAGATAGCACATAACTTACAATTCAGTAGAGGGGAAATAAGAGAAAAGAAAAAACAAAGGCAAGGGTAGAGACAAGAATTCAGGACAAACAGAAAGAAGAAAGCCAGAAGTCTAAATATGTCAGTATTCATAATATATACAAAGGTGCTAAAAATGCCAATTAAAAGAGGTTGTCAGATTGGATAAAAAAAGAAAATCTAGGCATTATACTGCTTACAAGAGACTCATTAAAAATATAAAGATATGTGAATTTAAAAGCAGAGATAAAAAAATGATAATATAAATACTGAACAGAATAAAGGCCTTGGGGGCCTTCAGGCCAGTCTAAACAGCTATAGTAGCCCCACATGTGGCTTGCCTGATGCTGGCATAAGGCTGCTGTACCCCACCCTGATTGATCCTTCTAACGCCCCCTCACCTGGCTGGTGATGTCTGAAGGCATAGGCGAGGGGGGCTTGGAGTAGGTGGCATCCTGGGAGACGAAGCCAGAGTCATGGGAGGAAACGCTGGAGAGGCGAGTGGTGGTGGTGGCTGGCTGCGCCAGGCTGCGGTAGCGACAGGTGGAACTGGGTGAGTATGTTTGGGCACCCCCAGGCCATGGGGCTCCGCCACCCTTGGCACTGCTACTGCTGCTGGGGGCACTAGGGGAGTGAAGGAAGAGGGCACAGTAGCCAGACAGGGAGACAGAGGGGTGTGCGTTTCGGGAAGGTTGACAGACGAGGGTGGGGAAAGAGGTGAGGGGCAAAGGAAGGAAAAGACAATGTCAGACTAGGAGGTCCTGAGACCCAGGTGCTACAGAGGAGCTGTGTTCTGGGACAGTGTGGAAGGGGAGTGCCAGAGCAGGGTACCCCCAAGCCCCAGTGCTGAGGGGAGCTGTGGTCAGGGAATGCCCAGGGTCAGGCGACCTCTCTGCCTCCTATTCTGCCACTAAGAACAGCTGTCCAGGCCGAGCACAGTGGCTCATATCTGTAATCCCAGAACTTTGGGACACCAAGGTGGGCGGATCATTTGAGGACAGGGGTTCAAGACCAGCCTGGAGAACACAGTGAAACCCCATTGCTACTAAAAATGCAAAAGTTAGCCAGGCATGGTGGCGTACGCCTGTAATCCCAGCTACCTGGGAGGTTGAGGCATGAGAATCACTTGAACCTGGGAGGTGGAGGTTGCAGTGAACCAAGATTACGCCACTGCACTCCAGCCTGGGAGACAGAGCAAGGCTCTGTCTTGAAAAAAAAAAAAAAAAGAAAAGAAACAAGAAACAGTTGTATTGTCTGGGTGTGGTGGCTCACACCTGTCCCAGCACTTTGGGAGGCTGAGGTGGGTGGATTGCTTGAGTCCAGGAATTTGAGACCAGGCTGGGCAATATGGTGAGACCCCATCTCTACAAAAAATATGAAAATTAGCTAGGCATGGTAGTGCACACCTGTAGTCCCAGCTATTTGGGAAACTGAGGTAGGAGAATCACTTGAACCACAGAGGTCGAGGCCACAGTGAGCCATGATTGTGCCACTGCACTCCAGCCTGGGTGACAGAGCGAGACCCTGTCTCACAACACAACAAAACCCAAAAAACCCACCAAAAAACCGATTGGTTTCACCAAAGATCTTAATCTAGATTCTTATATCCTAAAGAATATATCTTTATCACTGAAGACCACCATTAAAAAAAAATAGTTTTATGATGGGGAAACTGAGTCACTGGGCATCAAACAATTAGAACCAGACACAAGTATGATCACTTTTTTTTTTTTTTTTGAGACGGAGTCTCGCTCTGTCACCCAGGCTGGAGTGCAGTGGCGCAATCTCGGCTCACTCCAAGCTCTGCCTCCCGAGTTGACGCCATTCTCCTGCCTCAGCCTCCCGAGTCGTTGGGACTACAGGCGCCCGCCACCACGCCTGGCTAATTATTTTGTATTTTTTAGTAGAGACGGGGTTTCGCCATGTTAGCCTCGGCCTCCCGAAGTGCTAGGATTACAGGCATGAGCGACTGCCCGCAGCGAGTCCGATCATTTCTAAACCACCTTCTGAAAATCTGGTATTTGCCATCCAGTCCTAACTGGATGTCTAGCATATGGTGACGGTGTGTCCGGGTACAGAGGTCACCTTCCAGGTGGATCCTACACCCACCATCACTCTCGCCCTCTCCACTCCCTCAAGGGGTGTCCAGCCCTCCATGGCTCACACCCTCAGCACAGCAATTCAACCCTTGGATGGTGTTTCTGGCAATGAAAGTTGCCTTCTCTCTAAGCATGACCCTGAAGCCTCCCAGCCTCTGCTCATGGCTGTCCCCTGCAATCAGCCCCTTCACTGCGGGACGGCCACCCACGCAGGGTCTGCAGAGCTTCTCTCTGAGGTAGTAGCTGATTGCTGTGCCTGGCTTCTCACAAGCTCTGGATGTCCAGCCAGTGATTCTGGGGATAGGGGTGCCTGGTAAAGGGGGACCCCCACCAGCACTTCACTCTGTGTTTACTGCCCTTCCCACCCAAGGAACCCTGAACCATCAATGTCTCCTCCAAACCCAGTCCCAGTGCCCGACCAAGGAAAGGCCCTGATCCTGAGCCTGGCTAGTGACTGCAAGATCCTTGACCTCTCCCCAGCTCTGTGAGGCTCCCGGGGCCAGCCTGGGCCAAGGCTCCAGATGTGGCAGCTGCCTCCATGGGAACCAGCTCTTAGGAGCCAGCTAGGCTGGAGTGTCCTATACCTTGTGGCCCCAGTACATGTTTCTAGAAGCCTTCCTATCTCTGCCTGATCTTTGACTCTTACTATGACCCCACATGGTGCTGGGCCTGGCAGAGTCCAGTAGTTAAATGCTGGGACTTCATGCGTCAGTTTTCCCTTCTGTGAAATGGAGATAACACCATACCTGATACAGCAGTGTTAGGATTCAATGAGAAAAAATGCATAAAGCAATTAGCACAGCACCTGGCACATAGTAGATGCTCCATAAATGAAGCAGGTACCGCCCCTGCTCTCTATCCTGCCAACAAACACCTGTGCCAGTAGCAGTCTTGGGATGACAGGGCACATTTTCCCTCTACATATGCAAATTCCTCAGATGATGTAAAAGTTGTGAATTTTGAGGCCCTGAAGCAATTTCTGATGCAGCTTTGCTGGGAACATCCCCATTTCCTCTTGGGATACCGCCCCCCACACCCCTGGGAACCCCACCTCCACTGACCTGCACATGCTGGACTTCCGGGAGCTGGAGCTGCTGGGTGATGAGGGTGGGGTCTGGTAGGACCAGCTGTAGTCCGAGCCCTTTAGGTCTTTGATTACCTGGACAGGGACATGGATGGGGGTCACTGGAGGCAGCTCCTCAGAGCTAGTAGGGCCAGAGGCCCCCACTCTCTTCCCAGTTGGGTCTTCTCCCCAGGAGAAGACCCAGGAGTCTGAAGCCCCCTCCCCCCGGCTTCTCCTAATGTGGGGAGCAGGGAGACACCGGGGGACACAGCCTTCTTAGGGCCCCTTCAGCTCACACACACTGAGTACAGATTCCGAGCCCAGCCTGGGCTGGGCGAGTGACCCCGACACCATGGGGTGCAGGTTGCTCCTGCGCCTCCCTGAGTTTGCTTTCTCCTGTGAATCGGGGCCACCTGTTCCTGTCTGAGAGCGGAAGATACCCTGAGATAACTTGGCAGATGCTGGGCATGCAACAAGTGCCCCCGGAGCGTGCTGCCCGCAGGCTGTGGGGCAGGACTGGTCTGAGTGCAGTGGGAACAGGGTTGGGGTGGGGTGGCCAGGTATGCCTGGGTCTAGGGGAGGGGATGGGGTTTCTGGGCATGAAGGGAGGTGGGGCATCTCCAGGTTCGGCAGGTAGTCTGCCCAGGTGGAGCAGGGCAGGCAGACTCTGGGCCTGGCTCCATGGATCCAGGACTTCACCCATCTACTCTGAGTCTGAGAATGCTGCTGGCCAGGGCAGACCCTCCCCAACCCCGGCAGGTGCTCCGGGATGGCCTGCAGTGGGTGTTAGAAGGGGTCTGGTCTTATGCCCCTAGCTGCCTCCCCCAAATGCCATCCTCTTTTCCCCTCTACTGCTCCCAACCTAGGGCAGCCCATCTCCTCCCTGCCCCTGGCCCTTGGCCCGAGGGCTCCCACACCTGCTCGCTGGCGGGAGGCAGTTTGTGGGGTTCCGCCGTCAGCACCACCAAGTCGTCGATGATGCCCTGCAGGTGGGTGATCTCTCCCAGCATGGTCAGCTCTCCGTTCTGAGGAAGCAGCGAGTCAGACCTGCGGCCCTGTCGCCCACCTGCCCACCCGCCCACCCGCCCTGGAGAAGCAGCAGGCCTTGTCGGGCCTCTCCTCTCTCACCCTTCCTCGCTAACCAGTGCTGCTCGGGGCTGGTGCAGGCAGGGCCCACACAGCCCAGATGGCTGGTATGATGGTCTGTCCAGACCAAATCAGTGCATGGTGAGCTATGAGACCTGCCTTTGGGCCAGGAGCATGTGGCCTTGATGCCCCCAGCCAGGGACTGTTGAGAAGTGACCCTTCTTGGAGGTCAGAAGGTCAACCCTGGGCCCAGCCCACCCCTCTGGGGTCTGAGTCCCCAGGAGTCCCACCACCACAGGCTGCAGGAAGGTGATGAAGGTGCAGAAGCGGCCCCGCTCCTCAATTAGCGCCCGGCGCACGGCCTGCTTCTCCGTCTCCTCCAGCAGCAGGTACATGTCGTTGACGTCCTGCAGGGCACTGTCCAGCTGGGGCTGCAGGTCTCCTTTCCCTGGAGGGGTGGGGAGGAGAGGCCTTGCTGGGGATGCCAGCCTGGCTTGCCACACCCACGAATGGGCTCAGACCCTGGTGGTGGCATCTCTCGGCCGTTGGGCTGGGTGCTGCCCTGGGGCCATGGGACTGGGGAGGGCAGTGAGGACTCTGGGGCTTGTGGAAGGGCTAGTCCCACCAAAGCAGGAAGACAGGCCAGACACACGCACAAGAAAGAGGCCAAAGCTGCAAAGCCACTCCGGATCGGGGCATCTCCATGGAGGCTCTTGATGCCCAGGAGCTCTGCCAACACGCAGCCTCCCTGGCCTCCACCTGGGGTACCCTCACTGTCCCGGCATGGTGCCCCTCACCTCACAAGGTCCAGGGAGGTGGGGCAGAAGCGGGACAAGGGAGAGTGTGGGGCTCAGCTGCAGGTCAGGCCATGGAGGGGCGGGGTCCAGGAGAGCTAGGGCTGGGCCTTAGAGGCAGGGAAGGGATCTGTGTGGGTTCCCACTCAGCTCAGGGAGCAGAGCACACAGACAGCAACAGCGACACAAGAAGCAGCAAGAAAGAGAGAGGCGAGAGGATGATGCAGAGGAGATGATGAGATGGCAGGTGGGGAGGTGACAGGTAAGCACGCAGGCCAGCCTGGTGGGGGTGGGGCAGCCAGGGCCTGTGGCCTGCACCTCGCCCTGGCCGACCCCTCCTGGCCTGGCAGACTGACCCAGCAGTGGCCCTGGACTCATCCCTGGCCAGGGCCCCCAGGGGTCCCAGGGGGACTGTGCCCCAGGCCCCTCCCTCGTGGACAGACCGCCTTCCTCGCTTCTCCTTGGCCTGGAGAGGTTCCTTCCAATGGCCCTGAGCTGGGGGAGACAGACAAATGCAACAAGGACGGGAGGAGCAGCTGGAGGGACCGACATTTGACTTACCAAGTAGCTCTACAGGAAGGATGTGGGAGGAGAGGAGGAGAGACAGAGAAAGAAAGAATGTGTGAAAGACGCCGGATGGACAGAGCCACTCCTGGGGCGGGGGTGCCTGGGCCTCCTGCTGCCTCCCCTAGGGAGGTTCTGGACCAGGTTTGGGGGGCAGGGCGACTCCCTCTGTCCCACCCAACAGGTTGGAGGGTCCTGTGTCGGGGACAGCGCCCCTCTGGCCAGGATGAAAGCTTTAGGGGGCCCCACAGGGCGGCGGGGCTGTGGAGCGGGGCCGTGGGGCTGTGGCTGGGGGGCCATGCCGGGCACTACCTTTGCGCGCCTTCTTTTGCAGCTTGAGCGTGTCCGACGACTTCTTTTTGATCTCATGCCGGGCTCGTTTGTACTCTGCAGAGGGAGAGAGGGGAGCGCTCTAATGGGGTTCCTGCGGAGTAGGGGGTGGGAAGCTGCGGAGTGGGGGGTGGGAAGCCCGGCCCCGCACCGCCTTCACCTTTCGCGTGGTCCTTGTCCAGCTGGTTGGCCGCCTTCTTCCAGTCCTCGATGCGCTCCTGCAGCGGGTTGATGAGGCTCTCCAGCAGTGCGCTGCGGAGGGTGGGAGGGAGCGCAGGTCAGGGCTGGGCTCCCCCGCGACGCCCCGTCGCCCCGCCCCCCTGCGGCGCCCACTCACTTGGTGAACTGCCGCAGCTTGGTCTCGATGCTGCGGTGGCGCATGCACATGCGCGTGAGTGCCGAGCCGATGTCCCTTGTGGCCCCTGGCGAGGCAAGCGCGGCGTGGGAAGGGGCCCCGCCGGGGCCTGCGCAGTCCCGGCCTCGGGCCAGGAGGGGGCGCCCCGGCCGCGCAGGCTGAGCCCGCAGCCCGCGCCCCGCCCCCGCCGAGCCGCAGTCCTTTGGGCCCTGGGGAATTCGGGGCCTCCTCCATCTCCACCAGCTCTTCCTCCGCCATCCCCGCCGTGCCAGCCTCCTGCGGCGGCCTCCCCTCTCCCCCAGTTGGGAGAGGCCAGCGCCAAAGACTGTTCCAGGACCCGGCCAAACGACCCTCCAGGTGTGCCCAGATGCAGGCACGGGAGTATGAGCACGCCCAGGACCCGAAGGAGCAGGAGCCCCAGGTCTCTGCCACTCGGACCAGAGGGCGGAGGAGGCGCCAAGCCCAACGGCGCGCTCACCTGACCCTGCGTGCTCTTACAAGGACGGCGGGCATAGGTGGGAAGAAGCCCTAAGGAGAATCTCTGTGCTGGGGGGGGTTGGGGTCACATGAACAGCCACAGCAAGAAGGGAATCCCCAGGGAACACTCCTGTCACTACTCACCCACTCCTGCTTGCATGCCTCTTGTGACGAGGGGCTCACTCTCCACAACCAGCCCATTCCATTAAGGAGCAGAACTCAAGGTTCTGGGCTTGGCGTACTTTCCTTGGCCCATCTCTTACTCTGCCTTCCCAGCCTCCAGGCCCACCCTGGGGTACCCCCAACCTCCAGCCACACGCCTCCCCACCTCGGGTGTTGGTAGCCATGTCAGCCACTTTCTGGAAGGCATCCAAGAAGGCCACAGCAGCCAGCACGGTGGTCCTGGGGAGAGGGGCAACGACACAGATGGTCAGAAGGACAACAGCACGGATGGTCGGGGGTGGGGGGTCTCTGCCTGCCTCTCCCCTGCTGGGATGCCCTGGGACAACTCACCTCAGCTGGGAATGCAGCTTTGTGGCCTTGGAGTTGAAGTCCTCCCAGATGGGGTAGGAGCTCTGCCGGGCAGATGGGAGAGAAAGTGAGCTTCTTGTGGGGCGGCTGCAGGGCTGGACCTGGGCCAGGCTCCTCACATGCTCTGTCCAGACTCAGGGCAGTTTCTGACACAGCAGCCCTGCCCCATGGAGAGGGAGGCTCTGGGTCCTCTCGGAGGGCAGAGGACCAAGGACAGAGCCATCAGCATGAGGAAAGCCTGTCCCTAGGAATGGGTGCCTTTGCTAAGCCCTCCCTCCCTGATGTCAGGACGTCCACCCTACAGGCTACAGGGGGCCCACATCTCCCTCAGGGGAAACGGAGCAGGAAGTGGCAGGTCCCGTCCCCTCGGAGTTTCCCAGGCACCTGGCAGGGGATCTGGGCTGAGCCCAATGAGAGGCATCGTGTCTCCCAAACATGTGCCTAGGACAGTGGCACTGACCTGCCCACCAGGGGCAGAGGCACAGTGTGGAGGGTAGGAGGTGGCAGGGCTGAAGGCACGCCAGGTGTAGACTGGGGCCTCCGGGGCCCCCGCCCTGTGTCCTGCAAGCTGCCATCCCAGGCCAGCAGCCGTGGCTCCCAGGGCCGAGGAGACTGTGGCTGCTGCAGGGCCCAGCTAGCCTGCCCGGGACAACCAGGCCCTGGGCTGAATGGGGCCTTGTGCGGCCAACAGAGCCACCTTTCTCCACCCCCTGCTCCCCTCCCCTCCTGGGGAAACAGTGTGGCCTTTATCCCAGCCTGGCCCAAGGCTCCAAGTTGGAAGGGGGTTTCCCAATAGGGAGGTCGGGCTCCTGGCGACCAGTTGTCCAATCTGATTATGGGGCTTTTCTGGTTAACGCATGCCCCGGGGTCCTGGAGAAACCTCAGCCCTGGCCCAAGGGCCCTGTGGAGGTCTTGCTCCTTGACAGGCAGCCCTGGGCCAGCCAAGCCCCAGCCCACAGGGGCTTCTGACCCTCCCCTCCATGTAGGATGGGCACTGGAGGCTGGGGCTCTTCCTGAGGAAAGGGGAAAGAGGAGACCCTGGCCCTCAGGGCCTCAGAGGGAGGCTCTGCCCAGCTGCAACCCAGAAGCAGGCTAGGGCTTGCCCTGCCAGGCTAGGAGAGCTTGAAGGGGTGGGAAGGAGACAGGGCAGCTTAGGGGGCCTCAGAATCTCCCTCCCCTCCCAGCCCAACCAAACCAGTGTCCAGAGAAAGCAAATATTTGCAAAGTCCACAGAGGTCGAAGCAAGAGTGGGGAAGCTGTGGGTGGGCTATTCCCAAACGGGCACAGCTCAGGGTGAAGGGGCCTGGGAAGCTGTTCCCAGCCATCCCGAGGAATGGACTCATGCCACCCATGCCTGGGGTACCCCAGGGGGTCTTCTAAAAGGGGGCACTCTGCCACTGCCTGGACCCCCACCCCCACCCAGCCTTGAAAGCTTGCTAAGACCTCCCTTTAGGGAGCAGAGAAGTTGCTAGAGGTGGAGGGGGGTCCAGAGCCAGCTATCCTGGCACCCAGGAACCTTCTTAGCCCCTGAGCAGCCCTCGGGCAGTCGCAGAGATTAAAGGCTGTCCCCATGGGGAGGGGACAAGATGGGGTGCAGGGGAGGCCAGGCCATATCCCCTTAGCAGATGGACCCAGATGCCTCAGTCTCTAAGGACCTGGACCTGCCGCCCTCCCCACGGCAACCACATAAAGGACCCCAGAGACAAGGAACATACGTCTTATTTGTTTATATCCGCCTCTTCACGGACAGGTCAATTTCACTGATTAAAAATAAGAGACAGGGCTCCAGCAGCCAGCGCCCCAGGAACAGCATCCCCAGCCTTCACCTGGGACAGGCCCAGGCAAACCTTCCCAACAGCCCCATGAGATGAATACCATGACTGCCCCCATTTCACCAATGAGGAAACAGAGGCCCGTAGAGGTTAACTTATTTGCCCACGGCCACCGGGTGGCAGGGTCAGGACCTGATCCCATGTCTGCCTAGTCACTGCACACCAGGTGGAGGCACTCCCTTACAAAGCAGGGAGACAAGACTGAGCGCCAAGGCTGCAGAGGCGGCGGTGACTGCTGGGGTGCGAGAGACCCCCCGTTCTGCCCCAAGCACAGTGGCGGCTCTGGAGTGGGGAGGTGGAGGGCTCGTCACTAGAGGCGCCCAACGGACAGGGAGGACGACGCTCTGTCTCTGTCCCGGCAGCGGCTGTGGTTCAGATGTGCAGTGTGGGTGAGCAATCCAGCCTCCAATCCCAGGGACTGGGCTTTCCAGGTGCCCCTGGGCAAGGGCCCCCTGTCTGAGCCTGTTTCTTCACCTGTAAAATCAGGAGAGGAAGGGCACCTGCCCCACTGGGTCAGTGTGGAGATTGAAGCAGGCGCTGCCCAGCCAGCACTCCGTGCAGCGCCCAGCAGGCCGTAAGTGCTCAGTTCACACCAGCTGACACTATGCAAGCCCTGCCCTCTGCAGGGGCCCCTAGCAGAGGCCTGGCCAGGCCTACGTGTCCAGGTGACACTCTCCACTCTTGAGGGGTGGGCGAAGAGTATGACCCCATTTTCTGGCTGGGCCAGCACTGGGTGGAGGCCCCATTCACTTTGCTGAAGGTGCCATGCCCAGGCCTATGACCTTGGGCAAGTCCCTGCCCCTCTCTGGGTTTCAGTGGACAGCCTGACACCAGTGGGCATCTGACCTCGGCCCCCGCTCAGTTCAAGGTCAGGGTCTCCCAGAGGCCCAGGGGAGGGCTTCTGTGGGGTCTGTGGACTCACTGTGGGGTGGCCTCATGGGGCAAGCTCAGTCTCCTCAACCTGGCTGCTGATGGCTGCCCTTCTTCTACGGAGGCCCTGCTGCTCAGGCCACCCAGGGGAAAATCCAGAAGCTGCCCCCGAAATCCAGGTGATCAGCCTCCAGGTAGCCTCGTCCCCTTCTCTGCCCCGGTCATGGCCCCTGAACACATGCCTGTGTCATAGGTAGGGGCATATCTGTCCTTGGCATCATCCCAAGTGAAGCCTCTTCTGTTTTGCCTCCACATGTCAGCAAATCATGCCTGGTGTCTTACTTGAACCTCTTGCTATGATCTGGGCCCACTTCCTTCTGTCTCATCCCAAAGTTCCTTGCAAATTGGCTGGAGAGGGAGAGAGACAGTCCTGGTCCACTTCTACGAGCAAAATCTGCTGCTCTCTGCAGTGGTTGCTATGAGGCTGCCAGTGGTGGTGGGTGGTGGGGTGCGGGAAGGCCCATCCTCAGCCAGCTCTGGGATCGGACAGGGGAGGGTGGTCTGTATTGCCAGTCCCAGAACAGGATCCTGGGGCCAGGGCTGTGATGTCCACAGGGCAGACGGAGACTGCTGTGGGGCCAGTGGAGGGGCCTGGATGTACAGTTGCAAGAGATGGGGGTCCCAGGGGGAGCGCACCATAAGGGGCAGGGTATGGGGGGCATCTACAAGCCGCTAACTGGGTAGTCCCAGGCCAGGCTGGCTTCAGGCCTCTTCCAGGGGCAGAGATTTGGCAGCTGTCCCTGGGGGTGTTGTCCTGGCAGCACCAGGAGCCTAGACCTCCAACCTGCCAGCAACCCCCACCCCTTACGGGGCCTGTCCTAGCAGCACTGTGCTGGGTGGTGTCATCCCCACCCATGGCCTGGTGGGATTCTGTGTTGTGCACTTGGAGAGTGTGCGCTGGGGTGTGGGGGTGGGGGTCCTTGGGAGATCCTGTGGGGTGCATCGTTCTTTCCCGTTCTCCTCCCAGCCCCCAAATCCTGCCCCTTCATCCTAGGCTAAAGAAAGGGGGCAGGGCAGGAGGGCAGGAATGCTGGTTCCTGGTCCCCACCCTATCACTGGAGCTGGGCCCTCTCTGCCTAGTCAGCGTAGGGCAGCCCTGCCAAACCCTGGCCTTGTCTGGGGAGAGGAGCCCACTAATTTTCCCAGGAGAAAAAATGGGGGCTGAGGTCAGGGGAAGGGTCCAACAGTCTCCTTAATGACCTTGAGCCATTCCCAGGCCCCAGTTTCCCCACCTGGTGGGGTGAGGAATGAATGGGTGGCCAGCTCCAGCCTGACCTTAGGCAATCCTGGGAGAGAGGGGGAGCTCGGAGCTGAGAGTCCAAGGTGGTAATGGAGTAGGAAAAGCGCTCCCTTGGGGTTGCTCCACCAACCCCAACCTTCATCCCGCCTCCTCCCAAGGTGATGATCCAGGCCTATCCTTGGGATGCAGGGACATTCAGCCCGGGGACCCTGGAGTCCTGGAGCTTCCTGGGGTTGTGGGGGTGGGGCGGGGCTGGGGGAGGCAGTCTCAGGGTCGGGCGCAGAGGCCCAGGTCGGCGGGGAAGGAGTTAACGGTTCTCCGCTTTATTATTTTTTCCTGCTTTGGCGGTGACAGCATTGTCTGGGCTCCGGGGCCTTTGGGGAACATGGTGGTGGAAGGGGGCGGAGGTCGGCAAGACCCCAGACTCGTTAAAGGGCCCTAGAGTCGGTCCTGGATCCAAATCCCATTCATGGTTTGGCGGTCTGGGGCGCAGGGAGCCTGCGTGTGCACAAGCTTGGGTCAGGACCCCACGGGGCCACCGCGGGCACCGCACGGACACCCCGACACATGAGCACCCACACCCCCAGACGGGCACCCGGAGACACGGGCGCCCAGCAGACCCTGGCAGGACACGCTCAGACAAGGACACACAGACACCGCGGCGCGCGGCCACACGGGGCTCGGCCACCCGCCGCCACGCGTCCCCGGGGGGACCCGCACCCGCCGCCGCGCGCCGCGGCCCCGCCGCGCCCCGGTTACCTTCATGTCGTTGACAATGGCCTGGAAGAGCCCGCCCAGGGCACCGCACTCCTTCTCGGCCGTCTCCATGCTCGGGCCGGGCCGGGCCGCGGCGGCGGCGGGGCGCACGGAGCGCAGGGAGCCGCGCAGGGGAGGGGGCCGGGCCGCGCGGGCGCTCGCTCCGAGGCCGGGCCGGGCCTCCCGCCTCCAGGCCGCGCTCAGCGGCCGGCCGCGCCGCGCTCCGGGGTAGCGGGCCTCCGGCGGGCGGCGCGGGCCATGTCGCAGCGGGGCTGGCGGGCGGCGCGGGGGGCGCGGCGCGGGCAGCTAGCGGCGCAGCCTCGGCGCGCGGACTGACGGCGGCGGTAATCCGAGCCGCCGAGGATCGGGCGTCACGTGGGCGCGGCGGAGGGAGGACCGCGGGGTGGGGAGGGAGGGAAGGAGGGCGGGCCGCGCGGGAGGGGGCTGTGGGAACGGCCGCGCGGGCGCAGGCCCATTCACGGCCAGAAACCAGGGCTTTGAAATCCGAGCTCGGGCGCTGCCAGACTGGTCCGGCGAGCGGGGCCGACGGGCTCGGGCGCCACCGCGGGTCGGGGGGCGGTGCTGGGGCGGGGCCAGCCCTGCCCACTCGGGAGTGGGACGGGTGGCTCTCAGCCCCTGGGTAGGCGCTCCACGACGCCTTCCGGCCTTTGGCCTGGGGCGGGGGCCTTCCCGCGCCTCTAAAGACGGGCAGTGGATACAGTGGCGGGATTTGGTCGGTGTATCGGCTGAATGGGATACACTGCACTGAACAGGGCGCGGGGTATCGTGGGACCGCCCGCCTTAAGACGTTTCATCGCATGCACAGACCTTCCTCCTTAAGTTCGGACCCTTCCAAGTTTCTTGGCTCCTTTTCCAAGTGGTGCCGATGCCACCCAGATGGGGTGCCCGAGGCTGGGCTTTTGGGGGGCAGTGGTGGTCTCCTGGGCCCTGGACAACCTCCGTCCTCGCGGGTGGGGGCTCATTTCGGACCAGCAGAGCAGAGCTGGGCTGTCCTTGGTCTCTGTTGCCTGAGTCCACGGTGGGTGTGATGCACACACGTGCATGGGGTAGCAATGTCAAGTGCAGCCTGTCCTGGACACTCCAGGCAGGGAAACCCATCCTGGGGGGCAGCATGATGGTGGGGGGGCACACTCTGGGGGGAAGAACAGGCATAAGCTCCTTTTCCCCTACTCCATGGGCGGCAGGGAGCCAATTACAAGCTCATTTGGAGACCAAGCCCAGGGTTCCCAAAGCCTGGGGACAGGTGGTACCCCTGCGGGTGAGGAGGGGCTCTTTCAGCTGAAGCAGTGGTTGGGGCACCTGCCCCTCCCTGGACTGCTCTGGGCCTTTCCTCCCCTTGCGCAGTGATCTGCAGTGTTCTGCAGTGTGCATTGCCCTTTCATCCAGGAACTCCTGGGGCTCAGCTCCCATCTCCCCAGTGGGGAACTCCCATTGCCCCAGGGAGTCAGGATGAGAAAGGCAGATGAGGGGCTTGGGGAAGGCAGGGTTCAGGATTCCAGGGCAGGCGGTGCGTGGTGCGCTCTAGGAGGGTGTGGGTTCCAGAGGTGGGGACCTAGGCTCTAGGCCCATGACTCCATTCAGGTGAGTGCAGGCACCAGGCCCTGGGACAGCCAGTACTCCCTGGGGCCATCATGAGCCCTGATCTCCAGGACAGAGGGGGAGGACCCCGGGCAACTGCAGATGTCAGCTGGGAAGGAGCAGGCCAGCTCATGTTGAGGATTTTCTCTTATTTCTTTATTGGGGTGGGGGTGGGGTGCATCATTCAGATCTTTGTGCTGGTGCCTACGTGCATACAAGTACACACACACACACACAGGTATGTGTCCACGTATGTATACATATACACACAAGGCCAGAGCTCTGGT
This sequence comes from Macaca thibetana thibetana, assembly GCF_024542745.1. NCBI lineage: Eukaryota > Metazoa > Chordata > Mammalia > Primates > Cercopithecidae > Macaca > Macaca thibetana. The sequence goes on along the minus strand of NC_065597.1, from coordinate 16,798,856 downwards.
GTGCTGGAGGAGAGGCAAGCTCTTTTTCCAAGAGGGCATTAGAAAGAGGTTGATTCCAGAGGATGAGTGGTGTCTGAGGCTGTAGCCCCCCACAGGGTGGGCAGCCAGCTCTGTGTGAATGCTAGGGTGCAGCTGACAGCGCTGGAGGCCTGAGGGCTGGACTCTCAGAGGAGCTTGGGCAGACAGAGCAGCCTCCGGCCCCAACAGCGCTCTGGGCTGGCAGTCAGACCCAGCCCTGGTCCTGAGAGGCAGGTCCTTGAGCTCCTCAGGAGGGCGTGACAACCCTGAGTGCTTCATGGGACCACTCGGTGGGCCCTCCTCTGTGCCAGGCCTGTCAGAGGACGACCCTCCGGTCCAGGTGGTCCCCACGCCCGCTCCGCTGGTGCCGCACTTCCAGGTGCTTGTTCTGGACCTTCTCAAAGTGCTGCAGCAGCTCTGCGTAGTCGATGCTAGGGGAGTCGGCTTTCTGGGACTTGGGGGCTGCCTTTAGACTGTCTCTGGGAAGAGGGAGCAGAAACGCTCAGTGTCAGGGGATCTGCTCACAGAGGGGTTACTGCTGGAGGGCAGTGGGGTCGGGGCAGAGCCACAGGCTGCTGGGCTCAGCCTCTGGGCGTCTCAGGCCTGGCAACTCTTCCCTCACAGCCAGCCCCAGAGCTGGGAAGCCCCTGAACATCCCCGTCTTCCGCAGTTGGTGGGAACAGCCAACACTGCTGCTTGGTTATTGCCCTCGGCCTGTGGGCTGGTGATGGCGCCCAGAGCAGGCATCGCATTGGGAAGCATTTCCTGTTTACGAGTGGCTCCCTTTGGGGTGAAAGCCAGGGCTAGCAGCCAGCCAGGAAGCCAGCTGGGGCCTGGAACAGGGTCGGGGGAGAAGGGGGAGGTGGCAGCTTGGCCCTTTCTCTGAGGCAGGGCTAGGACTGGGGAGAACGGGAACTGCTGAAGAGCCTCTGCTGGGCCCTCCACTTGGCAGGACATTTGTTTTTGAGTGTTGGGGCCCTGAGGCCTGCAGTCACTCACTGTCCCTGGGAGGAGGAAAGCCGGTCTCACCACTGGACATGCCGTCAGCTCCTACATTCCTGTTGCTGCCCCCCTCCAGTTGCTCTGTACAGCAACATAGGTTGTGCACTGCACAGCTCGTGTGCATGATGCTCCCTATAATCGTGCAATGCGGTAGCCTTGCTGTCCTTGTCAAGCCCAGTGCTTAGCTTGCCCCTGGGGATGAGATCCCCTTGGGCTCCTGTCCCATTCCTACTCACCCTCCAGCAGTGTCTCATGAAATGTTCTACTCCCTCCCTTTGGCCTCACTGGTTTGGAGGAGATCTGTGTGGGCTAGGAAGCATCTGTTTCCAGGCCCTGGGGCCTGGCGGCCCTGGAAAGGGGTCTCAGGAAGACTGTGGGCTGCTCAGCTGAGAGTCTTGGGGCCCTTCAAGTTCATGAAAAGATGCCAATTGGTGGGGTGGGGGCGGGGTGGCGTGCAGGCAGTGGCAGAGCACAGGAACTAGACAGACCTGGACCCAACCATAACTCCACCGCTTCCTAGCGGTGTGACTTGGGCACGTGACTGTTTCCTCGTCTGCAAAGCGAGGGCTACCTAAGGAGCGCCCTGGGGTGGCTGCCAAGATGCTTTGACAAGATGTGTAAGAGCTTTGCCTGGTGTCCAGCCTCAGCTTAGGTACCTGGCGGGTGCCACTGTGGCTACAGTTCTGCCCCTTCAACGTGAGGCCAGCCGGGGCCCAGCAGCTTGAGGGTAGAAATAAAGGAGGCCATTTTGGGGGACACACAATGGAGCTCTCCCAAAATGAACTCTTGGCCATGAGTTCAGTCCAGCCTGAGGGCCAGAGCCTGACAGTTGCCTCTGATGGCCCACCAGCCTGCTGGGCAGGACCGGGGCAGGGGGACTCTTCCCACAGTTGAGATGCCATCTGGGGCCTGGAGGCGGCCTCCTGCACCCCTGCTCAGCTCTGCCTGCCCACACCTGTTCCCTTCCCGCCTCCCTGCTGAAGATGCACCACCACAAAACATCTTGGACGTGTCTACGGCTGCGGCTGCTGCTTTTCTGGGCCTGGTGCTCCTGCCTCCCTAGCGGGGTTCAGCTGACGTTAGTTCAACAAAGATCAAAAGCAGCCGGGTGGGGCCCATTCTAGAGGGCCAGGCTGCGGGCAGTGTTCTAGGCTGTGGTTGCTCCTGGGAAGGGACCTCCCAGGCACAGTAATGCTGGTCCCAGGTGCCACTGCTCCAAGAGAGCAGCCTGGACTTCTGAGGAGGCTAAGGGACACCCCGGAGCTTCTGCAACCCTAAGTCCAGGGTGTGGCCAGATGCTCCTCTAACCCACTTAGGCCAAGGCCACAGGTGTGACCGTAAAGTGTGTCTTCTGATGCTGGGCACCCATGGGTCTGTGCGTTGCTCGCCACGACACTCCTGGCAAGCCAAGGCCTTAGGTTAGGGGAGCTTAGGGGCTCCAGAGACATGCTTTCAGCACTGGATGGCAAACCTGGGGAGACGGGCATCGGGGTGGCGGGGGTGGCGGGGGTGGGAAGAGTGGGCCACATCTGCTCCCTGGGCCCTTAGAGTGGCAAGAAGTCCTGCTCCCTGTGATGGGCAGACCCTTCCTGGCCTGAGGTCTTGGGAGCAGGGTGGGCTGTGTCCCCAAGAGTGGGAGACACTGCCTGGGCTGCTGAGCACAGAGGCCAGGCCAGCTCTCCCTGCCCCACCTAACGCGGATGGCCGTTTTCAGGCCCTGCACGTCCTCTGTAGGTTCATAACCATCCTCGGGCACCGAGGCTGAGGCCAGCCAGCCTGCAGCACAGTGCGGCGAGTCTAGGACTCAGGGCTGGCTCTCATTCCTGCCATCCCACCCATGCACCTGTCACCAGCTTTTTCTTAGAGGTTCCCTCCTGCCTCACTGAGGAGACAGTCCCTGGGGAGTGGCCCAGAAGCCAGCGGGTGGGGGAGCTGTGGCCCCCAGGGCCCTGATGGCGCCTGGAACACACAGAACCAGGCATGGGCGAGGAGTGTACAAACTCCCCCAGCTGTTCCTGGCTCCAAGGCCTGCCCCGCAACTTGACCCTGTCTGCCAGCTGTCTGCCCCTCCCAGGGCTGGGACTGTCCACAGCTCCCTTCCCAGGGTGTGAGCTGTCTTCCGGGCCCCACCCTGCAATCTGACCCCTTCCCCAGCTGTTCAGAAGGCCCCTGGCGTGCCCACTGCTCCTGTGCCCCTATCTATGGCATCTCTTCCTAGATTTTTGCAAAGAAAGACTGGGGACCCAGGGCATTGAAGGCTAGGGGGTGCCTCACACACCCATTTAGTCCAAATGTGCATTTACTGACCAAGTAACCAAGAGCCCAGAGAGGGCACTGGGCTTGCTGGAGGTCACACAGCAAATCCATGGCAGAGCTCACACCAGATCCTACTCTAGGCCTGCAAACCATGCACTGACCCTCAGAATCTTCTACCCAGAGGCCTCAACCCCTTGGCTCAGGACTTCCCTGACTGACCGTGGGAGATTCTGAGGAAAGTCCAATTTTCCCAGCTTCCCTCTGCAAACTTGTTCTACCCTGGTTTCAGGAGTATGATTGCTCTGAGCCTCCACTCCCCTCCCAAGACGAGATCAGCATGCAGAGCCCTGGGAGAGGCGGGGCTGGCTCCCTGGCCAGGAGGCCTCCCAGGAAGGCAGGCTGGTTCCCACAGGGAGACTGGAGGTCACAGGGGAGCAGCCCTTCCTGCCTTCTCCCTGCTTCCGGCTGCACCTTCCCCTCCTGGGTGCCTGCCAGGGTGACCCTAACACTATGGGGCGTTGGAAGGGACAAGGCAAAGGCTGGGCCAGCAAGGCCCGGTGTGGATTCTGGGCCTCTCTTGGAGTCTCTTGGGAGCTGACAGGACTCCGGCCCCAGGAACCCATATGCGCGCCCCCCTCTGTGGCTGACCCCGCTCCCCTGGGGACACTGCGTCAGGTACTGTCTCCTGGGGACCACCTGGCGGCACCCCGAGCAGCTGGGGTGGCAGCCAGCTCAAGGCCTAGTCCTGCCACTGCAGGGCACTGCCTTCCGGGGAAACGGGGCAGGGAAGGCAGGAGCCTGTCTTGGTGGGGGCCACACTTTCTGGGGGTTCAGCCTATCCAGCTGGTCTGGGGGAGACAGCCGATCAGGTGCACCACACTTGGTCACCGGAGGGCCAGTCTGGGTGGGAGGGACAGTGGGAGCCAAAGCCAGCAGTGTGGAGCGCACAGAGGCTCCGGGCAGGCCTGTCTCAAGGCTGCCTGTGTCCATTGCAAGGGCAAGCACCCGAGGCCCTTTGCTGGAGCAAGGCGCCAGGCCTGCTGAGTGGCTCTAACAGCCTGGGAGGGAATTCTAGACACACAGGGCATCTGATGCAAGCTGGGCGCGCTCCATTCAGCGTAAATCTTCTCAGTGGCTCTGCTGGTTTCCATGGCGACCTGACAAGTGAAATTTTCCATCTCGGATGCCAAATGCCTGTGGATGAGGCAAAGCCTCCAAGGGTTACCAAATATAGACACGGCCCTACAGACTCTGGGGTAGGGGCCAGCCATGGGTTCAGGGTGGGAGCCGGCAGCCCTCTGACCAGAGGCTGCCAAGTTGGGCATCTTCTCGGTGGAGGGGTGCCTAGGACCTCTTCCTTCCATGGGCAGGACCTGAGCAGGGGAGTGTTGAGTGCACTCCTGCCTCCCACCCCACCCAGGAGGTGGCTGAGAAGGTCCTAGCAATGATGTGGCCTCCCAGTGACCCAGGGTTGAGCCTCTGCCACAGACAGGGTGTGGAGAGGGGCTATGTGAGGCCTGGGAGGTGCCCAGGACAGGCTCCTCCCTCGCTCGATGGCCACTGGGGCCCCCATCTCTAAGCTGGGGCAGGAAATCCTTCCCCTGCCTGGAGTTTCTCTTCAGGGTCCTTTGTCTGGGTAACTCCAGATGCCCTCAGAGTTTTTAGATTTTGCATAGCGTCACTGAGCTGGACCCTGATTGCCTGGAAGTGTTGCTACTCCCGGCCACCGTGCGAACGCTCCCAGAATCCCTCGCTCAGTGCTCTGATGTGGAACACAAAAGGCCAAGGGGCAAGTGGCTGCGGGGGCGGGGATGGTGGCCACAGTGACAAAAGGGGTAGGATGCTGAAGTGAGGGAGGCCTCAGCAGCCCCCGGCACGGCCCTTCCTCACCAGGCTCCTCTGGACCTGTCCCTGCTCGGGGGCGGGGCGGGGGCAGCAGTCCCCAGCCAGCACTCACTCGGTCTGCAGCAGCTCGGGGTTGGGCACGCACTGGAGCCGGTGTGAGAGCAGCTGGAAGGCGCTGCTCTGCGGCAGGAGCATGAGCAGGCCGTAGAGGGCCTTGATCAAGTAGGGGTTGTTCTTCACGTCCAGCAGCTGCAGGCGCAGATCTGGGGTGTGCAGAGGGCAGGGTTCAGGGACCTGGCACTGCTCTGGGACATGCCCAGCCCGTACTCCCTGCCTCTGACTGGCCAGGACCACAGGGACCTGGTGCCATGACACCCACAGCCCAAGGACCCAGCTGTGTGGGCCCAGCCAGGTGGCCGTGGCTTCCAGCGAGTCAGGGGCTCCTTCACAGCCCGTCGCGCTGCTCCCGCCTCCCCCAGGAGTGTCCTAGCAGTTTCCATGATCTCATCTTCCTTTCTACCTGCCCACCTGCCTGTCTGATCTTTCCAACAGTCACCTCAGCCCGACAACCCCGAGATGCGCTGTGGGGCCTGGTCTGTTCCCCGCCCCCTGCTCAGCTGCCTCCCTGGTGATATGAGGGCTCGGGGCTCGTAGTGTAACAGATTCTCCAGTCGGCTCCGCACGTGCCAGCACGGGAGAGCTATAAATAGGGTGTGCTGGAGAGAAAGACGGTGGATTAGGACAGCTTTAAGAGAGGGCAGGATGGAAAAACACTTTTGTGTATAGCGAAACACACACCAAAGCCCCAGAGCGTCTGGAAGGTGCTTCTGGGGGCTCTGGCTCACATGCCAGCCCTGCCACCACCCTGCCAGGTGGAAAGAGACACACCCGGGGGGCTGTCCAGCACTCATTCCAGCCCAAGCTGCAGCAGAGAGCCCGCTAATGGCTGGCTGCACCACAAGGCAGTCCCAGCTTCCCCAAGGCGCACAGGGGAGGCGGGATTGGAAATGGGCTCACTTCTCTCCTGCGAGCCTCTCCAGGAGAATCACTGGCTTCTACTTTCTTGTGTCCCTAGGCCCAGTCCAGGCATTGTTTGTGGCGGATGTGCCATGTGCCCTGGGAAAGGGGCTATGTCACCCCGGCAGCGGCCACACAGGGGGTCCCGCTGACGCAGGGAGCCTGAGCAACCAGGCCTTAGGGCCAGGGTGTCGATGAGCAGGGAGCAGAGGAATGGAGGCCTCCTGGTGCCCTCCAGAGGAGACCCCCACCACCACTGTCCCAGTCCTGGCTGCCCAGCAGAAGCATGAGCCTGTTTCCAGTCCTTTCTTCCCTTTGGGCCTTGGGGAAGCGGGCACTGCCTGTGGCCAAACCAGCCACCTCTAGGATCCAGGTGACTCAGGGCTGGGACGGTGTTGGGCGAGACCAGGGTGTATCTCTCCTGTTACCCTGCCCCAGCAAAGCCCTGGGCTTGAGGGGAAGGTGCTTGGAGTTCCTCCAGGGTCAGGGAGGGAGGGCAGTCATCCCAGGGATGCTTCTGGAATGCCAAGAATGTACAACTGGAGAGATGAGTCAGGACAGACCAACAGCGGGAGCAGGGTCTTTTTAGGACCTGACCTCAGGTGGCCGTGTGGGCGCCTGTGTCCCTGGGAGGCCCTCGAGGAAGTGAAATGTCAGGCTGGGCACACTTGGGACAGGCTTTAGTGCACTCTGCGGAGAGCAGGGTCTCCCTCCTGCCTTTTTGTCTCCAGGGCATCAGTTCCCATGGCACCCTGCTGCTTGACGAGGCTGCCCTTTGAAGGGGGCTCAGGAGGGGATGGGAATGGGTGTTCTTTAGCCCCTGCATTCAATTTGGGCTCCAGGGCTCAGGCTGGGCGGGTCAAAGACGCTGCCAGAGAGTATGAGAGGCCTGGGTGGTCAGCTTGTCAGGGAAGGTGGGCACCAGCAGGGTGGCCGCCTGGCTTCTCTGCACATTATAAATACACAAGCGTCATTCAAAGTGTGTATGTCGAGGCGCCGAGAGCTGTGCTCACCCCAGCCAGCTGCCACTTTTGCACATTCAGCCTGAGTGTTACTAAGCAGGCAGCTCCTGCCCACTGGCTCCCAGCAAATGCCAACTCTTCTTTCAGGGAGGTGCAGGCATGGCTCTTGGGCCAACAGGAGCACCTGCAGAGGGACCCGGGGGACCCACGACTTCAGAGAGCCAGGGCAGGGGCAGCAGGTTCGGAGGGGTGGCTGGGCAGCCCAGGGGCCTGGTATCAGCCTTCAAGGGGGTTCTGCTGTCAGTGCTGGCTCATGTCCATGAGACTCACCTTGAGGGATACAGGCAGTACCCAGGTTCTGATGCCACATGCCCCAGCCCTGCTCTGGCTGGCCTTGCAGGCCTATCATCCCAGTCTTTATTTTTTAATTTTTCTGAGACAGGGTCTCGCTCTGTCGCCAGGCTGGAGTGCAGTGGTGCGGTCACAGATCACTGCAGTCTCCATGGCCTTGGCTCAAATGATCCTCCCACCTCAGCCTTCTGAGTAACAGTGACTACAGGCATGCACTATCATGCCTGGCTAATTTTTAAAAAATTCTGTAGAGATGAGATCTCACTATGGTGCCCAGGCTGGTCTCAAACTCCTGCCCTTAAGAGATACTCTGGCCTCAGCCTCCCAAAGTGCTGGGACTCAACAATCCAGAAGCTTCCCTGGGGTGACTGCTCTTCCTCCCTCCCCAGCCAAAAGAGACCAACTGGAGCTTGGCTCCACCCACCCCACTCCAGGCCAGCCTTGGGCTCATGGTGTGAGGCGTGGTGGGAGGTGGTTCTTACATGTGAAGATGGGACACTCGATCAGCTGCACCAGCTTGTCCACCTCTGCAAGGAAGTCCACGGTGACCTCCAGGTCCCCACTGAGTGTGCAGTCAAGGAAAGTGTGACTGCTAGGCCAGCACAGCCGCAGCTCAGAGCACCACGCGCCCTGCCCACCTGCGCCTGGCTTCCTGTGCACAGAGCCTGGTTCTGGTGAAGCACGATTTGGCGCACAAAGGACACCAGTCTCTTCTCCTCTCCTCGTCTTTCTGTCCTAAATGGAACCCCCCTGTTCAGGAGTTCCAGGTTCCGCTCCAGCAGCTGCCTCCTCTGCACCCTCCTGGGCTGGGAGAGGCTCTTATCACAGCGCTGCAGCCCACTGGGGGAGGGATGGGCAGGAAGGGTTCTCTCCTCTCCCGCCAGCAGGGCTTCGCCAGGGCTGCAGCAGGCTTGCGGCGCTGGGCAGTGGCCCACCAGTCTCTGGGTCACAGAAGTGGCTGAGAGGAGCAAATCCAGGTTGTAGAAGGTAAGCAGGCCCACTGTGGGGAGTCAGGCAGGGCCACACCTAGCCCTCCACTGAGGTACCTCCTGGCCTCTTCTTCCTGACTCCCAACTCCTGGCTGGTCATGTTGCCTTCTAAATAGCACTCCAATCCTGGCTTACATGTCAGGCACCCACAGATGGGGCTAGTTTGCTTCTTGGTGTTTTAAAAAAAATCTGGCCAGGCATGGTATCTCACACCTGTAATCCCAGCACTTTGGGAGGCCGAGGTGGGCAGATCGCTTGAGGTCAGGAGTTTGAGACCAGCCTGGCCAACTTGTTGAGACCCTATCTCTACTAAAAATACAAAAATTAGTTGGGCGTGGTGGTGAACGCCTGTAATCCCAGCTACTTGGGAGGCTGAGGCAGGAGAATCACTTAAACCTGGGAGGCGGAGGTTGCAGTGGGCCAAGATCACCCCACTGCACTCCAGCTTGGGTGACAAAGCGAGACTCTGTCTCAAAAAAAACAAAACAAAACATCTAACCCTGGATGCCTTTTGAGGAGCGTGGTGCTGAGGTGAGCATTGGTGCCTCCTGCTTCCGAGGCCTCCGCCCAGCCTGCTTCTCCCCAGCGTGTCATCTTCAAGCCTCTCGGGCTCTAGCTCTGTGGCCCCCAAAGGCCCAGGCCTGGGCCGAAGCCTGCAGGCTCACCCAGCCGTCCACCTATGTTTCCAGCTCCGGGCCTTCTCCCCTACCCCCACACCAGGCCCAGGAGGAACTGCAATGAGCAGAGGGCAGCCACCTTCTCCCAGGGGCAGGAGCTGCGGTTCTCTCTTACCCCAGCAAGATAGCCCAGCATCACCTGCTGGCACCCGCCGGGCTGGGCCTCCTCAGTCCCAATCCCAACCCACAGGGTTTCTCCTGGGCCAGCTCCCCTCCAGGAGCCCCTCTTTGCTGCCAACCTCGCTCTCCCAAATACATCCCTCCCCTCCCAGGGTCCTGGTGGCCCTGATGTCACAAGCCCTGAGGCTAAGTGGAGGGGTGGGGACAGGAGCATGGCACTTGGGCCCGCCTGTTGGGTGAAAAGGGGGCAGCCGACCCCTTCTTGCCCCTCAGTGGCCCAACCCCAACCACAGTGAGAGGAAGGATACAACTTCTGGATGAGGTCATAGGCATGCCGGTAGTTCTGGGTGAGGAAGCAGAGGGACACCGTGGTGACTGGGTTGTGGCACCAGGAGCGGTACAGGCAGCAGAACAGGTTCTGGCTCTCCTGTGGGGGAAGAGGTGTGAGCCGTGAGGAGACCCCCGCTCCTTGCCCCCTCTCGGTCCATGTGGGGACCTGAGGGAAGGGCCACAGGTCTAAGACCCAGGGGTCTTTGGTCGGGGGCAGCCGGAGCCAGCTTAGCACTCTGGCTGTTAGGCATCCCGGCTGGGAACGAGCCGTCACAAAGGAAACGCTGACAGCTCCTCCGTAGACCCTGTCATTACCTCCCAGTCCCAGAGCTGTGTGGTGGCTGTGAGGGCCTGGCTGGGAGTGGCTGTCCTTTGTGCTGGCATGTCTGCCCTTGGCAAAAACACAGTAATTGTCCCCTACTCCCTGCCCCCCTCCAGAACTCTGTGGTCCCGGAGCCCCATGGGGCTGGGAGGGCGACGGGGGAGTGCGCAGGGAAGGAAGGAAGCACACTTAAATGCCGTCTCCTCCCCACCTCTGCAGGCCACCTCGAACACTTGGAAACCACCCAGGAACCCAGCCCACACTTGGGGGAGCCCCTGCCCCGGAGGAAAATTCTTAAGGCCTCTGCGAATGTCTGGAAGGAACCACAGGAGGGAGGCAGGGCTGTGGCCTGGATCGTGCAGAGCCACTTGGCCCCAGATGCCCCCGGACATGGGCCTGGATATCCCCGAGGCTCCTGGGGAGGGTGCAAGCAGGGTCTGAGCCGGCAGGGGGCCTGGGAAATGAAACCCCTGGAGTCCCCGCCTCCAGGACAGCGCCTGTCCCTGCACGGCCTCTGCAGCCACCACCCTCAGCCAGCACATGAGAGGCCTGGGACCCGCATCTCTCCTTGTTCATAGGGGAGTGAGACTGAGCGTCCTTTCTGCTCTCTCGGACCAGTCGTTGGCGCGTCCTCATCCAGAGCCTGGGATGGATGGGCAGCAAACTTGACACCCTGGCTTATGACAGGTGCCTTAGGAGCCAGATGTGCCCAGCTGTGGGAGAGAGGGGCCAGGCCAAGGAGGGCAAGAAGAGCAGTTAACCCCTGATTCGCCAGCACGGTTATAACCCAGAGGCCTGGCCCTGAGAGGGTAGCACTGACCAGCGGGTAGGCCCACAGCCAGCAGAGCCTCTGTTTTCAAGGGGGCAGTGCCTGGAGTGGGACTAGGGTGTCAACCAACGGAAAAGGCAGGGCTGTTGGGGGGTCAGGATGGACACATGGACCCTTCTGCTGGCAGAGACCTCAGTGCGGGTGACATGACACACCTGTGGTTAGTGCTGTGTGCAGCCACTCACCCAGGATCCCTATTTCCCAATGGACCAGGGGAGGTCTCGATTTCAACCCCATCTTCTCCCTGACAGCCTCCTGGGGCCAGCCGAGGGGCGGGCTGACACACGGTGTGCCCCCGGCACGCAGGAGCACACCTGAGGACGGAGTCACGGACGCAGCCTACCAGGGTCTTCAGGTCCTTCAGCTGGTTCCTTAGCTGGAAGAGCTCCGTGGAGGTCAGCAGGATGGTGTTGAGGGCGTGGACCATGGTCGAGGCGAACTTGAGGTCCTCCTCCCGCAGCAGGATGTCTGCCATCGAGTGGAAGATGTTCTCCGCGTTCAGCAGGAGGCACAGCTGCCTGGAGAGCAGGCAGAGCGGGGTCAGGGCGCAGGACGACCTGCGTCTCAGCCTGGGAGGCCTCCTCTTGGTTTTACAGCGTTCTGGGGAAATCTGGACTTTCCTGAGGCCGGTGTGGAGCCATGACTCTGAGGCCTGTGGTTACGGGGGGGCGGGGAAGGGTGGGGGGAACGCCGCACCTGCCTCCAGGCTTCCCAGCACTGCTTACCTGGGCCTAGCCATGCCAGGGTGTCCCACGCTATACTAATCCCTGGACACAAGAGAAACAGCTGGGCCTCCAAAATAGTCCCTGGGACCCCGTCACCTTCCTGAACTCCCACACGCTTGGGCAATGCCCGCCACCCCAGGCCAAGACACAGCTGTCCCCCGCTGGGCTTTCTTCTCTTGCTAGAGTTCATCTTCATCCGGCCAATTCTCCACACATCGGTCACATGTTTACTGCCCCACTCCTCCTCCTGGAAGCCCCCGAGGTCAGGGATTTGTGCTGTTCGGGCTGTACCCCATGGCCTGGAGCACAGATCCATGTGGGATCAGCATTATGACCCTGAGTTTTTTCTTCACTGTACGGATAGTGAAACTCTGGTGAAGTGACTTGACCAAGGTCGCGGAGTCACTTAAGGCCAGAGCCTAGCTCGCTGGTCCCTGGGCCATGACCCCTTTCCCATCTCTTGTCTAGTAAGAGTCATTCAGTGCGAAGGATTGGACTTTGTGAGAGGAGCCTCCCCATTATACAAAAGGAAAAAACTGAACCCAGAGGATGAAAGCAGATTCCCCAGGGTCCCTGGGCCAGATGACACTAGCAGTGAGAAGTGGGTGGTGACAGGCTTGGAGGAATCCGCGCTGCTTTTCCGCGTGCCCTCGGAGGCCTGGCCTGCAGGGGAAGGGCGCCTGGGCAATGCTTCCCAGCTGGAGTCCCAGGGATTTGGGAGCTTCCCCAAACAGCATGATGCAGGCAAGATGGGGCAGGAGTGGGGTGGCTGGTGAGAGGGTGGTGTGCAGCACTGTGCTTCCTCACTGCTGGGCTGGCGGCAGCATGGCACCCCTGCCCACACCACCTCCCATCTAGGGCTGAGCTCTGGAGCCTGACGCCACGTCCTGTCTCCAGGGAAGCACCACCACAGGTCCCACATGGCGTTGGAGGCCCCGAGGTCTCAGGTGCTCAGTGAGGTGAGCCACATTTCTTGGTGGGAGGCCTGAAACACCTCCATCTCCTCCCAGGTCGCTGGACTCAGCCTCCGCTCTGCGTGACCTGGGCCCAGCTTCCCGAATGCCCCTGAACGCCAGCCATGGCTCTGGGTCCAGACTGGAGAAGATTCCTCCCCACCCCCAGCCCCAAAGGAACCCCAGAGCATTTGGTAACAAAGAGGCCAGACCACAAAGCGCAAACAGTAGGCAGGCCGTTCCAGCCTACCCTGGCTGGAGCCTGCAGGCCTGGGCAAGAAACCACGAGAAACAGAAACAAGCGGCGCAGGGAGGGGGTGGTGGCCGCACGAGTGAGGGCCGCTTCATCTCCCCACACATGCCACGAGGACCCTGCCGTGCCGGGGGCTCCCCCGGGGTTAGGAGGCAGGTGAAGGCCTCAGCCAGGTGTCCTCAACTACCAGCAGTGTGATCTCAATGTCTCCGCACAATTTCTCCACTTTAATTAGGGGCAATACCTATCTGTGAAATAGGGGGAAGTTCTCAGAGGGCAGCCTGAGGACGAGGAATGCAGACGAGGAACAAGCCATGTAAGGCCAGTGTGTGGGACATGGTACCACAGGGGCCACAGCTCCTCTGGGGAGCTGCTGGCCGCAGAGGGAAAGCCCAGCCAGGCAGCCTCAAGCCAAAGGCCAGGAGGTGGCGGCCCCGCTGTAGAGCCCAGACAGTGCTTCCCGGCCCCTCCCGGTCCCACAACCCCTCCATGAGCCCTGTCTCCACGGCTGTGGGACAGAAATGTTCCAGAAGGGCAGGCACAGGAGGAAGGGGGGCGTTCTGACAAATGGTCACAAGTGCCCATCGCCGGCAGCTGGTGCCGTCTCCATGACAGAGGCCAACAGCTGAGCCGCTGCCAGGCAGCGCTCTCCAGGGATCCAGGCCGGCAGACGGGACCTGTGGCAGCGGAGGGCAGGGTGGCGCCCACGTGAGGGCAGGCTGAGGAGGGTGTGGAGGGAGGGATGGATGAGGGGCTAGTGGTGAGGAGAAGCTGCGCCTCCCGGTGGTCTGTGGTCCCCATCGGTGACTCCCACACATGCCCTCCAGCCTGAGCCCCCGCTGGGCTCTAGATGGAACAGCTGCTTGCCTGGTGGAAGGCCCTGCCTGGCCACCTAGCAGGCATTTCAAACCTCGCTGGGCTACAACCAACCCTTGGTGTCCCCATGGACTTGCCACCCCCTCCTCATCTCAGTAAATGGTGGCATTGCCCACCCAGCTGCTCAGGCCCAAACCACGAGTTATCCTGACCCCCAGTCCCTCTGTTGGGTCCACTGGCAGGTATGGGGGCCTTACCCTGGGAGCACATCCTACATGGCCACCCTGCCCCACACCCGCCCCCATGCCTAGGGGGCTGTCAGTATCACCTGCCTGGTCCATCTCCCCATGTCTCAGGCTCTGCCTCCTGCTGCTTCTCCTGCCCCCACAGTCCGCCCTCCACACACCAACTGGACAATCCTAAAGCATGCCCGCCAGAGCATGCCCCTCCCTGCTGGGATGTGCTAGCGGCTTTCTCCTGGATCTGAAACAAACCCTGCCCCTCACCTCGGCCTACAGGGTCTCACACCTCTCACTGGTTCCTCTCCAGCCTCCCTCTTCTGTCCCTCCTCCACTGATGGTGTTCTAGCCTCTTGGGTTTTTCAGTTCCTGACCTCGCCAAGCTCACGTGGCCCTAGAGGCTCCACCTGCTCTGCCCTGGCCCGATGGCTCGGCCAGGAACAGCACGTAGCAGGGTCCTCCCAGACATCAAGGCCTCGGCTGCAACCTTAGGTCCTGGTGAAGCCTCAGTCTGAAATGCATGCCCCTCCTACCAGACCCTTCTAAGAGAAAGTTCTGGTTCTTTCAGGGCACTTATCCCCAAGAAGCAAGGGTCTCCTGGACAGAATGGGAGGTGCAATGACCCCCCACCCCCTCCCCCAGGCCAGCACATTCTCTCCGTTCATGCCCAGGCAGGCCTCTGTGCTGTGCAAACACCGGTGTGTGGAAAACGGCAGCGTGATGTTACATTTTTGCCCTTGTCACCCCTCAGGCCAAGCCCTGGCCTGGCTGCCCTGCCGTGCCCTGCCCAGGTCTTGTACTCTCTCTCTTTTTTTTTTTTTTTTGAGATGGAGTCTTGCTCTGCCGCCCAGGCTGGAGTGCAGTGGCACAATCTCGGCTCACTGCAAGCTCCACCTCCCAGGTTCACGCCATTCTCCTGCCTCAGCCTCCTGAGTAGCTGGGACTACAGGCGCCCGCCACCACGCCTGGCTAATTCTTTTGTATTTTTAGTAGAGGCGGGGTTTCACCATGTTCGCCAGGATGGTCTCGATCTCCTGACCTTGTGAGCCGCCCGCCTGGGCCTCCCAAAGTGCTGGGATTACAGGCGTGAGCCACTGCGCCCGGCCTAGATCTTGTACTCTCTTGCTGGCTGAAGAGGCCTGGGAAGCCGGCTCATCCCAGGAGACTCTGGAGCACAAGCCTCCTCACGAGATGTCTCCCTCTGAGTATCGCTAATTAAAGCACCACAAGAGGGAAAGGGAGAGGAGAGGCTGGGAGTAGGCACCACAGAGAGCAGTGCTGAGGCCCTGCCATGCTCCAGCCGCTCGCTCAGCCACCCTTGCCCCAGGAGGAGGAGCCTGGAGAGGCTGTTCTGGGGCTGGCAGCAGAGGGGCCTCCACTGAGGGCGACTCCCATCCTGCCGCTGGGGAGGAGGTGGGGGCGGCATCCTGCCTCGACCCCAGGTCACCCTAGGTTTGGGGAGAAGGATCCCAGATCGCTCGGTTGCAAAGCCTCAAGAAGACAGTAATAATAGCGGAAGTGTTGGCCAGCTCACGGGGCCCTTACTAGAGGCCAGGCTCAGGGTGGAGGGTGTGAGAAGTGGGTCCTTGAGTCAGGAGGCTGGGGAGGGAGGAAAGAGGGCCCATTTTCCACTACAGTCCCCAGTCCACACAGGGATCTGTACAGACAGGTGGCCTCGGAGTTACCACGCACCTGGCACTGGGCTCTGAGCTAGCTCCACTTGCGGTGTCATGCTGAGTCCTCACACAACCTGGGCAGGGTTGCCACCCCCATCGCAAAGAAGAGGAATCGGGGGTTCAGAGAGGACCCACAGCTGACCAGAGGAGGAGGAACAGAGGAGTCAGACCTAGAAGAATCGCCTTCCAGAACCTGAGTTCTTCCTCACCACTCTGCTTCCCCATGCCCGCTGTGAGTGGGCACCAGGGGCTGTCCCTGCCCGGCGGAGGCCTGGCAGATGGCTGCCTCGCAGGGCTGCTGCGTCATCACTTCTTTGCTGAGCCCCAGCCCAGCTTGAGTTGCCTGCCTGGCTCCCAAGCACAGCGTCAACAGTGGAGCACAGCTTGCAAGCATTAAACATGTGCCCATATTTTCCAACACCCGCATGAAAATGCTATTCGTCATGAGACAATGGCCTGGAATGTGCTTGGGAACAAGGCAGCGACCTGGGGTGGGAGGGAACCTGAACAGGGTCTAGGAGGGCATAGGGGACCTCTTGTACCACCCTGGAGGCCCACCGTGGGGCTGGAGGAGGGCAGGGGTCCACAGGGGAGTGTGTTGAGTCAGTAAGGGGACCTCTGGTGTATCCCGGTGACTCAGGCACAGGCAGCGGGGATGTGGCCAGAAGGCAAGGACACACGCCATTTAGGGAAGGCTCTTCTCTCAGTGACAATGGAGCTTTTGGCCCAGCAGGGGCTGTGTCACTGGTTATGCCGTTCACACACAGCCCAGAGGCCCTGTGGACTGGGCTCTGCCTCCCTGTCTTGGGCTGCCAGCTGCTGCCTGGACAGCTGCTACCCCTTCCAGGTCTGGTTTTGTGCTGGGGGTGAGACCAGCTTCTCTTTGGTTTCTCTGCCACATACCAGGAGCTCTCAGAGGAGCAACCTGCCCTCGGCCTGCTCTGAACTTCCCAGAGCCCAGTAGAGGGGGCGGTCACTTTTCCTTAAGAACTGAGACCACACAGCCTTGCCCATGAAAATTCCCTCTGGGGCAGCCTCCAAAGCCAAGGCTAAGGCTCATGCTGGGACCAGGGAAGGAGAGATATGGCTCTGTATCCCCTTGCAGCCTTCTCCACTGCTCTGGAGCGGCGTCTGCCTGGAGGTGATTGCACCACACCTGCCAGGCTGGTGTGAGCCTTTGTGTTACTATCCCTCCCATCACTAACACTGGCAAGCATCAGCACACATCAGGCGCCAGCCCTGGACAGCCACAGGCCTCCATGGGAGATGCTCTCTCAAACCCCCACCTGGCATCCATGCATAGCCCCTGCTTCAGGTGAAACCTGGGCCAGGGTGGGCAGGAGCAGTAAGGTGTCAACTGGCTTTGCAGGTGCCGCAGGTGTCTGGGTGGCTCTAGACTGGCCAGTCACGCCCTGAGGTCACGTGGTCCAGGCTGGCAGGAGCCCTGCCTCATGGTAGCAGAAGGGGCGGTGGGAGAAAGGCATGGACGGGGCAGACGGGAGCCTAGAGCCTGGCGCTGTCTTCTTTGTCCTGTCCTGGGTTGGGGGCAGGGGCCACACGCTGTACGTCCTCCAGGGATAAGACAGGTCAGTGATTTGGGCAAAGTCAGGCCTTGGTTTGGAGGACAAGACTTCCTGGGGGCTTTACCCCTCAACACCCCTCCTGCCCGCGGCTGTGTGCAGAGCAGCAAAAGAGTTGCTGTGGAAACACTGCCGTCCGAGGGTGCAGCTGGCTGTGGCCAGTGGCCTCATCCCACCTGGTTAGTTCCTGTGGGCCCGGAGCCGGGCGCGAGGAGGGCCAGCTCGCAGTGGGAGAGAGGGAGCAGGTCCTTTTAGGACAGACTCATTGTGGGAGCCTGGGGAGGGCAAAGCCTGGCACATCAGAGGCTAGGGACAGCCGAAGCCTGCTCAGGAGGGGCTGGGGAATGGCTTCTTTGCCAGGCATCTGTCGGAGCAGGGCCCCATGCTGCAGGTGAGGCCCAGGAGGGCAGAGGACAGAACTTGGGTCTCCTTGTGGGGAGGTGACATTCTGGCTCCCTGCCGTGCTCCGCCCTGGGGAAGCTGGACTCTGCCATGTGGCTTCAGGGAAGACATGAAACTTCCATGACCTCATGTCCTTGCACCCTCTGAAAACAGGACCAGCAAAGTGACCAAGGCCAGAAACACCTCCCCATCCTCACTGTCGGCTGATCCTTCCCAGGTCCCATGGCTGTTTGCTCAGGATATTTGTGCTGGCTCCCTTTGGGGACCCTCCTCTGGCTCTGGTCACCAAGTAGGGGCATGCTGCTGCCGCCCCCCCACCCCCACCTGCCCAGTGACTGTTAGGATGCTGAGCCATCTGCTGGGGACGGGAACCCATGCACTCACTGGGTGCAGGCTCTGCCCTCCCCACCCCTCCTTCTTTGGGTCTGGCTTCTTTAAGAGGGTGACCAAGGCAGCAGCAGATGATGCTTCTGACCTGTGGTGGGGGTGTTTAGGGTGAGTGTTCAGTCCGGGAGGAGGAGAGGCCGAGGGCCCAGGAATGCCCTTCTGCTAGCTAGCCTGCCAGCACTGGCCTCCAGAGCCCTTGGTGGACACAGCCTGCCCCTCTGCCCACGTGGGCCAACCTGGGGCTCAAGGGCAGGGATGTGGACAGGGCACCAGATGAACTCAAGAGAAGTTCATGGGGAAATGGAGACCGAAGCAACCATCCCCTCCCAGGGGCCTCTGACATTCTTCACTGTCCCAAACAATAAGCCACCAACAGCATGGGAAACAGCTGGCCCGGCGGGCAGAGACCCTGGACTCAAACCCTAGAAAGAGATGGCAAGGCTGAGAGATGAGAGTGGAGGCTGGGGGTACCTGCTCCCGCCCGGCATGCCCTCAGCTGCTGTCTCTACTCCAGCCCTCACTGGCCCTGCAACGCTGCCCTCCCCATGATGAACGGAGGACTCAGAAGAAGCCTCAGCTGGCAAGTTCCAGGCGGGTGGGTGTACCCCCACTCCTCAGTTCTCTCCTATGCTCCACCTTGTCCACTCTCGCGTGCCATCCATGGGACGTCCTTCCCAATGGAGCCTTGTTGGTGGCCCCATGAGGCAAGAGTGTGGGTGATTTTGCTCGGTGCCTCCTGTTAGACTAGGTCACACAAGTGGCCTCACTGGATACAGATACAGGGAGGTCTCCTTCTACTGCCCATCCACCCCCCACAACTACCCCACCGGGTTCTTCATGCCTCTGCTTCTCTAGTCTACACCAGGACCCCCCGGTGGCGCCCATCTCCCACCCCAGCGGGTTCAATTCTCTAGCCCCACTGGCCCAGTGGGGACCCTGCCTGCAAGCCCAGCTCTTTGGTCGGGGGGTGCCATGGGGCATGGGGTCAGTAATCGCTGTGCTCCCTGGCAGGCTGTTGGCAGCTCTGGATGGTGATGGGGTTCTCACATGGGTGACTGGGCAGGTAGTCTTGCCTCAAGGTCCCTCAGAGGCTGGGATGGATGCTGATTCTGAGAGTGTGGGCTGGGAAGACTCCACCGGTCTCTCTGCAAGCGGCCTTAGGGCTGAGGGCAACAGGCTTCAGGTGCCTGCCGAGGGCAGGGCATCCTGGCTCAGAGGCCCCTCTCTTCTCCCTGCGGCCAGGCCTCCTTCCTTCATTTCCATCCCCAGCTGCCTGTGGCTGACCATGCACAGACAGGAGAGCCCTTGTTTCTTTTCTTTTTTGAGATGGAGTCTCGCTTTGTTGCCTAGGCTGAAGTGCAGTGGCGTGACCTCAGCTCACTGCAACCTCCGCCTCCCAGGTTCAAGCGATTCTCTTGCCTTGGTGGCTGGGATTACAGGCATGTGCCACGATACCAGGCAAATTTTTGTATTTTTAGTAGAGACATGTTGGCCAGGCTGGTCGTGAACTCCTGACCTCAAGTGATCCACCTGCCTCGGCCTCCCAAAGTGCAGGGATTACAGGCGTGAGCCACTGCACCTGGACAGCCCTTGTTTCTTTTCTATATTGGATGCTGGATGATGCCCACATCTGTCCCCTTCAGTGGTCCAAGGCCAACGGACCCCAGTGCTTTCCTAGGAGACACCTGGAGTCTCACGGCCAATAAATCTGAGGTGCAACCTAATATCAAGACTAGAAACTACAGCGAAGGCCGGGCCGCTCCTACCGGAAACGGGCCTCCTCCCTGCCTTGTTCCCGCCCCACAGCTGGGATCCTTTAGGAATTTAAAGAGAAAGCAGCTTTTGGGTCAGTATAACCTTAGGATAGGGAGAGGAGGGAGTGGCCTCCCATCTCGAGTCCAGAACGCTCCAGAATCTCACTGCATCCTGCCCCTCCCCCTCTGCTCTCTTCCCTTCCAACTCTCTCCTTCCAAGTATGAAAACTGTAAATCTGTTTTATTTATTTCAATCAATCCTCGGCAGTGTGCCCCTCAGGGCAAAGGCAGCCATGGTAACCCTGCCAACTCATGCCTTAAAAATGCATCGTGTTTAATGCAGTCGATGTGTCTGGTACACTTAAAAGTTTCTTGCAGGGATTGGGGGTGGGAGGAGGAGGAGGATGCAGGACTTGTTTTTCTGGGTTTTGCGGGGAACTGCTGGAAAGGGGATGGAGGGAGGAGGGGCACAGGAAGAGGCTTTCAGTCTTCTTAGCCATCTGTCCCTCTGTGCAAGAGGAGCCGCCATTGGGCTCTGGGAGGTCCCAGACACCCGTGCTGGGCTCACCTAGAGACCTCCGGAGATCTCATCTGGGTGGGTGCTGCCACAGAAAACCAAACAGTCTCACAAAGGCAGCTGGGGCCTCAGCCCCCAGGATTAGCAGGTCCCTCACCCTAGGTTTGGGGCTTGCTCTAGGGATTGAGTTGACTCCTGCTTTCCGCGCTGCCTACGGTGGAGTCAGATGGCCCTTGCTGCCATGGGAGGGGCTCTGCCTTCTCCTCAGGATGGGAGTCATCATCTACCTTGGCCCATCGGACTGGCTTGGCCCTTTTTCTTTTTTTAGATGGAGTCTTGCTCTGTCGTCCAGTGCAGTGGCGCAATCTTGGCTCACTGCAACCTCTGCCTCCCGGGTTCTAGTGATTCTCCTGCCTCAGCCTTCTGAGTAGCTGGGATTATAGGCGCCTGTCACCAGGCCTGGCTAATTTTTGTATTTTTAGTAGAGACGGGGTTTCACCATGTTGGCCAGGCTGGTCTTGAACTCCTGACCTCAGGTGATCCACTGCTTCGGCCTCCCAAAGTGCTGGGATGACAGGCGTGAGCCACCGCACCTGCCTTGGCCTTATTTTCCATGTGTCTTTTCAGTCTGACCAGCCTGTCCCGTGTCCATTCACAGGTACTCAAGCCCCCTGCTCTTTCCCAGGACAGCCCTGCGCTGTCTCCTGCCTCAGCCGCTGCTAGTTCCCACCGATTTCCTTCCTAAAGTGGTACTTGGCCCCTCGGCCCTCCCTGAGTCCTGGTTCCTTTTCGGCTTTAGACCGCAAGGCCTAGGGCTGGGCCCCTACAGGCAATCGGGGAGATGAATGCTTGTAGGACAGAAAATTAACCTCCAGGAAGGGACAAGGTGGCCTGGGTTACTTTGGCTGTGGGGCTGGGCATGCACACGGAACTGCAGGCCAAGGGGCTTCAGAGTCAGGTGGGTTTTGAACTGTGTTATCAGGGTTCTTGGGGGGTGTCTGGCTCTGGCGGAAGCATTTCACAATCTGCAAGGAGTCCCTGTGAGGGGACTCAGCAGGCATATGACTCACAATGAGGTCTGCGTTTGTGTCTCAGAAAAGAGGCTGCGCCTTCTATCCCACAGACACACCCCAGAATACGGCCGGATGCAGGTCAGATGGTGGGGGCTGGGGACAGGCGTGTAACCTTGTGCTGGAGGCTCTGAAGCTGAGATTGCAGGGAGGACCGATGGGGACTCTGCTGAGATAGTGTCTTGGCGTTGGAGAAAAAGGCGGTGTGAGGAGGGCAAGGCCGGGGTGAGGAGACAGCTGGGTGCGTGGAGTAGGGGCAGGAGTGCGGCTGGTCTGGCCCCTGCCTGGAGAATGTCGTCTTCAGGCCATGAAGCCTTGGCACGGCCGCAGGGACCTTCTTGCATGCTGAATCCTCAGTGCAAGTGAAAATAAAGGGACTGGTCACTAAAGTAAATCCTGTTGTCTCCATGACAATCAACTCCAAGAAGCGCTGAGAAGTGCCCAAGCCCTTGGGTCCCTGCTGGGTTCCTGCCCTCTCCTGCCACAGGGATTTCTTCCAAGCCGGAATCACTATTTCCTTCCTAATCCTGGCCACAAATGACAGTACATTAGGAACATCGTGTACATTCAACTTCTCAGCACGGGCCACTTGTGATTTCAGCCCAGAGCCCTTTCTAGCAGAGAATGCCAAGCGCGGCACACGTGAGAGGCCTTGCCGAAGTCCCCCTCGGTCAGCCTGACCCCAGCACCAAGTACTCACTGCTGCCCACCCACCCCCTTGTCCCCTAACAAGCTCCAGGGCCCAGACGGCACAGAGCCTTAGATACACTTTTCCGGGAAGACAGTTTGGGCCTCCTGAGCTGCAGAGATCACCGGGGCCTTCTGGTGTGGACTGGAGCAAGTTTCTTCAGAAACTTCCTGTGGCTCTGGGGCGGCATATCTGTAGCCAGCTCCTTCTACTCCACTCTCCCCCTGGAACCACCTCTGTGGACGGACGGCACTGACCACACCTGGCTGGGATGCTGTTGGCCTATGATCTGCACTTAGTTCTACCCTACTAGGGCAATGGTTTGTCTCCAAGGGTACGAGAGGGAAGCAGGGCCTCGAAACTGCAGCCATAGTTCTGCAGCCTGGACCCAAACTCAGACCCGGGGGAGAAAGTCCATGGGGCTGACTCTGACAGCAGGTCCCCGGAAACGAGTTGGGAGCAGCAGATCCTGAGTGTGGGAGCCCGGCCAGCTGCTGCCTCAGGTCCAGGCTGGGGTGATTTTAATATAAAGATTCCTGGTGCCCAGGGAGACGTAGCCAAGGCTGGTGCTCTGAACTGGCTGGTAGATTCCCTGGCTGATACTGCCAGGGAAATGGCATCCCCGAGCCCTACCTGCCCTGGGGTCTCCTGGGCTCTGCTGGAGAACTGCAGATGTAACCTTTCTCTCCCTTTGAAGCCCTCTGGGCTTGACCCCTCTAAGCAGGATTTCCTCCTGAGGATGTGCTCAGCTGCCCCCGTGGAGGCCAGCCCTGCCCATAAGGAGGCCGCCACTGCCTGGCACACTGCTTCCTGGCCCTGCCTGCCCTTGCATGCCCCTGTCACCCGCATGGGACAGGAAGGAACTGAAGCCAAGGACTGGTCCCAGGCTACACAGCCAGGGCCACAGATGGGCCAGAACTTGGGTCTCTGACCCGGTGCTCATGTTCCCATGAACATGCTCCCACGCTCTGTGGCATCCGCAAGGGACATAGACCTCCCTTCCCCGGCTGGCTCCCTTTCCCACCCATTCCCTGCAGCTTGTATGCCCAGGGCAGAGCCACCCCTTCACCCTGTGGCATGTGACCTCACGCAGGGTCCTCTGAGATTGAGTCTGTCTTGGGACAGCATCCCTGTGTCTCTGCCATTTTCCCCTACAAACCCCGGGGGCCTTGTGAGGAATGAGGCGGGTGAGTGACAGCAGTGCTGGGACCCAAGTGAGGTGGCCAGAGCTACTCCGGCCCCAACAATGTCTGGGGACGCCCCTTGCCCGTGTTCTGATCACCAAGCTGTTCATTTTCCTTTATTTCAGGCAATGATTCCCAAACTAGTCCCTTTGTTCCAGGCCAGGGAGCACTCCTGCTGCTGCGTATTCCCACAGTTTACAGACGGTGAGCCTCCCCTTCTGCCTCGTCAGTGCTGGACTAAGACACGGAGGCCTCGGCAGGGACCACACTCGGCCCCTCTGGCCTTAAAGCCACGTGGCCAACTTGGGTCCAGCAGCCTCAGTGTTCAGCAGCCTCAGTGTTCACATGGCCATAGCCCCATGTCAACATTTCCCTCCCCCAAATTATTTAACCAGATGGGCTGTCCTCCTGGTCATGGGCCCTGGGTGATTACAGTGATTCTCTAGTATCTCATGTTCCCGTGGCAACTTTCCTTCAAAGGACCTTCTGCGCTCTGAAGGAGTTCCGGCCAGGGGCTGTCATTCTGGTTTCTGAGGGCACCTCGAGTGCTCTGCCTTGGTTGCCATGCGCATGGCTTCAGTTCCACACCCCTCAGTGGGGAGCCACCAACCCCTGTCCCATCAGTGTCTTCATCCACCCAGAAGGTTGTGCATTTACCCTCCAGAACAAGCCAGGAATACCCTAACTGAGGGACCCCAGAGTCTGGCTGTATGCCTGGACTACCCGCAGGCCTCACCACCAGGAGGTCCACGATCTGTACTCTCAACAAGCTTCCGGGGTGGCCAGAGACCTGCTGCCTGCAATTGCCTCACCAGGGCCGGTCGCTTCAGGCATGGTGATGCCCTGCTGAGGGAAGGGGAAGATTCTGGCAGGAGTCTCAGAGGATGGGTGGCAGCAGAGCCTGGCTCGGCCTTGGAGCTCTGGGCGGAAGGCCTTGACACTTGCCTTCTTGAGGCCCCACCCCTGCCTGTGCAGAGTCTGGGTCCTGGTTTAAGTTTCTGCTTGGCATTTCACTATTTCCCTGCTGGTTTCTACCTGCACGGTCCTGAGCCTGCTGTGCACAGCCCTGGCCTCCTCTGTTCAAACACAAAGAAGAAGAGGTCAGCTCTTGGGCAAGACCCGTGCTTGGACTCTTGGCAGCCGTGTGGCCTCCTGGCAGCCATGTGGCCGGGCCCACCTGCACAGCCCCAGCACCCCGAAAGGAAGAACAGCTCACAGCTGCTGCCCTGGGCACGGGCCATTCCTGCCTTTCTGGCTGCGATTAGGAGCTAGAGCCATGAATGCCTTTCTTGTCTTCACATCTTTAGTCCAGGGGTTTTGTGAAATTTTATGAACTGAGATGGCTTTCTGTAGGCTTTATAAGTGCCCACTTAAAGAGCACTGAGATAAGTGTCAGAAAACAGGACGAGAAGTTAAACATGAATACCCACCACCGGTAACAAAGAGCAAATATCAGAGCAGCCTCACTGCGGCCTCTGAGAGGCTGGTAAAAAGATCAGAGTCTCAAAGGGCTGGGAGGATGGAGGCGCCAGAGCCGCAGTGGTGGGCCAAAGCATGGCGGGGGCGGGGGCTCCTTCAGTTATTCTCGCCAAATGGAAGGGGAGGGGTTCTCCTATTTGTACCCTCCCCCACCCCCTCCTGGGAGGCTGAAAAAATTCCTTTTGTGATCAGCCATTTTCAAAGATTTTTAAGACGCATGAAATAGGCTTTTCATCCACATGTTCCCTGCCAGCCCAGGAAATCTTCCCTGGATTAAACGCGTGAGAAATAAGAGGGCCCTAGACATGAGGCGTCCTTGGAAGTCATCCCAGGGGACGTGTCCTAGTCCCAGCTCTGAGTTACAGGCCAGGACCCCTATAGCAGAACTTGTGCTGGTGGGCAAGAGGCCAGGTCCCTCCACTCCCCGCCAGGATCACGCCACTGTCCCTGTGAGCAAAGACACCAGGTAACCACCGACAGAAAAAGGCGGGTGGACAGATTTAACACCGGGATGTGGCAGCCTCCGCGGGGAGGGACGGTGACCCTGAGCCACTGGGCTCAGGCTGGGAGCGTAGAGACAGCGTCTAGCCAGGCTCAGGATCCGGAAGGAGATGTGTTCCGCTCAAAGACAGTGAAGGGGAGGGACCTGGGCAAACTGCAGAGCTCTCCGAGTCCAGAGCCCACCGCTGCCAAACCAGCACCAGACCGAGCCTCATGCTGATAAATGCACAGAAAGGGCTGCAGAAGGAAACACAGGAGCTGACCCCAGAGGCCTCTTCTGAGGGAGGAGGCGGCAGGTGGTCAGGGGTCTTTCCCGTTTACCGCTATACCATTCTGCATTATTCAGTTTTTATTTTATGTGGTTTAATATTTCTAAACAGAAAATAAAGTATTGAGAATCCTCCGTGTGCTTCTCTTGGACTCCTTCTCGGAGAGGCTTGGCGGCGGAGCCCACGGGCAGGGCTGGGAAAGGAGCTACCTCCCCAGGTCATGGGTACTCTGGCCTGGCCAGGATAATGGAGCTTTCCTCTCTAGAGGGGCTGCTACAGGTTTAACAATGGAAACATGCATTTTACAAATGAGAGGATCAACAGCCGGGAAATGGTATTTTTAGCTACGGTGGCTCTTTGCTTCAAAGGCGTATGTTTCATCTAAAACCAGGCAAACCTCCTACAAAGTCTGCCTGCTTGCAAGGAGTGATTAGCATAATACGAGCACGAAAAAAAAAGGCCTGGCTCCACTTTGAGGCAGGAGTGCCTACTACAGGGGGAGGCTTTATCCTAAAATAGAATCGCCAGCAGATGAGGAAAGTCTTATCAATGGAGACGAAGCCCCCGTCTCCACTTAGAGCAAAAAAGCTACCGTGCGCAAACGGCCTGGCTATGACAGGCGTGGTGGCAGCCACCAGCACAGAGCGGGCTCTGAGGATGGAAACACCGACCACAGCTCTGCCCTGGAGACTGCCCTTCTGCGTGCTGTTTGAATCATTTTGGCCTCAGGCTCCCACCTTCTTCCAATAAAAGTACACAGGGTTTCGGGCTGCCTTTCCAGACTTCCTTCCCCTGGGGGTAGGGAAGAGCCCAGTCAAGAATGGCCCGGGGAATCGAGTGGAAGAGGGCGGGCTTGAGAAGACACAGATCTTAGGGAGAAATCTTAGGGGGGCACCCTCCCCAGAGGCCACACCACTATGAGTCAGATGTCTGCTCCTCTGAGCCCCTCTATCAACCCAGACGACTTGCCTCCTGGGCTCCCCACTCTCCTGCCCAGGAGCAACTTGGTTTTTTTTTTTTTTTTTTGTAGAGATGGGGTCTTGCCATGTTGCCCAGGTTGGTCTTGAACTCCTGGGCTCAAGTGATCCACCCACCTCTGCCTACCAAAGTGCTGGGATTACCACGTGAGCCACCATATCCGGCCTGTGGGCATATATTTGATTGCTATCTTTTCTCTCCTAGAAACCCATTAGCTGGCTGGGGGAAAACCAAACCTGGGCCTGCGTATACGTGGAGAGAGGCTTGAACTCTTCTCCAAACACCACAAAAATGAAATGGAGGCCGTGACCCTCCAGCAGTAACTGCAGATACAAATCTCTGCAGCTGCTCGAAACAGGGCACTCGGCAGCTGCTCCAGAGCCCTCTCCTGTGGCCTGCTTGCTCACCAGGCCCCGGGCCCATCCTGGGGGCCTGTGACCTTGGGCTGCGGGGGTTGGGGAGGGGGCTGGGGCAAAGAGGCGGCATTTTTGCTGTCTATTTCAGGCATCACTGGCAGGAATGAGAGAAGAGACTGGAAGGATCAGTCTTTTCTCCCTCATCTCTCCCCCGAGGCTCCCCACAGGGGTAAGATCATAGATGGGTCTTCCCGCCAGGGTCAGGGACTGGGAAATACTCGCAGACGGCGCTCGCAGCTGAAGATCTGAGAAACCAATTACCATGCTACTGGGGGGCCCAGGAGAAGCAGAAGGAACTGGACCGGGACAGCCACTCAGGCTTCAAGGGCAGGAAGGGAGGTGACTCCAGGAACCTGTCAACTGTGGGGGCAGGGGGCTTCCGACAGAGGTAGGTGGGGGTCTTCTTCAGGAAAGGGGCTGGAAGGAGGGGCTCAGCTCATGGGAGAGGAGGGAAAAAGCTGACTCTTCTCAGGAAAAATGAGTGGACAAGGAAAGTTGGCCGAGTTCACAGGCACCTGGAATTAACTGACTAAAGCCAGCATACCCTGAAGAACCAAACAAGTCCAGGGCAGGGATGTCTCGGGTGTCGAGAGGGTTTTTTTTTTTTTTTTTTTTTTTTTTTGAGATGGAGTCTGGCTCTGTCGCCCAGGCTGGAGCGCAGTGGCCGGACCTTGGCTCACTGCAAGCTCCGCTCCCGGGTTTACGCCATTCTCCTGCCTCAGCCTCCGAGTAGCTGGGACTACAGGCGCCCGCCACCACGCCCGGCTAATTTTTTTGTATTTTTTAGTAGAGACGGGGTTTCACCGTGTTAGCCAGGATGGTCTCGATCTCCTGACCTCGTGATCCGCCCGTCTCGGCCTCCCAAAGTGCTGGGATTACAGGCTTGAGCCACCGCGCCCGGCGAGGGTTTTAAACTTAGTCCAGATGATCTGTTTAAACTGCCTGTCCTAGCAGCACTGAACCTTCCGGAATGACAGAGCAGCAAGAACCCTGGTCAAGCCAGCTTCCTGAGCCAGCTTCCTAACTAGCCTGTGGTATTTCATGAGACTAATGGCAGAGGAGAGTGTGCAGGGCCACAGCTGTCATGGTGAACAAGCAAGGGTCTCACCACCTGCCCCCACTGGTGAGCCTTGGGCCCCACTTCCCTCCGTCCCACTGGAAGCTCTGTGAGCCAGCCACCTCAGGCACAGCCTGGCACATACCCGCTGCCCATCCAAAGGCTCCTCTCAGGGACTTGGGCACCCTCACACAGGTGGAGGGGGTTTTCTGAACCTGTTTCAGACCTCCACTGGCTCACAGGGTACCTCAGGGCTGCTCATGAGGCCACCGGGGCCTCCCAGCCACACTCCAGGTTGCCCAGAGGGTGTGGGGGCTGGCCTCTGGGCTTCTGAGCAGACTGCTTGCTGTGTCAGAAACACTTCCCCACCTCCTTCCCCAACCAGTTCCTACTCATCTTTCCTGGCTCAGCTTAGACGTCACGTTTCAGAAGCTTTCCCAGACCCCCCCAACAGGCTGGGCACCCCCTCCCCCACATCTCTTCCACTGAGCATCACCACGCTGCGATGCTATGCTTGCGATCGTGACTAACCCTGGCGGGCAGGGACTAGCTCTGCCCACTGCGGTGTCCCCACTGGTGGGCACTGTGCCAGGCACGGACGGATACCCAGGACAGGGCTGCTCAGTGACACACGGCGCTTCCGGGCTCCCTGGCCTGCCCAGCACAGCAGCAGCGCCCTCCCGCCCCCTGGGTGGAAACTCTGATCTACCCTTACGGGGAAGGGGCCGAGCTCTTGCTCCGGGCGGTTCCATTCTCACAGAGGCGAGCTCTCTTGCCCGGCCTGACAGCTGTGGCCTAATTTCCAGGGCTATAACCGGGCTCCTTATTTTTACCCACTTGGTATTTTTCATTACTGATGCACGGGAGATGGCGAGGGATGGGGTATGGGGGAGGTGCGGGCTAATGGAAGACGCGGATACGGTGTACTCAGGGCTGTCGGGCTGAGGTCAGGGCCTGCAGGTGGGATACAGATGGGATGGGGATGGACCAGACAGATATATGTATTTGTAAATTTTACAAAGGAAAACGAAAATCCCAAATCCCACCCCCTTGTTTTTCCTCAGTAAGCATTTTCAACAAGGTCACAAATGCGCTGGCTCTATAGATTTTTGGCTCCAAACCACATTTCAGGCAGCCTTTAAAAGCCAATTCTTGGCATAGCTTCAGCGGAGCCTGAGGAGAGGGGAAAACTAGGGCACTTTTATGCTTTCAGAAAACCTCGGATCCAGGTCACAGCTTCCTGGCTCTGCCGACGCTGTGGGGCACCCCCCTTCTCACAGGCCCGACCTGAGGACTCCCCCACCTCCCCCAGTGTTTTCTTTGGAGCATGGATCACAAGACCAGGTCACCTGTTTCTTCGTTACTTGTCCCTGTGGGCCCCTCCCATGAGACTGCAGCCCCGGGGGAGGCGGGAGCCCCGCCAGAGCTGGCATGGGGCCTGGCACATCCCAGGCACTCAGGAATATTCATGGAATGCCCCTCTGTGTGGAGTGAGTGAATCTTTGACCCCTGTTCCCAAGCCAGGGAGCTCTCTCCTTATGAACTCCCCAGTGTGCTTGTCCACTCCCCCATAAGATGTTCCCATCTCCCTGAAATACCTTCTCCCCAGGCTGTGGAGGCGGGGCCCATGTTGGCCTGGCCCAGGCCCTCCTCCATACAAAGGCAGCAGGCAGTAAATATTTACAGGAGAAATGTGAGCCTCAGTTTCTTCCTATATGAAAGAACCCAACTGGCCCATAAGGTCCCTCCTGGCCTCTCCCTGACTGAGACTTTCTGGGACTCTGATCAGTTTTGGCCCTCTGGCTACCCATGCCTGGGTCACATATGTGGAGACAGGGCCCCAGGCGGGGCCTGGATGAGGTGCTGGGCCTGCGTCCACCCCCGACTCCACACACGACAAAGGGTAGAAGACCCATCCGCTCTGTCTGCACGGATGCTTCCAGACATAGTGCTGTCGGCGGAAGGAGGCCACAGAGGCGGGATCAGCTGGAGGCCACACTCGGCCATCATCTCCTCACTGCCTGCTCCCACTGTGGACCTGGAGGGTCACTGGGTCACATATACAGCTTCACCCTCCCACTTTCCTGCAGGGAGGAAGGACTTGGCTGCTTGGAGGTGAAAAAATCACTCCTTCAGCCACCCCCATGGTAGCCCTTGGTAGGGCCTGCCTCATACTCCTCCTCTGGGAGCATTTAAACCCAGACCACCAGGTCCACACCATTGCTGGCTCTGCCTCCTGAGGTCCATGGCCTTGGATTCTGGTTCCAGAACCATGACGGCCCAGGGACACCTGCTCCTGTGTCTGAGGGTGGGCACCCGACCCTGTTCAGGGCAATCGGCACCAGCACGCTCTGGCCACACTGGTGGGCCCGATGAGACATCAGCCCAGGACAGGTACTGAAGGATGAGGTGCCGAGAGGGCCGGAGCGAGCCATCTGGCCGCAGAGCAGGTGGCCTGTCCACAAATGGCGCAGATGGAGGAGGAAGAGCCAGCTGTGGCGGGGGAGAAGGGGACCTGAGGACAGGAGGTGGCCTGAGCCTTGAACTTCTAGTTTTAAATGAGCCCATCCTTGCCTCTGCCTGCACACTACCTTTATTTTTCTTTTTTCAAAAAAGTATAGAATGTATTTTCTGGATATAGATTAGCAACCTGAATAGTACTGATGCCTTTGTTTTTCTTCCTGTAAGGGTGAGAATCGGTTTTCTGTCATGTGCCGTCCACAGTCCTGACTGCACAGCACTGACTGA
This sequence comes from Macaca thibetana thibetana, assembly GCF_024542745.1. Lineage (NCBI taxonomy): Eukaryota > Metazoa > Chordata > Mammalia > Primates > Cercopithecidae > Macaca > Macaca thibetana. Next base: position 16,768,446 of record NC_065597.1, on the reverse strand, counting down.
CAAGGGCTGGTTGCCGCGTGGGTTGGGGACAGAAGATGGGAGAGTGCTGGGGTTTGAGTATTCATTTTTTCTTTTTTCTTTTCGTTTTTTTGAGACAGGGTCTTACTCTGTCACCCAGGCTGGAGTGCATTGGCACGGTCTCAGCTCACCGTAACCTCTGCTTAAGCCTCCCTCTCACCTCAGCCTCCTGAGTAGCTGAGACCACAGGCGCATGCCACCATGCTCAGTTAATTAAATTTCTTTCTTTTTTTTTTTTGTAGGGTAGTAAGGGTTTCACCATGTTGCTCAGGCTGGCCTTGAACTCCTGGGCTCAAGTGATCTGTCTGCCTTGGCCTCCCAAATTGTTGGGATTACTGGCATGAGCCACCGCGCCCGGCCTTGAGTATTCATCTGAATGACTCTATAACTTTCTCTCTTATCCTTCTCTAAAACAGGAGGAAGTGAGTCAACCCCAGAACACCTGCGTTCCAGGAGCTGAGCCCGAGGGAGCAGTCGGGCCAGGCCTGGCTCTGTGACCAGCCACTGCCCACCTCGGGGCCTCCTCGGCTCCTCACAGTTATCTACTAGTTGCTGCTGGTACCGAGTGCACAGTTACTAGGTGCCAGGCTGTCTCCTAAGCACTTTCCATAGGCTTCGTCACTCAGTTCTCATAGGGATTAGGAGAAGATAGTGATGATCCCCGTCTGCATTTCTCTTTTAAGAAAACCATGCTTGGGACCGGGCACGGCAACTCACACCTATAATCCCAGTGCTTTGGGAGGCCAAGGCGGGCGGATCACGAGGTCAGGCGATCGAGACCACCCTGGCGAACGTGGTAAAACCCCATCTCTACTAAAAAGACAAAAAAAAAAAAAAAAATTAACCGGGCATTGTGGCGGGTGCCTGTAGACCCAGCTACTCGGGAGACTGAGGCAGGAGACTGGCGTGAACCCGGGAGGCAGAGCTTGCAGTGAGCCGAGACTGCACCACTGCACTCCAGCCTGGGCGACAGAGCGAGACTCCCTCTCAAAAAAACCCCACACAACAAAAAAACAAAACAAAGAAAACTGTGCTTGGGAAGGCAGCCACATGGCCAGCCTGTGGTTCTCCTGGCTTAGCATCTCATGGGAAGAGCGGCCCCTTTCCTTAGGTATGCTGTTGCTCCCCCACTCCATGTGGGGCTCTGTTAGGGCTGCCACTCACAGCACCCTTCAGCCCCACAGTTTCCCTCTGGGTCGCGACTGGCTGGGATGCAATGCCCAGGCGATGTGGGGGCCGTGTCTCCGACACTTGGAAGAGACCAAAACAGCATGGCTGACCTCAAACAAAGGTTGGAGAGATCTCACTGATCCTGCTCTTGGTCTGGATACAGAGGCCAGTCAAATCCCTTTGCTCATTTTGGTGCCTTTGACCTGGGTTCCCACCACATGCCACCCAAAGAGTGCTGCCCAATATAGTAAGATTAGTGGTTGCCAGCTCCAGGCTGCAGACCCCTGCTGGCCTTGCTGCTGCAGAAGCCTCTTGGATTCTGGCAGGTCAGGAGGACTGGCGGGATTGCTAGGAACCTTTGCTTTCACAAAGCACAAACAGGCTGGACTAGATGGTTTCCAAGACCCTATCAAGAATTAAGAAAAAACACCTCTGGATTCCAGGTGAATCATGCTCAGCATCCACTTACTGGGAATGCTGAACAAACATCACTCAGAAACAGGCAGCTTCATGGGTATGTTTCCATGAGCTCCTAATTCCCCGAAAAAGCATCACAAAACAAAACCAAAAAAATGCTAACTGTAAAGAAAAATTGATTACCTGGACTACATTAAAAATAAAGAACGTCTGTTCATCAAAGGACATCATTAAGGGAGTGATAAGGCATGCCACACAGTAGGAGAAGATAATGACAGTATACACAGCTGAGAAAGACTCAAACTGAGAACATACAAAGGACTTCTGCAAATCAATTAGAAAAACACCAAAAACTCAACTGGAAAATGAGACTTGAACAAACTCATCACAAAAGAGGATATCCAAAAGGCCACTAAGCTATGAAAAGTTGTTCAACTTCATTAGTCTTTAGGGAAATGCATATTAAAATCACAAGATGATACTACTGTACCCCTAATCAGAATAGCTAAAATCAAGGACTGATGATATCAAGTGTTGGTGAGGACGTGGAGCAACCGGAACTCTCCCACAATGCTGACGGGAGTGGAAGCTGGCACAAGCACTTTGGACAGTATCTCCCTGAGCCCATGGTATGTCTGCTTGCCAATCCAGCAATTCCTAGGTATATACCTAATAGAAATGTGTCTATATGTTTACCAAAAGGCACATAAGAAAGCATTATCCATAATAGTGTCAAACTGAAAATAACCCCCATGCCCATCAATACTAGAAGAGATAAATAAATCACGGTATCGTCATACAGAATATTCCATGGAAATGTGAACTACTGTGACATCCAACACAGACGAATCTCACAAACCCATTGTGGATCCAAAGAAGCCAGGCTTTGTGAAAAGAGCACCAGCTGTACTGTTCCATTTATATGAAGCTCAAAACCAGGTAAGATGAACCTCTTGTGTTGGAGTCAGTACATGTGTACTTGAGGGAGGCGGGGAGGGGCTGTCACTTGCAGGAGACGTGAAAGGGACCTCTCTGGTGCTGGAAATGTTCTAGTTCTTGATCAGAGGGCTCATTCCCTGGTGTCACAGTTAGTGAAAATTTACATGAGCACACTCACGATTTGTGTACTTTCAAATAGTATGTTCTTCAAATTTACAGTCACCAAAGACATCCCGGGCATCGAGCCTGAAGGGAGGTGAGGCTGCCACACCACCCTGATCAGGACGAGGAAAGAAGACACATCTGGGGCTCTGAAGCATGTGTTATGTGGTAAGAAAGGGAGACCGCTTCCCGGGGAGACAGCAAGACCAAGCTGAAAACAAGACGGAGTGTCTCAGGCTTCCAGTGGAGCTTCCAAGGCACCTTCCTCTCTGCAGCAGTGGGAAGGGCTGGGAGTTAAGTTTCGATGACTGTTCTTCCTTCAGAGGGAAAGGAGTGGATATGCAAATAGCAAGCCTGGGGGCAGAAGGGCCTATCTGAGGACACGGGTTTACTGATGACGAGGTGGATGGTGAACGGAGACATAAGTACCACAATCAGGTAGAAGAGGATGCTCTCCTGGGGTACTGAGGAGGCCCCGATGGCCCCATGTGGGGGCTATCCGCCCATGTGGTCTGGAGCTGGAGCTCAAGACTGGGGCTGGGGCAGGTCGCACCCCTTCTGAGGGAACAAACAGATGCAAAACTTAGCACTTAAGGAAGCAGCTTGCAAAAGGAAAGTGAGAGCCAGGGCTCAAAACAGACTGGTGGAGGACTAGAAAAAATAAGCGCTGACTTGAGTGCACTTGAATCATCTCAGGTTGGCTTTAAAAAGAGGCCAACGTGGATGATGCGAGCCACTGCGATAAGTCAGGGGAAAAACACATCCCTGGGAAGAGGGGGTGACACATGTCCTCCTGAGCAAGACTCAAAAGGGAGATTTAGACCTGGAGAGATGTTCACTGTCAAAGTGCCAGGGAGCTCCTGGGAGGGTATGCCGGCTGGAGACCAGAAGTGCGCCAGGATAAGGGACAGGCCAGCATGGTGGGGCTGGGGCCTAGAAGGAAGCCAGGGAAGGACATGCAGATTGACTTGGCGCTTCACCTCTGCCTGAGTGGGTGGAGCCAGTGGGAGCCATCCTGGGGAGGGATGAGAGCCCTGGGAACGGGGACCGGAGGAAGGGAAGAGGAGAAAGAGGAAGCCGAGGAAGAGGAAGAGAAAGAAGAGGAAGAGGAGGAGTGGGGGAAGGAAAAAGAAGGATGAAGACGAGAAAGAGGAGGGGGAGGAAGGAAGAGGAAGCAGAGGAGGAAGAAGAAGAGAAGGAAGAGGAGGACAAGGACGGCGTCACATCAGGAGAGGTCTCTGCGGGGATTTTTCTAAGGCTAAATAACCCTGGGTCGGATGGCGACTCCATAAGATGGCCTGGCTTCTCTCTAATGAGGCTGAGCCCCGGCTGCCAGGTCTGGGGTCTTGCCCTGGTGTGTGGAGATCAGGACATGCGGCTCTCGTCTCAGCTCTGTCCCCGTCTGCTGCATGGGACAGCCATTGTGCCTCTTCGGGCTGCACAACACCAACTCTCCAGGCCGCTCCAGCTGTGGATTGTGGGCTGGCGGATCTGGCACTGCTCTGCAGACAGGGATAGGTGAATCCCACGGTGCCAGTCCTGGATTGCACGTGCCCTCTGGGCCTGTGTGATGGTGCTCACAGCAGGCGTGTCCCCCCATATCGGTCTCACCATCAGGCCATCATTCTCTCTTTCTCCACAGCATAGGACCCCAGGCCCAGTGGAGGGCACCTCAGCTCTGGGGTCTTTGGAAGGCTATGCAGTACCCTGCAGATCACCTCTCAATGCCACAGTTGAGAACCTAGGACTGGGGGCGAGGGCAGACGCTCAGGTGCCACAGGTACATTTAAAAGATGGAACAGTGATGACGACAAGGGAAAATGACCGAAGCCCCCACTCTCCTGGGGATTCACTGCATCTGAGCCCTGAACTACAGAAAACTCCCTCATCCACTCAGATCCCAAGAGCCTCTTTGGTGGGCCATCCCTGCCTGGGCTATGAAGAGGATTTGGCCCACCCAGACTCTTACCCGGGGACTGCATGCTCCCTTGCAGGGCGGTGAGTGCCATCTAAGGCGGAATTGTGTGCCGTGGATCCCCCAGGCCAGGCCCCTCCGAGGGTCACATCACCCCTGATCTGAGACAGGAGCTCTCTCCTTCCCTGTGGAAGAGGTCTGGGCAGCCTTTCACAAACCGCATGCAGCAGAAACTGGGGGTGTTTCTGTGACAGGGGCCAGGGTATGGGGGTTCTGTGATCTTTGTGACTCTGCTAAATCACATGAGGAGAGAGAAGGGAGAAGCGCACAGGGGTCTCCAAGGGCAAGCCAGGGAAACACGCTGAAAGGACATGGGGACAAGAGAAAGAGCTTCCTGAGAAATGCATTCTACAATGATGAACAAGACACGCTCGGTGTTTAAATGCACTGAAGACAAAGGGCACCCACATTTGTCTGTCCTGGCTCAGATGCAGGCTGGCCCCAAGGAGGCAGAGGATGGAAAATGGCTTCTAGGGGCCAGTTGCAAACCTACCACTGTATATGCATTTTTTAATGATACCGACTGGCTGTGGTAGCTCATGCCTATAATCCTAGCACTTTGAGAGGCCGAGGCAGGAGGACAGTTTGAGCCCAGGAGTTCAAGACCAGCATGGGCAACATAGTGAGATCCCATCTCTACAACAAAATAAAAAAAGGTGGCAGGGTGAGGTGGCTCATGCCTGTAATCTCAGCACTTTGGGAGGCTGAGGTGGGTGGATCACCTGAGGTCAGGAGTTTGAGACCAACCTGGCCAACATGGTGAAACTCTATCTCTACTAAAAATACAAAAATTAGCCAGGCATGGTGGTGCACGCCTGTAATTCCAGCTACTCAGGAAGCTGAGGCACGAGAACTGCTTGAACCCGGGAGGTGGAGGTTGCAGTGAGCCGAGATTGCGCCACAGCACTCAATTCTGGGTTGACTGAGTGAGATTCTGTCTCAAAAAAAAAATAAATAAATAAATAAAAAAGATTTACTAAGTGCAAGAAAAATGCATAGCTGACTTCCTCTTACTCCAAAGTAAAAAATAATAGGCATGGTGGCATGTGCCTGTAGTCCCAGTTACTTGAGAGGCTGAGGCAGGAGGTCGCGGCGAGGCTGCAGTGAGCCGTGATTGTGCCACTGCACTTCAGCCTGGGTGACTGACTGAGACTGTCTCAAAAAATAAATAAATGATACCACATTGTGGTACACATTAGCTACTTGTTAATTAATGAAGCCGCTGGAGTGACCAATGTCAAATCTTTCCAAGTTTCCTGGCATCCTTAGGTGAAGTTTAAATAGTGAGATCCAGAGAATACTGTAGGTCCCATCTGGAAACAACTTCTCAAGCTTCAGAAAGAAATTCATTATCGAGTTCTCAGCCTCTGAAAACAGTTCCTGACCATCACCCTACCAGCTCTGCTGGCTGCCTGAGCTATGGGCTGGGGGAGGTGATGCTTCTCAGGTGTGTAGATGACAAAGAACATTCTTTTAGGGAAAGACTGGCAAGGGGCCAGCAGGTGCCAGCGTGAACCTGATGAGGAGTCTGACCACGTGTGCTGTGTGGTGGCCATCGAGGAGGGGAGCTTTCCCATCAAACTGCTGCCAGGTCCTCCCCTCTGTCACAGGGGCTCCCGGAAGTGGGGGCAACAGCTGATTCAGTGGGAGCATGGCTGCTTGGGCTGTGGGGACAGGGGTCACCCTGAAGGACATATGGCCACTTCTTGCCAAGTTCACCTGTGACCTCTAGTATCCTCCCACCAGCCCTGCTCAAAGCCAAGTGGACCCCCCTGCCCCAAACACCAGGATGCCACCGCTTTGAGGCTCTTGGGCCCCCTGAGCACACTGAGCAGGGCTCCCTCTGGCCAGCATTTCCTCTACTCCCCTCATGCCCCAGGTCAGACCTAATTCATCCCACCCTAGTCTAGCAAGGCTCGTCACATGTGGTATCCATTTTGCAGAAGAAAAGCCATCCCTTCTTATGGGGAGTGCCAGTAAGAAGTGTGGGGACTGCTTGGAGGAGGCAGAGCAAGGCCAGGACCACCTCCCTCCCCACCCCCAATCACTTCTGGGTCAACAGGGAACAATCTCCGATGGTTCTGTGAGGTGCAGGGATGCTGATCATTTTGCCATGGACTAGGGAACAATGGAATGCAGCCTGGGCCAGGCTCTCTGGACTCCCTGAACTTTGCACCTCACAAGTTCATCTTTTCACCTGGGAGGGCAGCACTCTTTTTCTCCCAACAGTCTTTTCCGTGTGTCAGACTGGGCCTCTCGGGCCTCCTGGGTGCCCCTGCCATTCCCATTCCCAAGGGGTCTCCAATTAGGAGATGAGAAGCCGAGAGCTGGTTGTGTAAAGTGGCTCCTGCTGCACACACTCCTCTGTGTCCCTTGCATGGCAACAAAAACACCTCAGCCCTGGCCCCTGGGCGGGGAACGGCTGTGGAAAGCTCCAGAAGATTCACACAAGGAGCTGGACAGACAACTCAAGCCAGCAAGAAGAGAAGCTTCTGCTGAGAGGGAAGCAGGAAGTTCTGCGGAATAATTCCTCCTGCCTGTTCAATGTCCTGTCTTCCTCCCCTCAGCTGGGGGCCCAATCGATATGGCTACGGACTCATGAAAGATCAAAACCCAACTGCATTCTGGGTAGGTGGATCAGGGCCTCTTCTAGCAAATAGACTTAGGTTGGTGCACATTTGCCACAGCAATTTATTTTTATCCCGAATGAAGGAACGCAATCCATTAAAGGGGCGAGAGGAAGAGTGGGGCCGCCTAGAGGCTCTCGCTTGTGAACTGGGGCCAGAGGCAAAAACAGAGATCTGGTCTGGCCACTTCACTCTAATTCGCCATCCATTAGCACCAGCATGAGGGGATTCTGGGGGCCCCGCCACTGCCCCCAGCAGGTGAGGGGGCACACACAAAGACTCACAGAGTGAGGAGGGGGTCCCGATGCCAAGTGGACTGGAAACTGGGGAGCTGCGGGGGATGACAGAGCCCGAGGTGGGAGCCGGGCTTGGGAGGGGCCAGTGGTGCATACAGCGGGTGGCCTTGGACACCTTGGTGATGTGGCCCCAGCCAAGGGCCCTGTCCACAGGGCAGAATGCAGAAAGGCCAGCAAAGTGGAATTTCCCAATTACCGCATGAAAGAGAGTTTCTTCTCAGGCCCTTCCCCCAGGCCCCACAATTAAAAACAAGTCCAGTTTCTAGCGGCTGCCTGGCCCCCCACCCCCTCAGTGACCAATCAGCTCCCCACTCCACCTATTCCCCCTCTTCCCAACACAAGGGCTCTTATGCAAACCCAGGACACTGGGGAGGGGCAGTAGCAGGGGCACATATTAGGGACTCTGAGCATTTGCTCAGCTGGACAGGCTGCCATGCCTGTCTGTAGCAGAGGTGAGAGGAAGCCCAGAATGAACCGGAAGCCTTGCTGCTGGGCTTCTCTGGGTCAGGATCTCATGAAAGAAGTGCCATGACTGCTTCCTCCGTTCCCTTGTAGGCCCCATCCTCTCCAAATGTCCGCCTCATCTGAGGGGTGCCCTGTTCCCCCAGGAGGTGGCTCGGACCTCATCTGCCACTAACTGGGCTGGTTCGGGTCAGGCCCTGGCATTCACTGCATACAGTGGCTCATTACAGATGCAAGCATTCTCCAGCCAGTCCTCTCTGCAACGCGGCAGGGAGGAAGAGGAGGGGAAAACTGCACAGTCGCTGAAGCCAAAGCGCGGCTGGCCGGAGAGCCGTGTTGGCAGGCAGAGCGACTGTCTTCAGACTTGCTCGCTTCCCAGCACAGAAGCAGGCCTTGTAAAGATCACAGCTGTCGGGTCACGCTGGAGTTCATATCACAGTTTATCAAAGAGGTTGGGTTTTCTCCCTCCTCTCCTTTCTACTGATTATAAGTGGATGGTTCACGGGGAGACAAGGCCTGGGCTTGTTCTGCCTGCATTAGCATGGAGGGTAGGAAGAGGCCGGGGGAGGGCAACGCACACCAACACCTACTCCGGGCAGAGTTGTTTTAGCGGAGCCGGGCCGGGCTGCTGGTGGGTGCCCTGGGTGCTGGGGCAACAGGGCCGGTGCACCGGAGTCAGCTCTCGACACAACGGTGCCATGATTTCACCCCCTCAAGTGGGTCTGGTTCCCCCTCCACAGACCACCCTGGGAGGCAGAAGCCCTGTGGGGAGGCTGAACAACAGCCCCGCTTTATCAGACACAGCCACCAGCACTGGGGCTGACACATGCGCCATTTACATAACCCCACTACACTGTGACACGGCCGGCACCATCATCGCTGTGTCACAGACAAAGCGGAAAGGGCCTGGAAACAGGTCACACGGTTAAAAATGGGAGGAATTGGGGTTTGAGCCCCAAACGAGTGCCTCAGGAGGCTCATCTGCCTTAGTCCTGTGGAGGGAGTGGGGTACAGCACCCCACCGCACACGTCCCCATCTTCCCTCAATCTATGAGCTTGGCATCAGCTAAGCGAAGGGCCTGGGGCCAGAGTAGCCAGCTGAAAGATGAAGGTTTTAAAGCCACTGACTTCACCTCAACATGCATCTAAACTGTTATGTCCACCAGAAAAGGAGCCTGTGTGGACACCGAGAGGAAGTCCAACCCACTCAAGCCTGGCTGGAGCTTGGGTACCCTGTTCTCACCCCCAACTCCGACATGGAGGTGCGGCCTGGGAAAGCTGCCTGGGGAAGAGGAAACGCTCCCAGGGTCTTTGGGGAAATCATGCATCTTCCTCAATGCCAAGAACTGCCAGCAGATGTGTGTCTTCAAGAACTCCCCATGCCTCTGTCTTTCTATAGCAGCCGCTCCAGGGCCCAGAGCTAAACACACTCCTGCCAAAAGAACGGCTTTTCACTTGCTGGCCAGAAGACTCTCTTTCCTTTCTTTCTCAGTGTGCAATCTTGGAGGCTAAGAAGAAGAACTTAGAGTTTGCCTAACAGCTAAAGAGGGGGTTAAGAAATCATTGTGCGCCTCATCAGGTCTGTGGCTTCATGCCAGCATCTGCGGAACCATCGGGATACCTCTCTTTATTTTTTAATTTTTATTTATTTTTTTGAGACAGAGTCTTGCTCTGTCACCCAGGCTGCAGTGCAGTGGTATGATCTCGGCTCACTGCAACCTCTGCCTCCTGGGTTCAAGCGATCCTTCTGCCTCAGCCTCCCGAGTAGCTGGGATTACAGGCATGTGCCACCATGCCCAGCTAATTTTTGTATTTTTAGTAGTGACAGGGTTTCACTATGTTGGCCAGGCTGGTCTCAAACCCCTGACCTCGAAATCCGCACACCTTGGCCTCCCAAAGTGCTGGGATTACAGGCATGAGCCACCGCACCCAGCCAATGATGTCCCTCTTTAAAGCCATCACAGGAGAAAAGGAAGTGCGACGGACAAGCAGGAGGGCAGGTGGATACCCCCCACCTCAACAAAGCTCTTTGGAAGGGCCTCAGCCCCCCACAGAAGCATGGGGAGGATGGAGGAAGCCCCATGTTTGCAGGGCCTTCTCCATGTCAGATGCCATGTGTGTGCCCAGACTGGGTGGCTGCGCCTGCAACCCAGGGGCTGGTCGACAATGGCCTGGTGTGCTGGCAGAGTGGGCAGCAGGCTCCCGAGTCAGCTGGGCCAGGTGGCTGTCTACCAGGATGCACGCTGATAGGTGTGGGTGCTACTTCTGGGGGAGAGCAGTCTGGAGAAACCAGGTGAAGGACTAGGAGAGACCCAGTCCTCTGTGAGGGGACCAGTCACAAGGTTCCTTCTGTTCCAGCCCACTGGGCTTCTAGTGTGGATGCCAATGGCTACGAGACCTTCTGTGGCTGTGCGGGTGGGAGTCAGGCCTGGAGGCCAGCCTCCATTTCCACAGAGAACCCAGTGTGGCCCATGACAGGTTTGAGCCCCAGAAGAGCAAGCGATCGCCATACTGAGCCCCTGAAGGATGGGAAGGGAGGACCCACTGGCCCAGCTCCTGAGCACTCTGAGGAGCTGCGCCTCAGGTGGTCCTAGCATGCAGGATGTTCAGGGCCTCTCACGGCACCAGGCTCTGCACTCCCACAAAGTGGAGGCTGCTGAATTAGCAGAGTGCAGCAGTTTGCAGCCCAGCTCTTGCCCAGCCTGGGGGCACATTACTTCCTCTCATTATCCCTTCTGCAAAATGATGATTCCTGTGACCCCAGGAAGCCCAGGAGATGCACTGCAAAGCAAGCAAAGCCTCCCTGGCCTGGAGTCTGTACCTGGGAACATGGCGGCGGGCTGGCCTCCAGTTTCACAGAGCCTCGGGTCCCGAGCAGGTGGGGAGGGCATGCAAGCATGCCCATGGTGCCTGCCCTTCTGCTCCGTGCAGCCTGGAGATGCTGGTTACTACCCCAAACTCCTTCTCCCCATGCCTCTGACTGGGCATGTGGGGCTGAGACAGGGTGGAAAACCCATTTCAGCCCAGTTCTCCAGAGGGACGCTAGCTACAAATTCCTCCTCCAAAGGCCTCTCCTTCCACTGACTCTGAAAGTCGTCCAGGCAAGGAGAGCTCATCATGAGTACTGATGCCTCTGCAACTGGAAAACCACATGATGTTAACTGTCACTCTTGTGGGAACATTCCGCTGCTTTCCTGGTGGGGGGGCCTCTTGTACCACAGCTAACCTCTACCTCAATCCCCTACCTGAAACTGGCCAACGTGATGGGAAGAAACACCATGGAAACCTTCCTCTTTCGGCCAATGAAAGTTAAGAATCCATTTCTGTCTCTCTGACACGGTGGTTCTCAACTGGGGTGATTCTCCTCCCTAGGGGACCTTTGGCAATGTTTAGAGATGTTTCAGATGGTTCCAACTGGGTGAATGCAAGCGCTACTGGCATCCAGGGCGCAGAGGCCTGGGATGCTGCTGACATCCTACAGGGCACAGGACAGCCGCCATCCCGAAGAGTTATCTGGCTCCAATGCCAACGGCGCTGTTTGAGAAGCCCTGCTCTAGAGGAGGCCAGAGAAGCAAGAGGGTGGTGACAGCCTCCCCACTACCACAGGGGCATCCTTTTGGTGGCCAGACCATCAGAAGCCCCTGCCCCCGCACCGTGATCCTGCTCTTTGTCTTTCTGGTCAGGCAGGCCTGTCCTCTCCCATGACTCAATCCTCCGGCCCCATCCCCAGGGTGCCCTCAACTCCACCTCAGCTCCTGAGCTGGCCGGTCACCTCCTGTACGCTCCACTCCGTCAGCTCCCCCAGCAGCATTCAGGCTCCTGCAGCGGCTCCCAGCACACCATCCCTGGGTCTCACCTCCCTCACTGCCTTCTGCCATCTCCCTGCTTGGCTGCTTCCTTTACCTCTCTGGCCCTTCGTCATAGTCTCCTTTTCTGGCTTCTCCTTCTTTCCCCAACCATTACAGTCTGGAACACTTAGGGTTCAGCCTCAGACCCCTGCCCTCTCATTCCACCTCTTCTAACTCCCTAAGAATGAAAGCTCCGCAAGTGCAGAACCATCTAGAAAGGTACCTTGCACAGAGTTAGTGTTCAGTAAACATCTGTTGAATGAATGAATGAATGACTATACCATCAATTTCGAGATTGTATCTTGGGCCTCGGTATCCCCTTGGAGAGCCTGGTACAGCAAACTACTTCTTCAACACCTTCCTTTTGGTGTCCCCAAAGTAATTCAAACTCAAACATGCACCCCCTTCTCACTCCCTGCCACTCTTCTGGGTCTCCCACCTCAGGGACTGGCATCACCATCCACCCAGCTGCCCCAAATCAGAGGCCTGGACACCCTGGCACTCCCAGCTCCCTCTCCCCTCACTTTTTCCACATCAGTCACCAGACAAATCTACTTCCTACTCAGTATTGAATCCTCATTCTCCAATCTGGCTGCAGATTCCCATCCCCCTCACAAGCTGCCACAGTCTCTGCTTGGACAACAGCCTTCCAGCTGGCTCCACCTCAGTCCCTCCAACCCATTCGCCCCAGCAACAGTTGTCTTTCAAGCCAGAAATCCGGTCACATTGATCCCCTGCTCAAGCCCTTTCAGTGGCTCTGTGCTGACCCGTGAGTAAGGTCTCCGATCCTCACTATGGCCCACAGGCTGAACCTGCTTTTTAGTTTACAGCAAGATGAGCTCCCCAGGCTCTTTCCTGCCTTGAAGCCCCATACAGCCTGGGCCCCTGCCAGGACTCCTTCAACTCCTGACCCCCAGACCATGGTAATCGGTAGTCTACTCAGTCCCCAAGCACCCCAGACCACTTTAATAACTCCATCACCCTAGGGGTTCCGATTTTACTCATCAGAGGGAGGCCCAGGCTTTTTTTTTTTTTTTTTTTTTTTTTTAAAGACGAGAGTCTTGCTCTTTCGCCCAGGCTGCAGTGCAGTGGTGTGATCTCGGCTCACTGCAACGTCCACCTCCCGGGTTCAGGCGATTCGTGTGTCTCAGCCTCCCAAGTAGCTGGGATTACAGGCGTGCACCACCATACCCAGCTAATTTTTGTATAAGGCATCTTTTTTAAAAAAGCCTCTCCAGTGATCTAATATACAGGGCTGGGAACCACGGCTGAACAGCACCTAGGGCCATTTGGACTACTCCAGAAATCTCCTCCACTTGGCTTTGGTGTAGAAGCTGGAGGAATTTGTGCCCTGCTCTAGCTTTCACCAGGCTGAGGGTGACACTGGGCCACGCTTCTGGTGACCCTACTTCTTGGAGCTGAGTTGGAGGCAAAAGACCAGCCCCAGCCATGCTGCTGGTGATGACAGTTCTAGACGCCTCCAGCCACTGGGGCTGCTGCCCTGGCACCATCCTGGTCTGGGTTCACATGACTCAGAAGCCTGGCTCCACCAAGCCTGGCTAAATCCCGCACTGGGGGCTGGGCCTGGAGCACAGCCCCATGTCTCACGCCATCTGGCTCACCTCCTTTCCTCTCCAAAAGCCTGACAATGGCATTGAATAAGAGGCCATTCCACCTCAGGGGAAGACAGTAACTCAGGAAGGAAAAAATGAATTCAGTTTTGTGGAAAAACATCAACACTGACCTGTCTGTTTCATGTCAGAAGCATCAGCAACCAGTATGAAGGGGCAACCTTCTTCATTTCTTTTAAGAACAGATCCAAAGGTCAGGAAAAGGAGGAGAGAGAAGGGAAAGACAAGGTGGCTGCTTTGACACTTGAACGGCATGAAAGTGAAAAGCCGGGGCCGTGGGAGGAAGAGGAGAAAGCGCGCCACCAAGGCTGACCTGATGATGAAAGGGCCTCTGACCTCCAGGAGCTTCCGTTCGCTGCTGAATCTCTTGAGAAGGTTGATCATGAACTTATAAAAGTAGGAATTCATGGTGGGAGTGGAAGGAGAACATTCTAAGCCTTTGGTACCTGTAGAGAAAGGGACAGAAGCAGCATTTATTCTGATCATGTGTCCACAGGGTGATGAGATCCACACTGAATATAAACAACTATAAATGCCAAACAAGTGTGTGTGTGGGGTGTTATAACAAGATGAGGGAAAATCTCTAATCAAGAGCCATGGAGCAACAGAGAAAAAGGCAAGTCTGCACAAGCAAATACAACTTGGCTTATTGCAAAAATGCCCATTAGTTAAAGTCCTACTCGTAACTTGAAAAAAAAAAAAATCCCATTACTGTCCACCCCTTAACCCAAGCCCAAACCACTTAGTGAACATCTCATGCATGTTCTGCTAGGTGCTCTGAATTTTTTTAAAAAACAAACTCTACTCATTATCCCAGTAAATGAAATACACTCGGGATCTATTTGGGCCGTTAAGGACAAACAAGAAGTCGAAGAGAAGAAACGGGTAAGGTGCTTGTGTCAATGGGTCAGTCATTGTGGCTCAATGGTCAACAAAACTGGTGGACCCACAAGAGGCAAAAGCCAAGCTCCTTCCCTAATATTACCTGAGAAAAAGAAATGATGTACACACCCACTCGATTACAGACAGCAAACACTGACAAACGTTACAAAGTGTTTTAAGTTTCACTTTTGAAATCAAAAGCTCTTTCTTCCTCATCCTCAGGCAAAGATGCTCTTTTAGGATAGAACTCTGAAAACTTTCAAAGCCTGAGGTGGCTTTCTAACCAGGAGCACAAATGTCTCTGATGTGTGTCCCTGCAGAAAACACACCGAGGTACACAGGGAGGTAACTTCCAGCCCTCCCTTGCACACATGCCCCTTGATAAAGTACCCAGCACCAAGGGGACAAGGGAAGGGCTGATGGAATACTTGGATGGTCTGGGATAGTGTATCTGTATGCCCCTTGGGGTCTTCCCTGGACATCCCTTCTAATATTTTTTTTTTTTTTTTTTTTTGAGACGGAGTCTCGCTGTGTCGCCCAGGGTGGAGTGCAGTGGCTGGATCTCAGCTCACTGCAAGCTCCACCTCCTGGGTTTTTACACCATTCTCCTGCCTCAGCCTCCCGAGTAGCCGGGACTACAGGCGCCCACCACCTCGCCCGGCTAGTTTTTTGTATTTTTTAGTAGAGACGGGGTTTCACCGTGTTAGCCAGGATGGTCTCGAACTCCTGACCTCGTGATCCGCCCGTCTCGGCCTCCCAAAGTGCTGGGATTACAGGCTTGAGCCACCGCGCCCGGCCCATCCCTTCTAATATTTGTCAACCTCCACAGTTCTGTGAAAGAGTTACCAAGGGATGGAAAGAATCCTCACTCACTCTGCTTGAGGCAGGACTTTTTTTTTTTTTTTTTTTTTTTTTTGAGACTGAATCTTGCTTTGTTGCCCAGGCTGGAGTGCAGTGGTGTGATCTTGGCTCACTGCAACCTCCACCTCCTGGGTTCAAGCTATCTTCCTGACCCAGCCTCTTGAGTGCTGAGATTATAGGCATATGCCACCACGCCCAGCTATTTTTGTATTTTTTTTTTTTTTTTTTTTTTTTTTTTTTTAGTAGAGGCAGGATTTCACCATGTTGGCCAGGCTGGTCTTGAACTCCTGACCTCAGGTGAACAACCCAACTCGGCCTCCCAAAGTGCTGGGATTACAGGTTGTGAGCCACCACGCCCAGCCCGAGGCAGGACATCTTTAAAAAGAAAACAGCTTTATTGAGATATGATCCATATACCGTAAGGTTCACCCTTCTAAAGTGTGCAATGCAGTTTTCAGTACATTCACAAAGTTGTGTGGCAATCACCACAAATTTCAGAACATTTTTATCAACCCCCAAAAGAAACCCCATACTGATTAGCACTCACCATTCTCACCTTCATCGGCCCCCGGCAATCACTCATCTACCTTCTGTCTCTATGGATTTGCCTATTCTGGATGTTTCCTATAGATAGAACTAAGCAGTATGTGGCTTCTTTCACTCAGCACATTTTCAAGGTTCATCTATGTTGTAGTATGTATCAGTTCTGTATTCATTTTTAGGGTTGAATAATATTCCACCTTATGGCTATTCCATATTTTGTTTGTCCATTTATCAGCTGGTATTTTCTCCCATTCTGTTGATGTTTTTTTTTTTTGAGACAGGGTGATACTATAATTTGAATATTTCTCCCCACCTAAATCTCATGTTGAAATTTAATTCCCAGCGTTGGAAGTGGGGCCTGGTGGGAGGTTACTGGATGATGGGAGTGGATTTCTCATGAATGGGTTAGCACCATCCCCTTGGTATTATCTCTGAGACGGCAAGTTCTCGTGAGATCTGCCTGTTTAAAAGTGTAGGGCACCTCCCTCTCACTCTCTTGCTCCTGCTCTGGCCTCCTCTGCCTGCTGCCCCTTTGCCTTCCACTATGATTGTAAGCTTCCTGAGGCCTCCTCAGAAACCAAGCAGATGCCAGCACCATGCTTTCCATAAAGCCTGCAGAACTGTGAGCCAACTAAATCTCTTTATAAATAACCTACTCTCAGGTTTTTTTTTTTTTTTTTTGAGATTGAGTCTCGTTCGGTCTCTCAGGCTGGAGTGCAATGGCATCGTCTTGACTCACTGCAACCTCTGCTTCCTGGGTTCAAGCGATTCTCCTGCCTCAGCCTTCTTTGTAGCTGGGTGTGTGCTACACTTGGCTTATTTTTTGTATTTGTAGTAGAGGTGGGGTTTCACCATGTTAGCCAGGATGGTCTCAATCTCCTGACCTGGTGATCTGCCTTCCTTGGCCTCCCAAAGTGCTGGGATTACAAGCGTGAGTCACTGCACCCAGCCATGTATTTTTTTTATTGTAATGCAAGAACAGCCTAATAAACAGTGTCTTGCTCTGTTGCCCAGGATGTAGTGCACTGAAGTGATTACAGTTCACTGCAGCCTCAAACTCCTGGGCTCAAGCAATCCTCCCGCCTTGGCCTCCCAAGTAGCTACGACTACAGGTGTGTGCCATCACACCCAGCTATATTTTTTCTTCAAGATGGGGTCTCCCTATGTTGCCCAGGCTAGTCTCAAACTCCTGGGCCCAAGTGGTCCTCCTGCCTTGGCCTCCCAAAGTGTTGGGGTTATAGGTAGGAGCCACCATGCTCAGCCTCTTTTTATTAAAAACATTTTTTTGAAGCACAAAATTTTTAACTTTGATTAAGCCCAATGTGTCTATTTTTTCTTTGGTTGCTTGTGCCTTTGGTGTCATAGCTATGAAATTATTACCTAATCTAAGGTCATAAAGATCTACTGATATATTTTAGGTCTCTGGTCTATTTTGAGTTACTTTTTGCATACGGTGTGAGGAAGGGGTCTAAATCTTTTTGCATACGGATATCCAATTGTTCCAGTATAACATGATAGCTTAACAGCCAATTCATAGCTACCATTTGTTGAGCACCTACTATGTGCTTGGCCTGCCTAAACCCTTCACACATAGTATCTAACACCCTAAAAAAAAAAAAACTTGAAAAATATGCACCATTCCTATTCCCATTACATACACAGAGGAGCTGTGAATTTGGGTGAGGATTATCCAAAGTCACAGAGCTGGCGAGTGGTAGAGTTGCTGACCCAGGCAGCTGGTCTTCAAAACTCATGTTCTTTGCAGCTCTGCCAGGCTGCCTGTCTCTTGGGTACTAATGTTCAGATATGTTTGGGGCTCACAGATTAGGAGGCAGTGCCTTGCAGGAGGGCAGAAGATGGCATAAAGATGGAAACCCAGGTCCTGCCAAACTGACACTGAAGATGCGGGAAATGACGCTGTGAAGAGCTGTGGAAACAGCACCTGGCCGCAGCTCTCTGGAAACCCAGGGAGGGCACTGGGGGATGCAGAGTGGCCAACAGAGGCATCTGGGGCTATCATTTTCCAGGCTGGCCCCTTTCTGGTCCAGAAGTTGCGTGGGAGCCTTCACTTTCTCCCTGGACCAGGGAGGAAATGGTCAGGCACGAGCACAAGATAGGCAGGATGTGGAGGCTCTGGGAACCAAACTTGGCCAGAAGCATCAGATGTTCCCAGAAGCATCAGCCCAAAGCACAAAACAAGAATGTGCAGAACCATCCAGAGTATTCCAAGTGAATCTCACGGAGGCGCCTGGACAGACTGACTGTATTCGACGCCAGGGGGCTGGAAGCAGCAGGAAGACTCTTCTCCCAGGGGCTCCGTCTTTTTTGCTGAGCTCAGACTTCCCTTACGTCCTCTCATGGTCCTTCCTGGGAGATGGTTGGGTCTAGAAAAAGCGTTTTTCTCTTCTGTTTTTCCCAGCTGTGAATCACTCTATAAGGGATTCCTCACCAGGAGCCACACCTCCAAACTGTAGCATCCTCAATCCCAAGAACCTCCTAGACAGCTCGCGTGAGCGGCGTGAAGGAGCCCTGAGTGAGAAGGCCAGTTCAAGGGCAGGCCTCATTCCACTTCTTGTTTGGACTGCATTGTCCTGGGTCCCTGCCTGAATCAGCCTGGCTCGGGAGGTCCTGAGTGATTCTGGAATGGCAAACAGTCTCTGCTTCCTGGCCCAAAGGGAATGTTTGCAGAATCAAGTGTCACATTCTTATAGATCGAGTTACCCCAGGCCCAGCTGGGGCTGATCTCTAAAGAGGTGGCTGCAGAGACAGCTGTTGAGACAGCCCTGCCTCACTGTTCCCACCCTCAGGAGATGACTTTGGTGGGCCGTGGTGGCCTGGCTGGAGGGCACTGGCTTCATGCTGCCCACATTGGAGGCACCCAGTTCACTGCAAGCTTCTCCCTGCTGCCTTCCTATTTCTCTATGTGCACCCCCAGCCTACCCCATTTCCACTTAGGCTCCAAAGCATTCCCAAGAACGAAGGGACCCATGAAGGAAGTCACCACGAAGAAATTCTCCCAACTGGGGCCATCTGGGCAGCCACTAGGGAGAGGTACGGGGCTGTTCCAGCCTCACAGGGGCAGTAGGAAGCACTGAGCATGGTGTTTAAGTCTCAGTTTCTTCATCTGTAAAGTGAGTGCAATAAGAGCCCCTATTAAAAGAGGTAAAAACATGTAACGTGCTGGGTCTGGAGCCTGCCGCACAGTCTGCACTCAATAAATGGGGGCTCTTTTTTATTAGCAAGTGTCCCACAGCACAGAGCACTGCGCAAACTGTTCTCATTCTGAGTCTCAGAATGGATGTCTGGGGGCTGGTCTGAAATGTCTGAGTGGGGAGATTCCATTTCTGGCACAAATTCACAGTGCTCTGTCAGGATGCTTTGAGGAAGAAGGGGGGCCACCTGTGACCCCCACACATCAGGGTAGGGAGATCAGGCCACCTCTCCACTGAGAGTCTGGCCAAAGATGGCAGAAGAGAAGGCCTGGGCTACTCTGGACACAACTCTGGTCTCCCTAGCCACAGCCCCCAGTGTGGACCCAAAACGGACTCTCAATGTCCAGGCTGCCCCTCGGACCCTGGAGCAGAGACCGTTAGTGGAAGGGAGGAGGAGGGCGGTGTCACAGCTGTGAGAAGCCATGGCAAGCGATTCACATCCTCAGCTGAGTGCAGCTCAGCCCTCACAGTGCTCCCACGGCTTAAAGACTTTCTGCTCTCCCCAAGACAGGGCTGGGGGCCTTGGGAGGGGCTGCATTGAGACCACAGGTTTGAGCAGGGCGGTCTTTTCCCAGCAGGGGAGGTGGGGAAAGGGGCCACAATTGAGGCGGCAGGGAGGGCGGGCTGCACAGGGATGGGAAAGGCCTCAGTGCTCAGCAGGACAGGGTGGGGGCTGCTTGCTCTCTCCCAGCCTCAGTGGCCCCCATTGTCCCCAGCCACGCTGCTTATGTGAGCTGCCTTTCGGCTTGAGATGCTCTCTAAGGCAGGGTTGCAGGCTCAGGAGGAGGAGATGGGTGGAGAAGCTCGCCCCAGGAGGGTGACTACAGGAGCAATGGGCCCCTCAAGTACGCTGATTTCTGCCTCCCTGCTGCCTGCTCTTCTGCCTACCTCCGGCTCTGGCTCATCTGCTCTTGTAAGCAGGGTCCTGGGCTGGGTGCTGCAGGCGCATGAGGAAAGTGGGAGCCAGGACAGGGCAGCTCAGGGCACGCCTTCCAACACTGCACTCCAAGGACCTCAGTTGTTTTACTCAGGGGCGCCACTGAGGCACGGCCCCCCTGGAGACGGTGGGCAGCTGCCGCAGCCAGGGGTGAGGGGGAGGGGGGCCCACAACCTGGCTGTGTGTCTTGGGAGAGAGGCTCTCTGTGAGGGGCCCAGGAGAGTGGGATTTCCATTCCCCAATCCTGCAGAGGTCAGGAGCGTGAGGGAGAGCCCTATCCCTCAGCTGAAGGCCACTGTGCCTTGCATTTCTGGTTTGGGCAAGGGAGGAGCCTGCCAGGCCCTGGCAGGAAGTGCATGTGTCCGGCGGCTGGCCAGGGGCACAGAGACGCACTCCACACAGAAACCAGGCTGGCGGGGTGGGCGGCCGGGGAGCCAGCCCTGCAGATGTTACTAAGTGAAACCTGATGTGGCGACATGAGACTCCACAGAACGTCTTACAAACAACCTGCCCCGGGATGTTTTGGATTGAGTTTTGTGGTTATGACGTGAAGGAACCTCACATGTCAGGATAAAAATAGCCCTGGCTTCAGTACATAATGTGAGTTACAGTTCAACAGAACCAGATGTGAAAACGTCAGCCACCCAGTTCAGGCCCAGCAGGGTCCCTGCTCTACTCCGGCCTCCCTCCCTGCTGGGGTCGGGGTCCATGTGCCCGGACAGCCCATTGTGGGCTCAAGATCTGCTGCCTGGAGGATACAAGGGAAGGGCCAGAGGCTGTTCAGGGCACCCAGAGTCCAAGGGACCACATCAGATCCAGGCCCTGTCGCTGACTAGCAGGGGAGGGGAGGCAGCGCCGCCTTCTCCAAGGCCAGCTCCTCTCCAGTGAACCAGGCAGGGCTAAAGAGCATCAAGTCGTGCTTGGCACAGGAAGTAGTCCATGGAAGGGGTGGGTGATGGAGAGGCTCGTATGGAACCAAGAGGACAGGGTGGGGAAGGGGCAGCTTCCCCCCAGAATCAAGTGGCTGGGAGAAAGGGAGGCTTAGCAGGGTCTTGGGGGTGTAGAGTCTGCAGAACTGGAGGGGGTGCAGAGTTACGTGGACAAAGGCTGCCGCAATGGCATCAGCTTGGGAACCCACCCAAGGGACGATCACTTTCTCATCTGTGGGCCGGCCTGGGTCAGCAGGACAGGAGCGCTGCAGGCATCAACCATAGCCAGGAGACTTTGCAGCTGCTCAGGTCAGAGCGAGAGAGAAGCTGATGGGACACAGCAAGGCCCAGAGGGGACTTCCAGCTGACGCGGCAGTGGAGAGGTCACATAGCAGTCTGCCACCGGGAAACAGCTGTTGCTGCAGGGTGAGGGCTGGGGCCAAGGGCAGTGAGGAGAGGGTGCAGAGGAAGGCTCCCAGGGGCAGGAGGGCTGGACTGCTGGGGCTTCCACCTGGACAAGGGAGGGCCTGGCAGCACAGGCATGAGAGGATGCCGTTCTGGGCAGCAGTGCCAGAGGGGCCTCAGGCTCAGGTGATTGGTGCCTCTGCCTTCCATTATTTTATTGAACTTTCAAAAATGGGCACTGACCCTTACTGGGCACCTGGTGCCAGGAATTCTGGGATGCGTAAACTTGGCCTTTGTGGCCTGCCATGCTGCTATTCAAACTGAGCTGATCACACAAATCACCCAGCACTGGGCGACGCTGAGGAGCCTCCATCTGCACTTTCAGCAGGGGTTCTAAGAGGTCACAGCCAGGAGGGAGCAGATGTGAACTCCGCCACCCACCCAGGCAGCCTGAGACAAGCAAGTGGGTTGGAACAGAGGGGCAGGAGAAGCTGGGCTCTCCAGGGAAGCCTCCCAGAGGGGCCCTCTGCACTGGCCTGTAATAACCAGGATATAAGCAAAGGCCCCCTTCACGTTCAGGGAGCATTTAGCTTAGCCCTTGCCATGTGGGAGCTCACAGAGTCCCCAGGTGCCCCAGCACATGGTTTATAGAGAGGAAAGAGGTGGCAGTGAGGTAGGACCCTTGTCCAAAGTTATAGGACGGATGGGCAGAGCAGGGCTGTGAACTTAGATCCCTCTGGCAGCAAAAGACAAGAGATGAGGCACTGCCGTGACCTGAGGCCAGGAAGGGGTCTCTGAAGTCACTGTGAAGAGAGGAGACATGCCCCCATCACTGCCAGGCTGTGGCCATGGCCTGGCCCCTCTCCTCCTCCCCTCTGGCCGTGGAAGCTTCCAGTGCCTGGTGCAGGTGGGATTCCTGAGAGGAGGGTGAGAAGTGTGGGCTCTCGGGCCAGGCTCCTGGCCCAAACAAGTGGGGAATGACACAGTGCTGGCCTCTCAGAGCTGCTGCGAGGAGCCCAGGGGCTCACCCAAAAAGCCAGCACATGTGAGTGCTCAGAGCAGGGCAGGGCCTAATGTGACCTCAGCCAGCTCTGGCAGCCATGATGATTGCTGCCGTGATTACTGGGGAAAATGGCTTTCTGGCTTTCTGCTAGAACTTGTTTCTGTCTGGTGACATGAAGATGCTGCTGACATTTGGCTACAATAGACTGTCCTGGGCTACAAAGAATGAAACCAAATGTCATTATTACCCATTTTCAGAGTCAGGGGTAAAAATACCTTGGGCCACTGAGCCCCGCAAGGTATACTGACATGAAGTTATTTTGTTTTATTTTTTTTTGAGATGTAGTCTTGCTCTGTTGCCCAGGCTGGAATGCAGTGGTGCGATCTCGGCTCACTGCAACCTCCACCTGCTGGGTTCAAGTGATTCTCCTGCCTCAGCCTCTTGAGTAGCTGGGATTACAGGCATGCACCACCATGCCTGGCTAAATTTTGTATTTTCAGTAGAGGTGGGGTTTCACCATGTTGGCCAGGGTGGTCTCAAACTCCTGACCTCAGGTGATCCATCTGCCTTAGGCTCCCAAAGTGTTGGGATTATAGGAGTGAGCCAACGTGGCTGGCGACATGAATGGTTTTTATCCCAGCAGCAATGGGCCCCGTGGCAGGCAAAGTCAGGGAAGACTGGGTTTTAGGGGTGAACATCAGTCCTAGGGTGACCTTTGGCCTCAGACTGACACACTGCTGTGCACGGCCAAGGATCCTAAAGGCTGATTGGGTCTCCCCAGGCCTGGCTGCACCCTCTCTGGCAGCAGAGATGTCCAGGCCCCGGGAGTCCAGGCATGTCTCTAACAAAGGGCTGATCCCAGAGGCCTCCTCTGTCCTTTAGAAGCTTTCTGCATAGGCTCAGGGTATGGCAGGCCCACAGGCCTGTTTGACATCCCTGTCCCCAGAGCCAGCAGGACCTCCGCAGACTCCCCTGAGTGGAGACAGGAAATACAAAAGGAGGAGACACAGGAGACCCCAAGGGTGGGAGACAGGAAAGCATGGTGTCCCTCAGCCAGCTTCCCCCAGAGCTGCCCACCCAGGCCGCTCCCCATCCTGTTTGCCCCCAGGCCATTCTCTCCCCCATGCTGGGGCTCTGCACAGGTCAGGAATGAGGGAGGCAGGGTGGGAGAAGCCTCTGCCTTCACCGCTCTGCGAGGGAGGGGGAGATGTTTATGCTAGGACAGGCGAGAGGAAAATCCCATGTGGGTGACTCTGCCTCGGGGGGCCTTGGGAACCACGGCTGTGGTGCATTTAGGCCAACACAGCAGCTACCCAGGCGTGTGATGGGCTTGCTTCTCCACTGCTGTGTGTGATCCGCGCCATTTGGTTCCCTATGGATGCCACCAACTTCATCTTTGCTAGGCTCCCTGCCTCTGAGGCTTTCCAGACAGTCCCTTCGTGCCTTTGGGGCAATCTCCCCTACACGGACACAGCACTGCTGCCTCCAAGTTCTCCAAGTTCTCAGGGCTGCGCCCTGGAGAGCCAGAGGCAGGCAGAATCCAAACAGGAAGAGGGTATGGCTTCACAGTCTTGTCCATGTGCATGGCCAGATGGAAACAGACAGAACGAGCCCCTTGCATGCCTGAGAAGCAGTCTGGGAAGGAGCAGCTTGTGGAGGGATTGAGTGTGCACTTCCTGCTTGCCTTCTGACCTCAGCACCACCCCACACACCCTCAGTGCCTGGCGCATGCCCTCCAGGGCAGTGGAGGTGGGAGAGGGGGGCAGGGCATGCTCTGGCTTCCTCAGCTGTTCTCTTACTGGTTTGAGCTGACCTTTTAAAATCACGGCCCCATTTGTAAAATCTGATGCCAGCTGTGGACATAAGCATGTGCACACACGTGGATCTGCTTGGAGCCTTGAGGCCCACACGTGAGACTCAGGTTAAGAGCTCCTGGCCCACAGAGTTGTGGATTCTCCTCCCGCAGCCCCCACTGCTCCTTGGCTGTGGATTCTTGAAGCAAGAAGTGTGACTGGCTGTAGGCACTTCCTTGGTGTTCTTTCCAGGACGGAATTTCTTCCATCTGGCATGCTTTGCTGTTTTTCTATGAATTCCGAGTGAGTCCCTGGCTGATGTGAGCTAATCTGACAGCCTCGGTGAGCTGGGGCAAGATTCTCTACTGCCATAGCCTCGTTCACGGCCCGCCCATCTTGGCATGGCCAGGAGCTGGGGTTCAGAGTGCCCTGCCATATAGTGCCCCCGGCCCTGGTGCCCGAGCAGTGCAAAGGGCTTGATGCTGCAGGGCCTGCCAGGGACCCCCTGGGTCAGGCTCTGCTCCCCCAGGGCACATATCCTACTCCCTCCAGCCCCGGCTGCCCTCAGCAGTTTCCTGGTCCTCCTTCCATGAGCAGGAGCCCAAATCATAGTCATCAACTTCTCTGTGCCCGGGAGGAAGAGATAAAACACAGGGAAGACAGGTCACAGACGGCCTGGGAGGCCTGGGTGTCCTGGCCCTGTCACAAGGCTGTGCTGCCTTCAAGTTCTCTGCTGCTGCCAATTTGAGAAGGAGAGAAGAGGCTGTGGCGCCTGCTTCCTGGGGAGGGAGAGCTGAGGGCGCACCCCCAGGGCTCCTCTGCCTGGGCCTCCTCCCTGCAGGATGTCTCCTCTTGGCTACTGCCCGTCTTCCGGTCAGTTCTTGCTGCTCCTCCCCACCAGACCCTCCCTTCCTAAGGAAGAGCTCTCTCTTCTCTCTTCCTTGTCCATCCCCTTCGCTGGGCCCCCACACTCCACCTCTGGCATTCCTGCCATCTGTCCCAAGGACTTAAGGTTGGTTCCCATGTGCTGACTTGGGGACACAGGATGGAGAATGGACTTGCTTGCTGAGGGATAGAGGGTGGGAGTCCCAGCAGGGGTCCCAGGGTCAGGATGTGGGAACCACTTCCCTTGGTGTTCTTTCCCTTGGTGTCAGTTCACGGCCACTGACTGCCTAGAACTGGACTCCTGGGCAAGGCCCCACATGGGCCTTCTATGACTTGACCTGGCATGTCCTGGGGCACAGGCAGGCCTGCGGGGCTCTGGTCACCCCTTGAACTTCTCAGGCACTGGGCCTTGTCTCAGCACCAAACAGGGCTGGGGCGCCTCCCACTGAGGCCAAGGAGGTACTCTCAAGCTGAGACCAGCACAGCTGGGCTGTGAGGGGAGGCTGAGGCTGCAAGGCCCCTAAACCTCTATGACGCATGAGGCTGCATCAAAGTGAGAGGTGAAGCCAGCTGGACTTCCTGGGTCGAGAGGGGACTTGGAGAACTTTTCGGTCTAGGTAGAGGACTGTAAACACACCAATCAGCGCTCTGTGTATAGCTAAAGGATTGTAAATGCACCAGTCAACACTCTGTAAAAACAAACCAATCAGCACTGTGTGTCTAGCTAAAGGACTGTAAATGCACCAATCAGCACTGTGTCTAGCTAAAGGATTGTAAATGCACCAATCAGCACTCTGTAAAAACACACCAATCAGCACTGTGTCTAGCCAAAGGATTGTAAACGCACCAATCAGCACTCTGTAAAAATGCACCAATCAGCCCTCTGTGTCTAGCTAAAGGATTGTAAATGCACCAATCAGCACTCTGTAAAATGGACCAATCAGTGCTCTGTAAAATGGACCAATCAGCAGGACATGGGCAGGGCCAAATAAGGGAATAAAAGCTGGCCGAGCCAGCAGCAGCAACCCTCTTGGGTCCCCTTCCAAACAAAGAAGCTTTGATCTTTCATTCTTCACAATAAATCTTGCTGCTGCTCACTCTTTGGGTCCACAACACCTTTAAGAGCTGTAACACTCACTGCGAAGGTCTGTAGCTTCATTCTTGAAGTCAGCGAGACCACGAACCCACGGGAAGGAGTAAATTCCAGACACAAAGGACAGAGACCCCCATGGAGACACCTGAGATTCACTGGGAACTTTCCTACCAACTGTGTCCCCAGGCATTTTCCAGGACTGCATCGCCAGAGGGAAGTGGCGTCTGCCAGGGCCCAGGGAGAAGAGTCCCTGTCATCTGGAAGGGACTGAGGGACGAGCGCTAGGGATGCTATAGCCACCTTTACTTCCAAGGACTGCCCAGAAACAGCCTGTGAGAATAATGCCGTCTCCTGCCTGTGCTGCCTGCCACTATTTTTAGTTTCTCAGAGAGAAAGGGAATGGCCACCTAGTATTCCACCTGTGAGACCCCAAGACCGAAGCCCCTGGATACCAGACTGGAGAGGTGTTGCCCAGGCAGAGAGACCAGCAGCCGACCCAGAAGGTTTTATGTTTAGTCAGTGGCTCAAAGGCATCAAAGGTGCAGGGAGATGTGAAGAAAGTCCTGTGAGGGTCTCTGGAGGCTGCTAGAGGACGAGAGCTGCCTGCCTCTGGGGGCTCTTGAGGTGGGAGATTGCCAGTAGCAACCCACAGACCCCTCACATCCTGGCCGAGCTCCAGAGCTCCTGAGCAACAACCCAAAGGACCGCCGTGGTCCAGCCCAAGACCGGCACTGGCACTAAGGCCCCTGAGGCTGGAACCTTCAGGAGAAGACTTACCGGAGGTGTTCAGTAGGCCGGCTCTGCCGGGGGTGGGCACCTGGAGCTCTGAGTGGCTGGCCCGGAGGTCAGGGCCATCGAGGGGCCCTGGGTCATCCGTCTGGCCTGCAGGGGAGGAAGCGATTTCTGCCAGCACCTCCAGGTCCTTCAGGATCACCTGGGGAGAGAAGCAGAGCGGCAGGGATGAGCTCTCCGCTGCAAGCTGTGCTGACCTGGGCAGAGGTGCGGTGGGTGGCACAGAGCCACCTGCAGAGGTGGGGAGGGGTCTGCAGATGACAGCAGGCTGGGAAGAGCCACTAAGGCCACAGCTGGGGCATGCTCAGAAAAGTGAAACAAAGGATCCAGATCGAAGGGAACACAGACTGCAGTGAATGGGGCCTCTGGGGGAAGGAAACTGGAATCCGAGGTTCAGTGAGTCAGCTTCCTCATGATCCCTCTCCTCTTGGGTCCCTTGAACAGGGTTCTGAGGGTCCCTGGGAGTCGCAGGACTCAGGAAGCAGGGTGTTGTCTGCACAGTGTGCATTTAAAGGCCCCCAGGCTGCACAAGACTCCCAAAGTGCCCTCCAGGCCATGTTCCACTGTGTCCACTGTGTGGAGCAGCCACGGCCCCACCCACCATCAGGCCACAGAACAGCTTCTTCTGCAGAGGTGACACCAGGCCACTGCAGACCCTAAAGGACCCTCCACATGTGGCATGCTACTCTGGTCTCCAAGGTAAAGGACTTCCTAATGTCCGGACACGTCAGGTGGTCCTCGGTGGCTCTAAAGTGTCCCTGCACAGATTTGGGTGGGGCAAGGCCCCAGCCTGACCACCTGCCTGCTGAGTTCTTCTGAGACAGAGGCAGAGGAGGGCGTGGGGCCAGCGCTGAGTGTGAGTGCAGGTCAGCGCTGTGTCACAATGTCCCCAGGGTTGCTCTACAGCCCCTGTATCCTTAGAAGCTGCCTCTCCTCGCACAGCACCCATCTTTGCCTGGCACCAAGAGCTGGCATGGTGGCAAAGTCCAGCCCACCACTCTGCTGCAATGGGCAGTAGGGAAAGGGGCGGGGGCCCTGTGTGTGTGTGTGTGTGTGTGTGTACCTGCCCCAGGGACTGCTGAGGCTTCCTGGCCACCTTCTGCTGGCTGTGCTTGTCCTGAAGGGAACTCCTCACACTGCAGGTGGTCGCCTGCTCTTTCTGCCCCTCACTCCTCTCTTGCTCTGGGCTAGGGACTGTGCCTGTCCCCCCAAAAGGTGTATCTCCGGACTGCCCTGTGCCCAGCAGATGCCCAACAAACATTAGTTGAATGGCTGGTTGCCTGCGTCTCTTCCTGGGCTATTCTGAGCCCAGGCCAAGAATAACCACAGCAAGTAGGGGCTTCAGCCCTAGACCAGGGGAAGTGGGTCAGAGCCTGATGGGCAGGGCCACATGGGCCAAGACTGGCCAGGTGGCTGGAATATGGGAATACAAGATAAGGTTAGCACTGTAGGGCTCCTACTGAGGGATTAAAATGTTCTGGAATTAGACTGGGGGGATGGTTGCAAAAAGCTTGTGAATATACGAAAAGCCAGTGAATTCTACGCTTCAAAAGGGCAAATTTTATCTCGAAAACAAACAAGATAAGGCCTACCCCCTTGAAAGCCGTTCCTGTCAATGCAAACACAGTGCCAGTGCCTCCCCCACACTGCCCAATTGTCACTTCTCCTCTTGGTTCCTCTAGGCCAGCCCTGGCACACCTGGCCGGGAACCCCTTTGCTTGCTCACCCATTCCCGCCCCTCAGTCTTCAAACAGCGTCACGTGTTGGCACGCAATCTCCCAGCCTCATCCAGGCAGGAGCTGGTGCTCACTCTCACAGACCCGCCTCCTACTGTCCAACTCTGTACTTCCCTTTGTCCCTCTCCCACTCATGGAGACTGGGATGTCTGTGGGCCCCTGAGCCCCTGCTCTGTGCCAGTGGCTGCGCTGGATTCTGGGGCTGTATAGGTGAGTCACAGCCACCCCTGCCCATGGCCTGGCACACAGAATGGAGAGCTGATAAATCCACGTGGCTGAGACACATGGCTGCCATACAGCCCAGTCATATGGCAGAAGCAAGGGGTGCTCCTGCACCCAGGCCAGGAGCCGGGGATCCCTGGGCGGGTCTCAGTCTAGAAGCAGGGAGGGCCAAGGCCTCTGCTCCCACTGAGGACAGAGCCTCCAGGGATTCTTTGCTTCAGCCACAGAAGAAAGACACAGGGCAGAAGCCAGGACGGGCAACTGGCACAGCAATATATGACGCCGCGGTCCTGCCCGATTCAGCCCCTGCACACCTGCCACGGCCGGATGTACAGAGGCCACGCACCCCAATGCTTGCTTGACTGTCCAAGCATGGCCAGGGAGGGGACTTGAGACCAGGAAATGGAGTTGGGGGGAGGGTGGGGGAATGACTCACCCAAAATTAAACAGCGAGC